>NW_027508733.1:2340000-2470000 GCF_051911475.1 Siphateles boraxobius | reverse complement strand
CTGTTGATTATGATGCGAAACTTATTTCACTGGTCATTCCATTCAGTAGCCTACACAGTGTTTTTTTTAAAACATTAGCCTATAAGGTCTTCTTTTAAGTTCAGGAACTACTGATAAACATGTTTTTGCCGTAAAAAAAAAGCAATTGCAGCTTCTGCGACAATATTGTAAGTAATAAAGTTTGAATTGCGAACTATAAACTCACAATTGCGAGAAAAAAGTTGCAATGAATTTGTTAGAAGAAAAACTCGCAATTAACAATTTACAACTATAACAATTATGTTGGACCCACACCAACAATATCGTTCTGTTTTTCAATTCTAAGTGTTTTTTCATCTGCCGCTTTAAACTCAAGATGCATTCTGATTAGCTGTCAATGGTTTTATCGTTCATCAGCTGGAAAAAATCTTTGTGAAATTTGATTCCAACGATATTGTTCCTCTGTGCTGTTATTGTTATAGTTGTGATGTGGAGCGATTTTTAGAGCTATTTCGTTATCGTTATAGTTATCGTCCTTGGTATGAACAGGGCTAAGAATGTAGACATCTTTTGTTGATTATAATGAGACAAATTAATTTTATTCTGCTTTTTTGTGTCATGCACATGCAATAACAGTGAACGTTTTCAGTAGATAGCACAGGTACGTCTGTAAGATGTCTGCTAGAGATCTGGAAAAACATCTGCAGTGTAAATACATCTGATAAACATCTTAGAAAGAGCAGTTTTACATACATTCTAAACCATAACCATCTTAAAGACATCTTTTAAATGTCTATATGACATCTGACAGGAGATATGTCTTGCAGATGTAAATGCAGACATCAAACAGACGTCTCTAAGATGTCTGTATGCTATCAGCTAAGCTGCTTCACTTGCTTACAATAGACAACGTTGATTTTGCTTTTTTCCCCTCAAATTAACATCTAATCAAATAGCCTGCCCAAAAAAGTTTTCTCTCTACCTCTCCTGTTATCACACTGAGACTAAAGTTTGTGTTTTTTTTATGTTCCTTGTTAATTGAAAGGAAACAAACACACCACCCGCCTCCTTCTGCTTTATTTTCAAGCGCTCTTAATCGTGTTTTAAGCCCTGCTTTGCGAGGGGGCTTGTAAATTCATTACGGCTTTGCGGCCTCTTTCTGGTCTCACTACATTATGAATGGACTTGCTGGCCAGATAATTAAAGCCACGACGCTCTAACATAATTCTCCATTAAGCAATAATGCGATAAGGATGAAGTGCGAATCCTTGCCCTCTTTAGGAACAGACGTCTAGAGCTTTAATGTAATTCTGTTAGTTGCAGTTTGTAAACGTCTTAATGAATCAGAATAGTCTATAGGGGACATCAGCTGTTGGAGTGGCATTTCAGTTGTGTTGAAATATCTCCTCATTTAAATTTTTTCACAACAATAGGTCAGAAAATCCTTCAGAACTGAAGTGGTTAATTATGATAATGATGAATGTGTGTATAGAAACTGTGAATGCTTGACAGCTTATTAAATAGCTTCAAGATTTTAATCATTTTAGTTCTAGAGCAAAACCTAAAGAATATACAATTAGAAATTAGTTGATAATCATCTGCTGTCAATCACTAGATGCTAATCCAGTGACATCTGTGGTCGAAATGTCTTCCTTACAGTGTATTTCAAAATACTCATATTTGGTACTCGAAGCGTGACGGTCAAAAATGACCAATTTTTTTATTTTTTTATTTCAATGAAATTAAATAAAGCACAGACTTAAGTTTGATCTCTTTTCAAAGATGACACTTGGCAGATTATTGCTGAAGTGAAAAAAGTAATACAAAAATTAATAAAAAAAGAAGTTACAGTATTTTACGATTATTGTTATTAAAAATGCACAAAAATACTATTTTCAATTTTTATATGAAATATATCATTTTCAAAAAAAAAATTTACTCTACAACTGCAAGAAAATCAAAGCCATAAAACTAAAAAAGTTGTGTTCAAAATTTGAGCTTGATATCTCAAAAAATGAGCTTTCAGTGAGATTTTGTTTGGCTGCAGTACCAAAAGTTTCCACTAAGTGAAATTCGTCTTCCATTAATTTCCAATGCACGAAGAGCACAAGGGTGACTATTTTTTCAGGACCATTTAACCTTTTGAAATGATGTCCATGATTTTTTTTAATTCATTTTTTAATTTGTTTACATAGTGTTAGAAATATCTTTCTCCTTCAGCATACAAAACAATAGTCTATGTATGATTTTTCTACTAGGCAGCAAAACTGCCACGTCTGTACATTTTTCCTTTTGTGTTTAAGCTAAACATCTGGTATCCATTAAGAGAGGACTACTCAGCCCCTCCTTTCTCAATGTTCGTTCCTTTCTATACATTGTGTGTTTGAAAAGCTCCTAGGACCCAAAGGATCCTGTGGAACTCTAACAGGATATTGCCCATATTAAGAAGCTGTTATATAACGTCTATATGATATCTATGATGTAATGTTTGATTTTATTGGTTAGACTTGTATTCTTTTGTTTAAGACTTTCACTATATAAACCCTAGACAAAGGATATTGGGTTGAGCTTCTACTCCAACCAGCGCTGGTTTATTGTATTATCTGTTCATAATAAAGAACCAAGATTTTGGGGCACTTTTCGTTTGGACCATTTCATTTCCATTTCTAACACATAGCAAGTGCCGAAACCTTTACCAACTTTTGTACCATTCTGATCAGGTAAAAAACGTATTTATAAGTTTAATTATAAGCTCAAGCTGCAGTTTGGTCTTTGTCTCTTTAAATGCTCGAGCGCTTTAAAGCAGGATGGATTCTGATTGGCTCTTAATGTTTTCATATACATCAGCTGGGAGAAAATCGTTCTGAAAGTGATTCCAACGATATCGTTTCTCTATGCCATTCTCGTTAAAATTGTGGTAATTTGTCATTTAGAAACTAATTATATATATATATATATATATATACTAGTGCTGTGCGTTAAACGCGTTATTAACGGCGTTAACGCAAACACATTTTAACGGCGTCAATTTTTTTATCGCGAGATTTACGCTCTTTTTGGCCTAGCAAACAACACCACACCGGATAGCGGAAAAGAAAACAACAGGCACGCCTTACGTACTTGTTTGGGCTTGCGCGCCGGCCAAAGAGTAGTAGGCTAACGGTACGTTTTGAGTGGATGGCGCGAGCGCGAGACGCCGATCTAGAGACGTGCACTCTCAACGCAATAGAGTGCGGCGCGGGACTAGATTTGATGGCCGAGTGCGAGGGCGGGCTCGAGCGGTAATGCACTCACTCTGTGTGCGGATACGGGAGAATAAAACGATTCGCGGGACTCCCGCAAACTAGAAATATCTATGAATAAAACATAAAAACTAATACATTTTTATTCATATGTTGCAGAAAAGCTACAAGAACAACTAAAACAAAATAGAAACGATTTACAGGCCAGAGTTTCTTTTTATAACATGTTTGCAGCGTTGAGGGATGTAGCCAATCACAGACATATGAAGAAGCATCAGAAGCATTTAAAATAGACTCCCCTCACCGCTCAAGACAGACTTTTTGTTCAGTGCTGAATTCTGTAAGCTGGCAAGTCCTCAAATTATAACAAACAAAGTGTATATATTATGAAAGATGCATTGTGCAGTCAGCTTCACTGATAATAACAGATGTGTGAGATTGCGATGAACTGATTTCAGCTTTTTAGGAATTATTAAGGGAGCGCACTTTGCGCGCATTCAGTCATGCCAAACCATGCACTCAGTAGCCTGCTTGCTTTTATGTTATAACAGTGGTTTGTGTGTTAATGCTTTAATAACAAATAATTTATCAGGAGCATTTATGCTGATGTGTATGGTGGCGACACGTAGGCGAAAGTATTTGGAGGTAGCCTACAAAAAAAGAGTCTATTCGCGGGCGGGAGCGGGACAAAAATGTTGCGGGCGGGAGAAAGTAACATAGAAAATAGTTGAGAACGTCAGTTATAACTACCCACGTATGAAAAAAATTGACGGGTTTAAATCGGGCTTGGGCTCATAATTACAGTTTATGTGTCGGGCCGGGCTCGGACATAATGCGCACGGGCTCGGGTCGGGCTTGATTTTTTTGGGCCCGATCTAAGCTCTACAATGGATGACTTCAGACAGAAGCACATGGATACCACAGCTAAGAAAAAACTTAATGCTGATCCACTTTTCCATGTTGATAAGAGCATTAAAATTAGAAAAAATAATGAGACAAATAGAAATCAAGGGACATTTAGAATAGATAAAAATGTGCGATTAATCGCGAGTTAACTATGGCATTAATGCGATTAATCGCGATTAAATATTTTAATCGTTTGACAGCACTAATATATACATATATATATATACACACACATATATATTAACTAATTATATTAGACACTGTTTGACTTTAAAGCTGAGGTGTGCCAATCATATTCAAATAGCGCCACCATGTGGAGTTGAACAGTATTTTAAATTGTTTTCAAACAGGTTTCCCAAATACTCCCCATCTCCCCCTGCCATTGCTGCCACAAAATTATATTTTATTAATTTATATAAGTGTCTGTATATTATACTGATATGGAAAATAAAAAAACGTATTTTAACTGTAAATTCCCAATGTAAAATCTGGCCCCAGAAGTTAAAAAACCACTGAGCACAAGCGAATGATTGTTTTTGAGGCTGGTCCTGAGCTCTACTTACAGGCGAACAGCTTGCAGAGATAGAGGAAGGGACGGAGGGAAGGCAGGGACGGTGCCAGAGAGATTGCAGGGTCATTGTGCTGAAGGACGCGTGTTTTTGGCCCTCTGGCTGTGCTGTCCACAGCAGGCATATGTTCCCGGCCTCAGCGGTCCCTCCTGTCTGAATGTGAAGGGGGTCGTGGCCACTGCTGCATTTTAATCCTCTAAATGGAAAGTTTGGAAATGCTATTATCTTCCATCTGTCGGCCCCCCGCTCACGAAAGGGCCCCCGCTCCGACGGCTGACAGGACCCGAACGCCTCACTGTATTACGCTCCTCTCACGAGAGGGCAGCCAAGATCTACATTGACTGGAGAACATGTCGGACATCAAAAGAATCAGAGGTTTAAATATTTTACATTTAAAAAAATGCATTTGCTTCCCAGCCGGAGATCTTCAAAGGCAAAGAGTGCTTCCTTCACTTAGCTGTAGCGCTTAGCCAAAGTTGCCCAGAGAGAAGGGGCTCAAACACAGCAAAATATATTATTTAGAATTATTTATCAAATGTGTATTTAATGATTTTCAAGGAGCAAGAAACTGCATTCCATACCAAAAAGTAGTTTTTATGTTTACCATGGTGTTACAATTCATTTACCATGGTATTTACATAGGTTTAGGCAATTTTGTGATTACAATATTCATGTACCATGGTATTTATGGTATTTACCAATGTCCATGTCCATGTCCAAAAAACATGATATTCAAGGCGATGTAGAATTCAGAAACCCTTGTTATTAGCGACACCTGTGGCCATTAAGTGAACTGCAGCCAAACTCATTGCTCGTGCTCGCACTCCTAACAAACTGAACATGATTCAAGCATATACTTTTAACAAACATCCCGACACGTCCACGCTGCTGAGAGCAAAGCTTATATGAAACATTTATAGAGATGTGGAGATGTTTGCACCAGCTCTGCAATTCACCAGCATCATGACGACAGATGAGGTCATTCAAATCGCACTGTTAGATAGTTTGATTATAAAGTATATTTGAGACCATTTAGACTATTTCTGACTATGTGAGACTATAATCCCTTTTATTTGCATGACACATTGACAGTAAAGTACAGAATGGCTCTTTCTGTGTTATACTGAACATTGTATAAGCATTTATTTCATATCATTAAAGGTATTACCATGTTTTGGACATTAATTGTACCATATTACTGCCATGGTATTTGTAACATGGTACTACCTGGGAGCAGCATATAAAAAACCTGGTGGATTAATTTATATACCATGGTATATTAGAATAGAATAGAATAGAATACTTTTATTGCCATTGCACAACTGTGCAACAAAAAAATGTTTATGGTACATTCACATAAAACCAAGCATACAGACAAAAACAGACAAGAAGAACTTTAAGGAAGTAGAAAAAGAACAAATCATAAAATATACTCAAAAGGAAAATAAATTAAAAAACATAGTAATACCATTTTATTTATCTTTTTCCATCTGTGTAAATGGATGAGGAGAACACAAACGCACACATTCAGGATGTGGTCAAACCTCTAGTCTGTGTGTGGCGGTTTTGTGCAATCACCTCCATGGATTCGTGGCGGATGTTATTCTGGAAACTGGTATTAAACCTGACTCTAACTTAATCCCGGTTTATTGCCATCTATTTCATTTCACAGAATAAGGAGGGGTGCCACTAAGCACTAACATACACACATACACACACACACACACACACACACACACACACACACACATATCAGAGGTGATAAAGCTCTTCAGTAGGATAGTGTGCGCTTAGACAAGCTGCAAACACACCGTACACACAGTCACATCACTATACCTTATTTTACACTGGAAATTCAATTTCAACTCAGCAGCTACGATACTGATGGACTAGCTAGCTGCTAACCTCAGTCACCTGTTTGATTATTCATATCTTTGTGTCTCTCGTTAAATACATTAGTTGCACACCTTTAATCTTTTAACACCTTAAATCTCTGAAATAAAGTTCATGTAAATAACCATGAGAGATCGAGTCACGTGTTTGCAGTGAAGACAGTTAATAGGAGCACAATTACAAGCATAACGAGGCTGTAAAAGCGGACTGAGTTTTTCTGTTCGGCGTGATGATGTTTATTTCCTCGACAGCATCTGTAGTCCCATTTAACCAATTGTTAGCAACCTTTTCAAGACACGTAACAGCTTAAAAAATCACGAGTGGATTAATACTGATGTATTTTATGTTGTAGAATAAAACGTGAATGTGTCTTGAGCTTGTGTTCACCACAAACCTTAGGTAATTTAGCCAAAATCGTATTCAAAAACACCAATTGACTCTGGGACGAATGAACCGGAAATGCGGAAAAGCTCAAATGCTACTTGTTTCGCGTTTTTGCCTACAAAAATGCGTCAAACCTGCACTTCTCTATTTGGGCGCTATGAATTAAATCTACTCAAAATCTGAGATTAACTGTTCCTAATCAACCTGCTCTGGAGTGCGTTTCCCGTACAACGACGTAACTCGCTGTTTAACTACTGTAGTAAACATTGTTGAAGAAATCAACTAGCTAGTCACGACTGTGTCCCAAACCGCATTGTCGCAAATTGGTCGTTCAACCACGTTGGTTAATGATGTCACGCAGGTGTTGGTGTAATAACTACTTTTAATGAATCTGTTTGAGATCGAATTAAAGCGTGATGTTTTGCTATAAATTATGGACATGGCATGGACTATTTCTCATTTTTCTCAGTCATTTTGCTTTTATTTCTAGATTAAATCATATGCTCTTACAGACTAGAGCACGTTCCACATGCTCAGTCTTCAAAAACGACACTTTAAGGCCCTGTTTACACGAGAACGCTCACGGGTGAAAAGGTAAAAATATTTTATCAGGTGTGCCTTTCGTTTACACAGCGACGGCGTTTTTGGGGCTTAAAAACGCAAAAAAGTGAAACCAACCTCCAGAGTGGAAATCTTAAAAACGCTCCACCGTCACTTTCCCGTCTAAAGGGTAAAAACGCAAATCTGCTCACGGCGGCTCTCGTCGCGTACGCGTTTACGTCACAGGCAGTACAGGAAAATAACAACCAACATATCAGATTATTTCCATACTTCGGACCTTCAAGTTGCCCTAACAGCTCTGATAAACGTACAAGAGTGTTTTTGCTGTTCGCTTCGCCATGTTTTGATTTCGCGCTACTAGGGAGAGGAGTAGAAGGAAGGTTGTACGCAGGCGCGCGGACTTGGTGTTGTTGTGTGGCAGTGTTTCACATTGCCACCTAGCCGCCTGGAGTGCATACTACATCGAATTTCACACACTTTTGCGTCACCATATGCACGCAGATTTCCCCCCCATACCGCTCGTCTAAACGCAGAATAAAAAGTGATAACGCAACACCACTTTTGCGTTTTCTCTTCAGATCGTTTCCGTGTAAACAGAGCCTTAATCTCTTGACGAACTAAAAAACGTAAATTACATTTGTATGCATTCTACATAATAGATCTCGATTGTACTGAATGTCAGCTTGCTTATTTGGCGAGATAATTTATTGAGTCAACATGTCATGCAAATAAGGTCGAGAGCCGTCGTTCCAAACACACAACTTTGTGATGCTGTTTGAATGTTCGTTAGGACTACGGTTTCGGGAAACACAGACTCCTTGAACTATGCTGATAACGACAGAACTTGCGACCATGATTGTCTAACGATTATTTTGGGAAACGCACTCCAAGCCAGAGGAGTGAGATTTACACGCACGGCTCTTATCGGCTTATGTCCGTTCCATTAGGAGCACAATATACCCAACCAATTCTCTCATCTAAGCTTCATGTAAACAACCACGAGAGATTATGAACTGAGAGCTTTACCTGTTTCATATTCAAATATATTTTTTATAATTAATTGACCTTTACCCGCTCGCCGCTATGCTGAGGCTGTGAACATCGTTAACTCCCAGAACTCAAATGTCAACAAGCGGAATAGGGGAACGTCTAATTCACGCAAGTGTAAAATAAATTGATTCTCATACATGTTCCTGCATATGACAAATTGATTTGTGGAAACTCAGATGGAAAGAGGAAAAATCCAGCGGACAGTTCTGCAAACACACGCTCAAATGTAATTGAAGTCCCCGCAGCCGGGAGGCAAAGCACACTTTTGCCCGCCCTTAATTTGTTCGGTTAACAGTCTTTCGTCAATAAAACGAATCTTAATAATTTTCCCTCTGCGTGTGAGCGCAGATGATTATTCAATATCAAGCATTTTTTGAGATGTTTGCTTGCTGATGCACTATTTCCTGCCCAGTGGCGGATTTAGAAAATTGGGGGCCCAAAGCGAAGGTAGGTGGGGCCCTCCATCCCTTCTTTAAAAGACAACGAAAAAAATGTACCGACTGAAAGCTAATCTACGGGGAAGTAAAGGTTGGAGAGGAGAGGGGAGAGGGGAGAGGGTCCCCTTTAAACCCTGCATACATTTCTTTACTCCAAAATGAAGATGGAAAGGAGAGAACACACAAAGTGTATCACTACATAAACTAATAGTCATGATGGAACACAACAGAGAATACGGTTTCAGATAACACCTGTCTTTGCCAAAATGCCAGGAAAACCAGCACGGTTTATTATTTTTTTAAGATCAAATTAATATCAATATAACCAGCAAGACAGGTAGTTATGGTAAACCCCTACAAACAGTCATATGGCCTACTTAGCAAAACATCACAAACAGCAACACATAGCAAATATTGCCAAGATGAATAATTGACTTTGTATGAGTGAGGGAGGTCAAGTCAATCTCATTGCACTTGAGATTGATGTTTCAAACATTCTACAAACAAACATTTTTATAGGTTTATATTAGTTTATATATTTTATAATGTAATAATTTCACATCTAATCTACAAATTAATGTAGAGACAACATAAAGACAGTATATTTTAAATACTTGTTTAATGGCATCTTTTTATGAATGAAGGTCAGTAGAACTATGACTGATACTAATACAGCTATTGATGTCTGGATAAAAATTATCCTGAAAAATTTACATTTATGAGGCTTCAAAAAATATATAACAACTTTTTATGTCCGCGAACTTCAAACAATCATCAAATAAACCCATAATAAATGTCATATTTACTTTTGCCCTTTCTGTAGGATGTAACGTTATAACTTACACGTTATCCTCACCTTGCATCACTTCACATAACAGCTGCTGCTGTAGCGGCATGTATCCCTACCAGAAAGCGTAAAAAAGTTTGCCATTTTTGGCAGTGTTGCCAAATACATATCGGCGTCTTTTTTTTTGTTTTTGTTTTTTTGCCGCTTGGGTAACTTCGTTTCATTTTCGCGTTTAGACTCGTCTTGCTTCGTTGTGTAGCCTACTTCCCAGTCCTCCTGTCATTGTGTGTTTATGTTTCCTCTTATGTCCGTGGGATATGATAGTAGTCGGATATCACTCTTTTCACTAGGATGTGGACCTGACGGGACACTTCCCACCCTTGTGAAATCCTATGGCTATAAAAAGATGAGGAGGATAATACCCAAATTACAGGTTCCTGCAGCCGAGCACCTGGCCTCCGATCTTCCTTTAACCATAGTCCATTTAGTCATGTTCCCTGCTCTCAAAAGTACAGGTGACGATAACATTGGTTAGGCACATTATCTCTCCTAATTGCCAGGTTGACAAAACATTACGGATGGTTTGCGCTTTCCTCCGTTCCTCCACCCGAATAAAGGAAGCTGCAGCCCTTTTTAAGAACTGCTGATGGCCTTATTTTTCTTTCTTTTTTTCTTTCCCACACCAGGGATAAGGTTATCTGAGCAATTCGTCATGGAGTTTGCAGATAATTAGCTTTTTAAAGTTTCCCCCGAAGTCAGGACTGTCCTTGCAAGGGCGAACCTGTCTCTGGAAAAATGATTCAGCTATAAACAAAAGTTTTGAGCCAGAAATCCAGAAAGAAGTGTGGTTTTTCACACTAGACTTATACTGTTGCAGCATTTTAGATATTTCTATGCATATCTACATAATGCAGGTCATTCTTGTATGCACGTTTCAAAAATGACTTTCATAATAATGTACAAAAAGTCTAATGATGTTCTTAAAGGTTCTGCATAAAAATACCATAATATGTTAATATGCATTCTGAGTTTGCATACTTTTTTCTCTGAAAAACACTTCTACAGCCAGTTATTTTACTTTGAAATGTGCTTTCCGTGTTGGAATGTCTGTTGTTGTTTTGGTCTGTCTGTGTGATATCGCCCACTGCCAGTTCACCCATTATTATTTCGACAACCAGGGTTGCCAGTTGGCGGGAAACACAGCGTATTGCAGCCAGCAAACAAACTGGGTCAGAGATGGCAGATTCCACAAAACCTAAAAAGCCTTGGTATCCATCTAAGAGCATATTAAACACGGATAAATCAACTCATTAACTTACTGTCTGTAAGTCTCCTCGGCTTTCATTGTCAATTGCCCTCGTTCCTGTTGCGTGTGCTTAGACTGGCAACCCGCATGAGCGTCGAGTCTGTGGAGGCGGGGAAACCACGATCTCCAATATTTTGAATTTGGACTGCAGTACCTATTTCGACCACTAGCTGTCATTCCTACAGACAGTACCTTTTAGATTGTTTGTACAACCATTCTTGCGTAAAATGTTAGATAGATTTAACCAAATTTGTTTTGCTCCTCTTTTATAGATGGTGGTCGTAAAATCTAATTATATTTCTAAATTTTTTGTAAAGTAAGTTTTTTAAATGTCACATTCGGTTCAACACTTTACGTAAAAATATATTTCTGAAAGCGTTTCATGAAATTGTTATGCTCAAATTTGGAATGACGTCATAAAAATAGAATAAGTATGTAAATTTATGATGTCAATCTTGTATGCACGTTTCAAAAATTCAAACATTCAAAATTATATGCAAAAATTTAATGATGTTCTTAAGGTTGTTCGTACAACCATTCTTGCGTAAACAGTTACGAAAGATTTACCCAAATTCGTTTTGCTCCTCTTTTATAGATGGTGGTTATAAAATGAAATTATATTTCTAAAAAACATTCTTATCTTAATTGTCACATTCAGTTGAAGATATAACATTAAAATATATTTACGAAAGATTTTCATGAATTTCGCAATGATGTGCTTAAAATGACATGTATATTTTTAGGCTGTGGAACGATTAATCTCATCCAAAATAAAACTTTGTTTTTACACAATATATGTGTGTGTGTGTACTGTGTTTAATTATTTTGTATGTATTTAAGGAAAATGTGTTATTTATATAAAATATTTATAATAGGCCTATATATGATATATTATATATATATATATATATATATATATATATATATATATATATATATATATATATATATATATATATATATACACAGTACATACATGCAAATATTTCTTAAATATACATGCATGTGTGTATATTTATATATACAAAATGATTATACACAGTATACACATATATATTGTGTAAAAACTAAATTTATTTTGGATGCGATTAATGAGCCCATTTATGAGGCCATTCTTGCATGCACGTTTCAAAAATGACATTCGAAATAATATACAAAAAGTGTAATGATGTTGTGTGATAATATCCTGTTGTTCAGAATGACTATGCACTCTTGAAGTCTAGTGTGACCAGGTGCACTTAAAGCCACTTATATAATAGGTTCCAATTGCAGTGTCTGGTTTCTCAGTGGCAGGTAGAGGTCACATCACCCCTCCGTTAGCTGGCACACGCATTAGCCCTGGACTCTTTAGCGGGGCACAAACTCGAAAAGCACGAGCCCCTATCGACAGCCTGGGCCTGGTTCTATTGACTGCCTCATTTCCTGCTATCCAGAGAGCTCAGTGGAGCGTGTGTGTGAATAAGCACAACGAGAGTGAGAGTGTGTGGTTTGACCCGTGAATGCTGGGATACGGACACCGCTGATCTCGCTAGCACTGAGTCATCGTGCGGACCGGGATCAGTGAACACACAGCAGTGATTGATAACTACCCGGAAAGAGGGTTTATTTATACCGCCGTCCTTCACTTTAGCTTTCTTCTGAACATGCATGCATTTCCAACGTTGATGAGATGATGCATTGTTTTTGTCTTTTTGACTCTGTTTTTTTGTGTTTTCTTATTGTAGATCTGTAAATGCATGCAGAAAATGTCTTGGATTACCCATTTTATGGAGGGTGTTTTGTACTACACTCCTAATCCTCGTGCACACCGGGACAATCATCGCTTTTTCTTTGTTCATACCCAAGCGATTTTCACTGGTGATGCGCCGAGTGAACATGCAATTTCCCTCCCTGACATTAGATGGCGCTTATTAAAAAACAGAAATACGCCGGTACACAAGGTGACACAAACTTTACGCTTCTGAAGAGAGCCAGTATTTACGTGCTTGCCAACACTGTAAAAAAATGTTTACCTACCAACTCAAAATTTTCTAGTGACTGGTCACATTTAAAATGTTCAATTGGCCCAAGTGAAATTCTGCAAATTGATCAAATTAAATGTGCAGAATTTCACTTGGGCCAACTGAAAAATTTAGATGTGACCAGTCACTAGAACATTTTTAGCTGGGGAGGTTAGAATTTTTTTTACAGTGAATACCATTCACACTCTTTTCGCTGTGGCGTTTGTCAAAAAGTTCTGTGTGTTCAGACACCAAAAAGACCAGCAGCTCTACATTCATCTTGCCTCGTTGCATCTTCTTCTTCGTCTACTTTCTTCCTCTTCATCATCTTCTTCTATCCATGTGTGATCAGCAAGACCGTTTTGTGCTTGAGCGCCACCAAGTACTGTAACTTCAGCAGCTCCAGGCACGTGAACAAAAGCGCCAATCTCATTGGTCGGACAGTTTTTAACGCGGTGCGTCAAACCAAATAAAACGAACCAAGGCGTTTATAAAAAAGTCTAAAAAATTATACTTTTACGACTGCCGTGCATAATCACATTGGCGCCCTTTGTTTATTTACGAGGCGTAAAACATCGGCGAAAAGCGTGCTCGATAATCATCCCGGTGTGCACGGGCCGTTTTAGTTTATTTATTTTGTTTTTATTAATTTTTAATTTATTGGAACTTTATGAATTAAACAGCTTGTTAAGCTTGAAAAAAATGAATAAAACTTGAACAAGAAAGTATTATGCAATCATTTAAAGTCCCCTGCAGTGAACCAAAGACAGTCTCAAAAACACGGTTTGAAATCGCTGGTGTTTCTGACTTCACAAGCTACCTTGTAACCAATCAGATCAACGTGTGATCGTCAATGAATGGATCTCTGAGCTGAGTGAGTGAGTGGAGGCGGGGTTCATTTGCATATTACAGGTCTCATTTGCATATTCATAGAACCGCTAATGAGACCAGGGTGTTGAGTTACATTCTAGCTATTTTAAGGCATGAACAACAATTTTCAAGGAATTTTTTTTTAAATATTTCATTTTGGTGATCAAAAATTAGTTTTAAGGGATACAATTATGGACTACAGAGGGACTTTAAGATATAATATAGAACCTTTTTGGCATAATGAGTTCTTAAAAATTACGTCAAGAATCCTATATAGTACTCCACTGGAACTGTACTTCTAAGAGTGTATGATAATTCCTTGATCTGAAGTTTGAGTGCAATATAAAGACCATGCTACATTAATATTGAATCGCTTTGGATCGACAATGTATGTTTCAAGCTAACTATATTTCGTCCATCCACTGAGATTGTCAATATTCAGTTCCAAAATGTCCTGAAACGATCTCAGACCGCTTACCTTCTTTTAATTCAAGTGTTGAAGTATAAACATTTTCAGTGTACATTTACACAACAACGATGTACTAAAAATGGAAATGATTTTCCTTTTGGTTTTTCGTGTACAGACAATGTTGTCATAACAATACCCTATTCACACAGATCTGCGAAAACGACTAAAAACGCTGTACTTTGCTGCCGGGCCAGGTAGTTTACGATAACAGAGACGATAGTGGTTTATTCAGTTATGCATATTCAGTTTATAGTACTATTTCAGAAATCTGCATCATGTTAAGTTTATTAGTTTATGTTAAAACAGTGTACATTTTATCTGCAATTGAAATACATAAATCTTATTGGGTCTCATTCACTAATAATTGCTTGGATTATTCCATATTTATACACACAAGAGAACTGCACTTCTCGTGATTTTTTTATGTTTTTAGTTTCCGTTTTAGTTTTAGTTAAGTATAATAACCGTGGTATGGTTTAAGTTGTTCCTATTTTGTTACGTAAATTTTGAATAAATATTAGTGCAAATTGACGAATCATGTGATTTGTTTGTGCAAATGTTCATATGCAGATTTCACGCACAAATTCGTGAATGAGACCCATTAACTGTATGTTGTCTGTGTGTTAATTTTACAACCGATTGCTTTTTGTTTACTGGTTCTTGACTAATTTCAAACCATTTAAACTTTTTGTCTTTTGGTCATGTTTGCGTCAGGAGTCAGAATTATTGTTAAATATAATATTTAACAATAATGTAGCATACTACCATTTGAAATGTGTATTGAAGTGTTTAGGCAGTATATACTGTGTAGTATGCTAGCCTTTGTCTCCTATGACTTCAAATCGATCCGTTTGGGCAGTAAACATTGGCCCTTTTCTCTGGAGATCATCCTATCACACACACATCTACACATCCCATGTATGTGCTTGACGCTCTACTGGTTTCAGACGTACGGCTTCAGGCTCGGGTTCCTCTCGACTGTCTGAAGAGTCTCCTTCACTCTGTCATGCTTGATCCCTGTCAGAGTGTTTTCTCCTGAAATCAACTGAAAACTGATACGTTTTTTCCCTCAGCATAACTCTCTCTCCGTCGATCATCACAACTGTTCCCTCTATGACGTCACTCTGATGGGTTGCGGAATTAACATTGGTAGCCTATTATTGTTTGCGGGTCAATTTGACCCGGATATATCATAGTAAAAGGCAGCTGCACAGACCTAAAATATTTTTTTTCTTATGTATTGTATTTCAGTTTCTCAATGTAATTTGAGGATAATTCGTAATATGAAAAAAATATATATAATCATTTTTGAAACATTTTGTGTTTTTTTTTGGTAGGGGGTGATTTTACAGTCTCATTTGTTAAGTAAGGGATAATGTACATCCAGCCGGTTGTTATCTCAGAATAAACCCAGACAGGGTGATCAGGGCGGTCTTCATCAGCCTGAAGGGGGTTTATTCTGAGATAACAACTTATTACACGGATATTTGTCACATAATTAAATAATTAGACACAAAGTATTGACCTGAGTCTAAATATTTTATAAGCTCTTTAAACGCAAAACTTCCCTTCAAACTAGACGAACATTTAAGAGATACGGTATACAGTCATGCCACTTATTACACAGCATTTCGCCACAAAAATAATTATGAAGATAAGAGATGTTGATTTCAGATTAAACCGTTTTAAAATCGTACCTGTTTGTATCTTATAATCCAACAGTGTACAAAACAATAGACACAAAATAGCAGCAGCTGCGTTTGTATGAAACAAGAGAAAGCGAGTCCACGATTAAATAACTGTACACAAAATATTGATTTGACTGAGTTTTAATATTTTAGCTCACCAAATGTAAAACTTCCACAAAGAAGAAACGTTCAAGCGTATAGCGCTGCTGACTTTAGTGACCCGGATGAGTGTGTGTTTCTGTTCTCAGACGTTGTTTTCATCAAATAACATACCGCTGGATGGTGCGATTCACCAATCAGATTCAACCATTAAGCAACTTATAGTTAAGTTATAGTCTGTCTGGCACAAATTAAACAAACTATAAAGGATAAAAGAGAAGCAAATGAAAGACAAAATGTCCTTTTTCCTGAAACCAGCAGTCAGCAGAACACACAGAACAGAAAAGGCAAAAAGTGTCTCATCAGAAAGAAATTCCTGCATCTGGGCTTGTGACCTGACAGATACACGGCGAAGCGGAAATTAATAGCGTGTATTGGGGCGTCAGTGGAAGGCTATCGATTTCCACTCGTCTCCTGCTAGCGTTTCTCTCTGGGCTTTTCTGCAGTGTCAGACGCACACGAGCAACACAAAGAAACAATTAATACTTTCCTGTTCTGGATGGCTGCTGTTGAAGGGCTAGGACACAGTAAGGATTGGCTACTTCCTGATGTCGACAATCTTGTAGGAAGCACAATGTAAGGTTGTTTACTGTAAGTTATGAATAGTTAAACCATCAAAACCAGACCAGCCTAACTAGTGGATACCAGCATGGCGGCCAGATAAGAACAGTAAACCACATTAAGCCGGTTTTGAGACTTGCACGATATATTGGCCACACTGAAAAAAATAAAATAATGTTTGCCTAAAATAAGCAAAAGTAACACGATTGTTTAATATTTTGTCACAACTTAATTTAATTGTGTTCAATCAACCTAATATATTTAAAACTGAAGTTTACTTAATTCATTTGTGTGAAAACTACATTAATCATTTTTGTTGACAACTAACTGGGCAGTGGATCTGTAGTTCCCAGCATGCTTTGCAAGGGACTGCATTAGGAGGGTAAATTTTGAGATTAAAGTGTTATTTTATGTGTTTTTCAGTAAATTAAACTTTATTATATTTCATGTTAGTTAATGTTAGCATTTAATGTTCAGTTAGAAACTTAGAGGACTTTCTGTAATGTTTTGGAATTTTGTGGTTACCATTATATCGGTATCGGCCGATATATGTCCATTTTTAATGTAATTGTTATCACAAATTGTAAGAAAATTTACCTGAAATATTAAAGATTTATCAACCAAAATATCAGTTATCGGTTTTCAGGTATAAAAAAATATTGTTATCGATATCTGCAAATATTTTCATATCGGTGCATCCCTAGTTTTGGGGTATATATAGTCATGGCGTATATAGTACAAAAACATGCTAAACATATTGGCAAAAGATCAAATTCTGGGAAAGATTTTTAGACAATTAATCGAAGATAAGATCAGTAAACCAGATTAAGTGGGTTTTGACACTTGCACAGTATATCGGCCACCATATCGGTATCAGCCGATATTTGTTCATTTTTAATGCGATAGTTATCGGTCCTAGAAGAAAATTTGGTCGATATATTACAGATTTATTTAGATTTATCAACCAAAATATCGGGTATAGGTTGATATAAAAAATTATCGGTATCGGCAAAAAGTTTCATATCGGTGCATCCCTACTTTTTGGGTATTATAGAACATAAAACATGCTGACATATTGGCGAAAGATCAAATTCTGGGAAAGACTTTTAGACAATTAATCAAAAATTGCACAAAATGACAAGTAAAAACTGTTCACTTTTTTCAGTTAATAATTTTAATGTTTCAACTTAAACTTTTCAGTTTATTGCCAAGGCAGTTTTTTAAAATTTTGTTTAGTTTAAGTTTTTCAACTAATATTTTTATTTTATTTCAGATTTATTTTAATAAACAGAAATATTTTAATAGTTTTATAACCCTGCTTCTCACACATAAAAACAATTTTTTTATATAATGCTTTACAATAAGATTTCATTTGTTAACATTACAAACAATTTTCATTAACATGAATTAACAATAACTCTACAGCAGTTATTAATTTTAGGAATTTCATTACAAAATAATGCATTTGTTGCCCTCAGCAAGTTTGGTTTTATGCTGTTTAAATATGCGTCCCAATTAAATTTGGTAAAATTGTTAATCACCGTTCTTGAGTATGACAATCGTTGATTGAAAAAGCTGATAGGGTAAGTCTAAGGAATCATTTCCAGGTCATGTTTCACAACAAAATCTAAAGAAACATATTATAAATTATATTTTGCTCAAAGAAAATTAAACCTATTTTTGTGACCATTAACTTGTTTTTTTGCATCGTGACATTATTTTAAGTACAATTAGGCATATTGTCACCCAATTTCTCAATTCTGTCATTTAAAAAAAGTGTATACTACAGGTTTACTTTTATTATTTTATTTGAATTCTTAGATGCGCGGATGGACTATTTAAATTGCGCATCACAAACGTCCGCCATCCGCACCAACGTTTTTTGACCAATTTTTAAAGCTGCACCGCCCGCCATCCTATAGCGAGCCTAAGTCCCTCCCCTCCGCTTCCGGCTCATGGGACCTTATTTCAGAAAAAATTTGTATGGTAGTCAATGGCGAGAGACAACTTATCTTTTTATTCCGTCTGAACTTTGCCCTGAATTACACATATGATGTTTGTCAATTTAAAAGATAACAATGAAAGTCAAGAAAGTCACAGTTTGTCATAAAACAGAAGAGTAACATTTAGTTTTATGTGAAAATCGCTCAATGAACGACATCTCTCGTCTCGCACTATGTACGTCACCAAGCTCGTGTGTGTGCAGTCTGGTACAAAACACACAGCATGACGGCGTAACGTTACGATTATAACGTTAGACTATAGAAAAAATGACAGACGTTAGCTTCAGTAAAGTTAGCTTCATTCATTGAGAGAAAAGGTTTGGCGTTACATGCGCGCCTTTTGGGTTTGTAGTCTTTGTAATTACGTATTTTCACAGTCTTATACCTCAACAGTTTTACATCAAACTGCCACTTTCTTGACTTTAAAATGTATCTTTTAAATTGACAAACATCATATGTGTAATTCAGGGCACAATTCAAACGGGATCCAAATATTTGTTGTCTCTTTCCATTGACTACCATACAATACTTTTCCGAAATAAGGTCACATGGTCCACCGGAAGGGGAGGGACTTAGGTTCTCTATGGGCGACGCAAGGCACTGCTGACGCGAGCCGCGAGGGTAGAAAGCTCTTGCCTCTTCTAGAAAGGATACTGGTGTGTGTGTGTGTGTGTGTGTGTGTGTGTGCATTTGCTCATATTTTTTTGTTTGAAATATGACGTAGACATGTTCTTGACCAGCATTATACAGTTTGAATGCTTTGGGAGAAAAACCTTAAGAATACATATAACTATTAATGTGTTCTGCATCATTTTCTGGCAGGTGTGTCTTTGCAAACTAGATTTGCTGGTCCAAGAGGCATTGTGCTGTTTGAGATCTACATTATTTATTCATAATAGCACCATTTATAATGGAGCGGCGTGGTTTATTCTCTATGTCAATTCCATTCCCGTGAAAAATGCCGTGATTATCGCAACACATCCATTTTCTTGTCCCCTGGATGCGTTTGAGTTGGACCAGTAACCTCAGGAAAGGACAGCGTGACGAACAGGACCTGTTATTGGTGTAATAGGATGTGCAGGAGTGTAATAAGCTGTTCTTGTACATGTGAAGCGTTTACTCTACACGTCTGGGCAAACAGGAACTGTGACTCGGATCTGTTCCCTAAACTGGCTTCACATGAGGTCATTATAGACACTGCTGTTACTGTCCTTTAAAGTCTCCCTGATGTAGTCAATAATTTAGCCCTTAAAATTACATATATAAACTCTTTTCCTTCATGCCACTAATAGCATTTCAATATATAAACGGTTCTTCAGGACGATACGGTTCTAAATATAACTTTTACTACGTGTTAAGAACCTTTAAACAACCATCTTTTTTAGAGCGTACTTTCTCCTTTCCCAATTATAACATCGTGGCTCTTTTTAGGTCTTGTCCACCCTAATACGTTTTCGTTTGAAAACCCATCTTTTTCTCTCCGTTTTGGCCTTCGGTCCACACTGAGATGGCGTTTATAGAAACGAAAACTCGCCACATTTACACATAGCCGGTATTTAGAGAAACGAATATTTCCCACCCTCCGTTTTCAATAATAACATTGTGTATATAACATAACACATAACAATAACATACAATATCGTTTTCAAAAAAATTGTCATTTACATCAACCCGCATAAATACGCCGTCGAGCGCCATCATAACTATGCCAAACTGGGCGCTCACATGACGTTAAGCATTTTCTGGCGCATAATGTGACGTTTGAGAATCTAAAACCCCGGCCGCGATATTTTTTTTTAACAGGATGGTAGGGGAAGACTCATGAATATTCATTAGGGAACTCATGCCTGATTGGTCTGATCACCTACCCCTAACCCCGCCCCTAAACCTACCAGTCACTGGGGTTAAGACCAATCAGGCAGGAGTTCCCTAATGAATATTCATGAGTCTTCCCCTACCATCCTGTGAAAAAAAATATCGCACCCCGGCCCTGTCCCAAATGGCACACTCCGGACTTGTGGACTTCCTCAGAGTTCACACTTCGGTGACGTCACGTAGTGCAGACCTATAGGTCCCTTAGCGCGAGTCCGCGAGGGCGCATGAGAGGTATTTTTGGGACAGACTCGATCGTCACGCCGGAAACAGGAAGAAGGTCTCAGCTCAGACGTCGAAGCTGAATAAACTTAAAGGTCATCTCATCAGTCCCGTTATTAGAAAAATATCACAAATATCATTAAAAAAATTACAGTCTTTAGCATCGAGAAGAGGATTTATTTTATTTTCCCAAATCCCATATTTTCCCAAATTATTTTCCCAAGTCCATGTGAACTACACAGCCTGCTTTTACAGTTCTATAACTGTATATGCCACCTGGGCATTAGAATAGATGTCATGGTTATGCAAATGATCAATACAGTTGTACATAATAATACATAATGTTCAATTTTAACACAAAATTAAAATGTAAATGAGTTTAAGAAAAATGTATAGGTTTCAATATTCATACTACGTTTATATGACTCAGTAAAGCCATGACATTCGGTTCTATTTATGTAATGAATCATAATGCGATCGTATTATTTAACACGCTATTATTATGTTTGAGATATCAACCACTGTTCGATAATGTTTGTATAAACTGTAAGTAACAACTGGTAAAATGTACGCCTATATCATAAAGCAATGTTAACAGTCCGTGAACGAAATCTCCTCCCATCCGTTTTCTGATTGGCATTTCGCAAGGATTCCTGGGTAGTTAGAGTGCGTGGAGCCTGCATCTATGCGGGCTTCGTGGAAAACCGCTTCAAGGGTACAAAGGGGGCGCTGCTGAGCACACTTCAGAGCGTTAAAATGCTAAATGGGACGGCATACGGACTCGTAGACTCGGCGAGCACGCGCAATTTAAGTCCACGAGACCGAAAGTCCGCATGAAGTGCGCCATTTGGGACAGGGCCCCGTTTCTCCCAGCTGACACGGCAACACATCTCCACTTTGACACGGCAACACATATCCACTTTGACTGGAGTTTTAGAGATAATCGTTTTCTGTGATAAAAACAGGGTTTTCGTGTAAATGAGAGGCCAAGGATCTGCGTCTTCCCTTCGCGTAAACGAGGCACTAATCTTTTTGAAATCGCTCTCGAAAGTGGGTATAGCCTACATTTGAAAAATGTTTTCCTGCTGTATGTGGACTGTCAAAACGGAGGTATTTGAAAACGATGACGTAATTTTAGTCATGTGACGCATTATTGTACAGTTGCTAAAAGATCTTACTTTAAACACTCGTCATATCACAGTCCTGCGAAGATGACAGAAAACTCACCGGCATTTGCTGTCCTGAGACAAAACGTGAGAGCTGTTGCGTTTCAGACCAAACATATGATGGTGACTGAGTGAGATCTGGACACATCAGTGAACGGTGAGATACGTATCTAAATAAAATGATAACTTATGTCTTGTTGTGTTTGTATCATCTCAGTAAACTTTTATGAGGGTGAATTTAGCGCAAACGATTGAAAACACTAAGATGGAGAGCGTTTTGAAACGAAAACTTAGTTTTCAAATCTATCCGGATTAATGTAGACGTAGCCCTAGTTGAAGTGCTGGAAACGCCGTTATTGATCAACTGTGATGAATCCCTCAGTGCTGATGATGAAAGTGCAGGTGTGATTGTAAGGAACACGTTATAGTTTCTTGTCGTCACCACAACTGTCAAAGTGGCGGCATGTTCGCGGGGTTTTTAATCTAAAAGCTGCCGTGTTATTTGACTAGACTGGAATAATCTTGTCCATTGTGACAACAACACTAACGCAGTGTGATATTGCAGTTTCACGTTTAAAAAAAAAAAAAAAAAAAAAAATTCTCCAGCAGAACGGACGGTGTTTCCGAGCTGTACTTCAACAAAGGTTGCCTTTCAGCAGTTTCCATTAGGGATTTCTTAAATTCATGTTTGTAAAAAGGTAAAATGGTCTGTTTTCCTTCCCCTCCATAA
Source organism: Siphateles boraxobius (assembly GCF_051911475.1). Lineage (NCBI taxonomy): Eukaryota > Metazoa > Chordata > Actinopteri > Cypriniformes > Leuciscidae > Siphateles > Siphateles boraxobius. The sequence goes on along the minus strand of NW_027508733.1, from coordinate 2,447,146 downwards.
AGCAGAAATGCATGAAAAAGAAATGTCAAGGAAATGTCAAACGCCCGCTGGCCCGGTCCACTCCATCTACCTGACAGAGTGTATGGAAAGCCATTGAAAGCAGGTTCCTGATCTTCATTCACCTGATCTTTGATTCACCCTGACACCGACATGCCCGACTTTCATCTCTGCTTTTAGTGTCTGCTTCTATAAAAGCCTTTGTAAAAACTTGGACTTAATGCAAGTTTTAGTACCACTTATAAAATGTGCAAGTTTCCAATGGTTTGCATCACTTTATTGACTTGGACCAGTAACATACTTTGGCATTTTGCAGATTTTTTTTTGGTTTTTGTTTTAAGTATAAACTCATTTAATTATAAGAAAACAAGATTTTCTCATCTTTAGTAATTTTGTTTCTAAAGTAAATGTGTCTTGGTTTTAGAATATTTTGATGTTTGGACTGGAAAACAATTACAATATAAACATTACGTGAAAAACCTCAACTTAAAAAAAACTTGAATTAGAAAATTTGCTTCGCCAAATAACTACAAACAAACAAATAAAGTTTGTAACTAACGTTAAAGTAAAATAAATAAGTTTAAATAAAAAATAAACCTGAAAGACATATTTTAAATAAAACCGGTAATATACATTTTACATGAAAAACTTAAAAAACTTGAGTTTATACTTAAAACAAAGAGCAAAACAAAATCTGCCAAATGGTCTAAGTCAATAAAGCACTGACAAACACCAATGAAAAACTTTGCATTTTATTAGTGACACAAAAACTTGCATAAAGTCCAGTATTCATTTTGTTTTAGTTCTTTGAAATATATCTAGCATTGTTTTTATTTCAACTTAAGTAATTTATTAATTTCAACACAAAAAAACTTAAAGTAACATTTCTAATTTATAAGTTTTTAAAAAGTTTTTTAAGTTTAAGTTTTTCATGTAATATTTATAGTCGTTTTTATTTTAAATGTTTTTTTTAGCTTTACTTTTTTTTACTTTAGTTACAAACGTTAGTTGCCAAAGCAACATTTGTAATTTAAGTTTTTTCAACTTTAAGTTTTTCCACATAATGTTTAAATTGTAATTTTTATTAGTTCTTCTCTTAATATATATATATATATATATATATATATATATATATATATATATATATATATATATATATATATATAGCTTTATTTTTATTTAATTTTAGTATTTCATACATTTTTTGTTTTTTAAGTTAGTTTTTCATGTAATATTTATATTGTTTTTATTTTAAATATAATTAATTTTTTTATTTCAGCTTTTTAGCATTTCAGTACTTCAACTTTAGTTCTACAAACTTTGTTTCAGTTTGTTGCCAAAGCAACATTACTAATTTAAGTTTTTTTTTAAGTTTATGTGCTTCACGTATTCACGTGTTTATATTGTAATTTTCATTAGTTTTTCTTTGAAATATATCTATTTAGCTTTATTTTCATTTCAATTTTAGTAATTTTAGTACTTCAACATAGTACTTAAAAACTAGAAATATTGCCTTTGAAACTATCAGGAATAAAGTTTGAGTTTATCACAATATTTGATTTTATTTTAGCTTTATTAATTATTTTTTAAAGTTTTATTTGTAGTTTCCGTTTTACTGAACAATAACACAGCTGCCAATTAGTAATACATCTGTATTTTAAAGTAAAATGTATTTTCCTGCTACTGATTAAAATCTCAGATTAGCCTCTAGAACCTCACGTTTTGCAGATAATGATTCAATTATAGCATGCTAAATAACCGCAGTCTCTGTCGGAGTAATCTCACTTCATATCTTTGCATTAATAGCTTTGAATATTGATCCAGAGATTCTCGTCACCCTTAAGTGTCCCCGTGTCCCGCTAAACTGCACGTTCAGAATTAGACATCTCCAGACTTTTGATTGGCATATTTGTGAAGTACTAATTCATATCTTAATCAATTAAGTCCTAAGTCGGTGTGGCGTAGTTTTATATGATTTAGAATAAATCATAGCTATATTTTCCACACGCCATTTAAACAAAGCAATTTGTTTTGTGCAGTCAGAATTGGTGTTTTCTCTCTGAAATGGCAGAATATTGTGGCATTATTTACTCATTCTCATGTCTCTCCCACCAAAAATGTATGTTCTAATAAGTCCAAACTCCAAATATAACAAAAAATCACAATAAAAATGTGATAAAAGTGGTTTGTATGACTCCTGATTAGCATACGATAGATTTATATCAAGAACAGACTAAAATTAATGTGTAAATTTAATATTTTAAGTGTTAAATATGTAATGTTGTTCAAATAAACGTGAGCTGGGAGAATATTTTCAGTAAATAACAACGTAAACTCGGTTAAAACTATAATATTACTTCAAAATACTTAACTTGACCACTTTTATGATTCTTTTTGGTGCTTTTTTTATTTAGATTTTATTTTTGTTTTCCAGTTCATATATCTAAACATACTAAAAATACTTAAAGCAAAATGATTTAAGATATTAAAATTAACTTATTTATGCTTAAAACAAGAAAAATATCTTCCAATGTGAACGAATAAGCTTGTTTTTGGATTAAGTTTATTTTTCTTACACTGTTCCAGAAAACAAGATTTAAGATTAATTCATCTTAAGTCATTTTTGCTTCAAGTAAATATATATATCTTGATTTAAGAATAGGTATTTTGGACTGGAAAACAAGATGAAAATCTTTTTTTTTTTTTTTTGCAGTGCACTTTTGTAGAATGGAAAACAGAAGCTTGGACATTTTTGCTAATATCTACTTTTGTGTTTTATCGGGAAAAGAAACTCATACAGGTTTGAAAAGACATTTTTTGGGGTTAACTCTTCCTTTAAAGTCCATGGCTGAGATCAAATTAAACTTGACTTAAAACGCTGGGAAAACCTTCCCCTTTCTCTATAGGGAGAGCGGAGACCATTAAAATGAATGTTTTGCCGTGACTTTTATTCCTCTTCCAGTCTCTCCCTCTTTTTCTACCTAAATCGTTTTTTTTTAAATGTCTAGATAAAATCCTCTCCTCATTTATCTGGTCTCCTAAAGTGAATAAAACTATCCTTCAACGAAACAAACTTGATGCAGTTCTAGCTCTGACAAATTTTCTTTATTATTACAGGTCCGCCAATATTTCTGAGATTTTCTTGTGATGTAATCCTCACTTACATAATTAACTATAGTGTCCTGCACCCACTACACTGTAAAAGATGATTTGTTGACACAACTTGACTTGGTCAAGTCATCTTGTTGCATTGACTCAGTTAAGTTTAGCCAACATTAGGAGTTAAGTTAACTCAACTTATATGTATTTGTTGAAATAACTTGCTGTAAATTGGGCCAACGTACCATATCAATTAATAAGCATTTGGATTTTTTTGTTAAGTAAACTTAAAAATATATTGGTTGAACTTAATTTTTCATGTTTTCACAACTATTAACCAAGTCTAATTGACACAAAATAGTCATTTTTCCTCAACATCACAACTTAACTTTTTGAGTTTACTAGACTTCATTGCTTGCTATAGTAAAACAAATACCATAAATTATGTCTTGGAGTTATTAACGGTTAACGGAGTCACTGTCTAAGTCCTATTTGCAAAAATCACTTGTTTCTACCATTGAGCACACTTTTAAACAATGGAAAGATCTGAATTTGATCATTCTTTTCCTATAACCAATCTTATTTCCAAATTTAACGTGCATGGCTTATTCAGGTATTTTCAACTCCGCAATTTTGTTCAGACTAACTTAGTTTCCCTCAGTTACCAGCAAAATCTCTGTTTGAGAGTTTTTTTGTCGTATATCCTCTGGTACTTTCATCCAGTACGTCCTCTCTCCCCTGAAGATGACTTGGGAGAATGAGCTGCAAATCAAGTTATCGGAAGAGTATCGGTCTGAGGCCCTTGCTAGAGTTACTTCTACTTCTGTATGTGCTCGGCTCAGTCTCATTCAGCTGAAAGTCTTTCACTGAGTTCATGTGAGCAGGGCCAGACTTCACGTGTTCCCGGAAACAGAGGACTCCTGTACAGATGCTCCTTCTCTCCCGCTGATCGCTCTTCAGCTGCACAAAACTGGCCTCATATTGGGCTTCTTTTTTGACGTCATGTCGTTTTTCTACGACGGTTCTGATGTCATTCCTTTCACTTGAAAAATTGAAATACTCTATACTCAATTTGATAAAACTTTGAACCCTATTTTAAATCTTTATGATTCTGTATCCTCGCTAGATTCTGACTAATTATATATCATGGGTGTGCAAGCATGCCTTTTTTTTAACAGGTGTATTTATGCTTCGGGTATATGTGTATGCATATGTTCATACTATTTTATGCTTTTTAATCTATGTAAACTTTTCATACAATTGACTATACTTGTTTTTTTTTTCTTACTATTATTATTATACTAATATTATTATTTTACGGGGGGGGGGGGGGGGGGGTTACTCTGTTGTTGCTGTTTTTATCTTTCCTCATTCAGTTATATGTGGGAAAGGAACGTGTAAAGAGATCAAGTGCAGACAATATTTTCTCTTTAATGCTTGTCTCTTTAATTATTTAATAAATACGTTTTTTGTCTGTAATACAATTTTTTATTAAAAAAGAGTCCATGGCTGCAAAAACTAGCATCCATTCATCATAATAGACCTTGCAGCATCACATGCTACTGTGTCCCTTCTTTATAACGTTGAAATGCCCCCCCCCCCCCCCCCCCCCCCCCCGTAAAATAATAATATTAGTATAATAATAATAGTAAGAAAAAAAAACAAGTATAGTCAATTGTATGAAAAGTATACATAGATTAAAAAGCATAAAATAGTATGAACATATGCATACACATATTTGATGAGGTGATTCCCTGTTGGCCTGTAGGGGTCAGTCATGGTCCGGCTCCTCTCCCCGCTGTCAGCATTAGCGTTAGCATTAGCATCCGCTGCTCGGATACTCGCAGATACTGTTCATATCATCATTGGTCATGGCGACTACGGCTGCAAACACGTGTGTGTGGTGTGGCCTCTAGAGAGCAGGTGTACGTGTGTGTGGTGTTGGCGCTGGAGAGCAGGTGTGTGTGTGTGTGTGTGTGTGTGCACGCGATGTGGCCGCTGGAGAGCAGTGTGTGTGTGTGTGTGTGTGTGTGTGCGATGTGGCCGCTGGAGAGCAGGTGTGTGTGTGTGTAGCCGCTGGAGAGCAGTGTGTGTGTGTGTGTGTAGGAGCTCCCTCGGTCTGAGTGAACTGTGAAATGTGTGTGAGGGAAATCATTTGAAAAACGTGAAGAAAATGGGTGCATCTATCTATCTATCTATCTATCTATCTATCTATCTATCTATCTATCTATCTATCTATCTATCTATCTATCACTTGTCTCTCAGCTTCTCCCTCAGTGTTACTCAAATAGCTTTAGCTGATGTTTCCCAGTTTACATCTGTCCACATTCACAGGTTTCCTGTTGTTACTGTATCCGGTCTGCTGTGTTTGGCTAATTAGCGCTCTCAGCTGCTCCTGCTAGCTCTCGCAGAAGTGTGTGTGTGTGTGTGTGTGTGTGTGTGTGTGTGTGTGTGTGTGTGTGTGTGTGTGTGTGTGTGTGTGTGTGAGTGAGAACATAAACATCTGTTGCGTTTTTGTCTTGCGAGACGCCAAAAACTGCTAAAATACCAGCCCTTCTCTTCATACTTGACAGAAATGGAGAATTACTAGCGTCTTTAGAAATGTGTAAATAAATCCGTGTTTCTCTATGATTTCCCTCCGTCATCGTATCTCTCTCTCCTCTCTTGTACTGGGAATGTCAGTGTTTATGAAGATCAACGGATGGGCTCGCGATGATGGATCGCGCCGAGACACCGAGCGCCATGTTCTGTCCACGGTTTCAGCACTTTTCACGGATGACGACCCACCGTCCTTCTTTTAATGCTGACCTGGAGTCAGTTCACGGGTAAATAACTAAAAAACTTCAGCTGACCTAGCGCACAAACTCACGGGATACGATACAAAAGACCCAATTTCGTCCTTGAGTAACTGTCAATTTGCTTGACTATTCTAGTTTTAAAACAAGAAAACATTGAAAAAAAAGTGTTGGATTTACATGATTTAATCTTATACATCGGTTCCACATTAAACAAGTTAAACAAACATAATTTCACATAAGCTAATTTCAACATCATGGAATGAAGTAATTAAGAGCCCCGATTAAGACTACTCTCAAAATTATCTTAATATGGTTCCCTAATGGGATTAATTCATTATTTTTTTATATATTTTTGTGTCGCATGACTAAATTATAAGACTATTAAACACTATCAAGTCTCGCTTTCCTCATCTTGCTCAAAAACACATAAAATAACACTTAATTTCTACATTTTTACTCTCCTCTTTAAGTCCCAAGCATGCTGGGAACTACAGTTTCAGCCAAAATCATTTTCGAGTACTTGATTGGTTCACATTCACACTAAATAATTGAATCTAGATTGCACATTTGTTCGAGAATTACATTAATCGAAAGCAAAGAAATCAAGTTTAGAAGAGAGACACAATTTTTTTGCGCAGATTGCAAATAATATTGAGTAAAGTGGACAAATATGTGTTTTCCTTTTTTTTTTCAAGTTTCCTTTCTTAGTACACTGTAAACCCAGATAAATAAAACAAAACTCAACAATTTTGAGGTAATCATTTACATAATTTTTAAGTTAAGAAATGTAACGTTTAAGTAAGCAGAACTTGCAGATTTTATTTTGTATTCATATATTTGAATTGCTCTTAACTTTAGAGTTAACTGTTATCTTAACTGTTAGGGTTTACAGTGTATCGTTTCCCAATTTTAAAACGTATTTGTGTGCTGTATGTGGACATTAACGTTAACCGAGATTTATAAATGCTCATTGTTCGCTAATGTGTAAACGAAATAAAATCAATGTGCACAACTTCATTGCAAATAGCTTGCTTGTGGAGCAAAATGCTACGTTTAACAAGAGTCCCTGTCATAACAGCAGGAAGTTTTGACCAAAGCAAGTTTGTTTTCTGTATGTTTTCCACTGAGAAGTGCATCTTTATTGTAACGTTTGGAGTCGTGTAGCGACAGTAAACTGATCTGAGAGCAGCGTTCAGCCCTTGCGCTTCCCGAGCACGAACACCTGGTATTTGCTGAACATGCTGAATTTCCACTCAGCCGAAGCCCTCGACTGTCCTTGTCGCTCCACCAACAGTTCGTGTGACTGTCTCTAAGCGCTGGAATAGAGATGCGGTGGTTTCTGCGAATCCGTCAAGCGTGTGTTTGATTAGCGATGCGAAAGAAGCCATTAAACAAGCTGCCGAATCACGCCTGCAAGAGCAGATTCAGTTATTTCTGATAACACACACACACACACACCCTTGCCTCATTTAGAATGCGCGGTTCTATGAATATGCAAATGAGCCCCGCCTCCACTCACTCGCTCAGCTCAGAGATCCTCTCGTTGACGATCACACGTTGATCTGATTGGTTACAAGGTAGTTTTGTGACGTCAGAAACACCAGCGATTTCAAAGCGTGTTTTTGAGACTGTCTTTGGTTCACTGCAGATTTAAGCAGAAAATACTCAGCAATGCTGTCGACTTATGAATTTACACATGGTTTGTCATAAATCGTATTAAAAACACTGCATGGACTTATAAACAACATTAAAAACTTGATTTTTTATAAAAAACAATGTCTTTGCACTCAAGACATGAAAGTGATTCTTTTCTGTTCACACTGTCTGTTTGAATGAATTGACCCTTCGCTAAAGCCCCGCCCTCCTTAGTTACTGTTGCTACGCCTGTCAAGCTTTCGCGTCTAGCACATCTATTACAGTGTGTATGCACCGGTGTCAGACATTCCCAATGAGATAATTAGTAATTTTTGGCGAACATGTGAAATATCTGAGAGCGTAAGACAAAAGGGACTGTTAATGCATTCGAGGGATATATCCACGACATAATATGCAACCGATTAGAGAATAATTTCATAAAAATTTAAGCTAAAGCCTAACGTTATAGTCGCAGCAGCAGCGCCTCATACACTGACCATTCAAATGGGAAACGCACAAATCGAGGGACAGCTATGTTCGTGCACAGCAGGGTAAGTGAAATGTGAAACTAATCTTATAATTATATATCAAACAGTTTATCCATAAATCTTGTGGAATAACACTAACACCGGGAGAGCCGAGATCGAACTGGGTTAAAGTTACTCAGACAGGGCTAGTAGGCCGTCGATTAACAAAATGCTGAAATGTATTTTAAAGTATGTCAGTGAGCCTCCGTCTGTCTTTAAACGTCTTATTTTACGTTAAAACGTGCATTATGAACAAAGAACCATAATTATTTCCAACTTCCAAGCAATAGGTGTTTTTGTTAATCCTGTGGACATGTAGTTGTGAATGGGGTATCCCACACTGCTTGATCCACGCACATCCCTTCTCACCTTGGCTTTTAGATTTTCGGGAAGGAAAAAAATTCCACTCCCCCGTCCAAACCTTTAGGATACCGGGTATCAGATTTGCACAATCCATACGCACAACGCTTCGGCATGTTTCCCTCGCTCGAAAGCTTGCCAGACCTCCCGCGCCTAGTTACGGTTGCTAAGACACGATTGGCAAGTGGCGGTTTTCGGGCGTGGCTTAGCGAAGGGTCAATTGATTCAAAAACTGATTCAACGATTCTCACAGCATTTTTCATATTAAAATGTTTTAAGTAATTGTGATAAATGTTGTTGCCTATCACTATATATTGTTATATTGGTGCACATAAATTAAAATCATTAGACTATTATTATTAAAATAAAATAAAAACATTTTATTTGATTAAATTGATTATTTTTCTAAAAACATTACATAAACCATGCCTTGATGATTTAAAGATTTTTACTGTACTTACCGTGAAACATTTTAAATCTGCTTTGTAATTAAAGCTTTCAGAGCAAAAATGCTGATACTGAATATCGCCAAACATAAGATCATTTTAGATATGTCTGCAACACACAGATTTCCTGATTGATTTTTCTCTTTAGAAAAGCAATTTCTCTTTAACATGATGTTCATGCTTTGGTAAAGGGAAACACTAATTAAACACACTTCCAGATCAAACAGCGGACAGTTATTGTGTGTGTTACAGGTTCTCGGCCGCTTCAGTTTCTCCAGTGTCTCAGTGGCATTTATAAAAGACATGCTTTAATCCGACTCTCTCATTCTCTCTCTTCATGCTGAGTCTGTGTCTCTCCATCATCTTGTTAGAGATGCTCTAGCAGTTGCCATAGAAACCCACCTAAAAATGCACAGATGTTGGTGAGAGGAAAGAGTGCATCAGGAAGAGTCGTCTGGAAATGAGTTCAAGTCTGCATTTTATTTTCTCCTTTTATCGCAAAGCACCTGTTAATCACTATTATTATATTTGCAACATCATAGAGGCATGATTGTGGGATGGTAACCACTGTTTAACTGGGGTAAAACCCTAGTAAAATCACTTTATATGAAAATTTACCATGGTACTTGTGTGGTAACTATTGGTTTATTGTGGTATTTGTCAGAACACAATTGGAACGGCAACTAGAATTGGTTCTTATGGGTCTTGCATGGCAATTATTTTTTACTTGCAATAAAATATACTTTTTAACCTCAAATGCTCGTCTTGCACTGGCTGTGATGCGACACAACACGGAAATCACGTTGAAAGGTCACGCGTGACGTAGGAGGAAGAACAGACCTATTGTTTACAAAGCGAAGATGCAAAGACTAAGTCAAACGCCATTTACAAAAAATAAAAAAAATAAAAGGTAAAACAACGATGTCGGACGATTTTGAAGTTGGAGGAGAAAATAAGAGTTTTTCTTACATTTTCAACATACTTACGTAATGCGTGAAGTTGAGCATTTGTGGTTAAAAAGTATATAAATGTTTATTTTTTATATAAAATGTGCGCTGGTTTGTCTAGATGCGACTCTTATTCCTCGGCTGGATCGTGTCGAGACTTTGAAGCTGCACTGAAACTCACATTTGGACCTTCGACCCGTTGGACTCCATTGAAGTCACTATATGGAGAAAATCCTGGAACGTTTTCCTCAAAAACCTTCATTTCTTTTCGACTGAAGAAAGAAAAACAGTAATAGGATAAATTATCAGGACATTTTAATTCGGAAGTGAACTGCTCCTTTAAAGCGTTTCACTCTGAAACCCGCAGCGCATAATTCAATAAATATTTTTAGTAGTGGAAACTTGGCTAGCTTTAATTCAATAAATGCTACCTTGGTAATTGGTATCGCAATATAGCATAGCACTGGTTGAAAGAGGAGAATATAAAACATTCAACACGTATCTGTTCTCAAACTAAGCTCATGCATAACAGAAACTCTTCTAAACTATAGCATTACAAAACTTTAATCACTACTAAATCTCCCACTTAACATTAATCTTGCACAAAAACACTATATAACACTTAATTTTAGAAACCATGCTGGGAAATAGAAATCCCAGTCAAGTTTCAGCTGAATTTGTCTAAATGAAAAGAAACAAGTTCATAAAACTCAACACAATGAAACAATTCAGATACCTCGGCGAGAAATATTATCATGTTTAAATATCACGTGATCTTTGAAACGAGATACTGCTTATCTGTAGTAACTGCAGTAAAATTACAGTAACATTTATTAATGATTTCATGACCATTTGAACTGGGTTTACTATGGTTTTACTCTAAATATCACAGTTAAACAATGATTTCAATGCAACATCTATGGTAAACTTATATAAAAGACATTTTGAACTGGGTTTACTATGGTTTTATTTCAGATACTTCATTTGACCTTTGGTTACAATGCCAAAATGTTAGTAAGATCCATTGGTATCTTCCGGTCACAGACTGGTTTGATTGGACCCTCGGCTCCCGCTGTCTCTTGTTGGTCCCGTCAGTGGAATAAAAGACCCCGTGTGTGTGTGAACGCTTGCTGTGACGTCTCCGGAAACACCCGAGGCTGGTGAAGAAGCTGTGAGAGAGATTTCAGGAGCTTCTTCACTGAATACAGTCCAGAGAGATGCACTCGCATTTTAGCAAGGTTAACAACATGAGCCATGCTGGATAAATGAGCTCCACTTACGCCTGTCAGTGACGGGACACCAGAGAACCACACACACACACACGCACACGCACACACGCACACGCACACACACACACACACACACACACACACACACACACACACACACACACACACACACACACACACACACACACACACACACACACACACAGAACCACACGCACACACACACACACACACACACACACGCACGCACGCACGCACGCACGCACACACACACACACACACACACACACACACACACACACACAGAATAGCTCGTCTTTGAGCCCGACTCATGTATTTCTTATATAGATATGAATAATCAACATTCGAAATGTCAGCAATGAACAAAGATTTTTTTTTTGAGCATGGTTTATTTTATATTATAAATGTATTACATTTTTATTAGCATAGTTTCATTTATGTATTTCATATATTTCATGTATTTATAATAGTAATGCCAAAGTAACATGTCACTATGAGTGAAGTTTGTGCTTTATATAAAGGACCGCAATGGAAATAAGTTTTTAACTTTGTTGTGTTATCCTTGACAAATTAGTGTATTTCACTACTTTTTTGTTTTGTTTTTTAATAAATCAAATCAAATTATATTATATTATAAATTATTTAGATTTTAATTTTAAAAAATTATTTTTATTTTTTACTTTTTTATCCATTTTTTTGTTCATTACGTTTCATTTATTGTTATATTACAAACCGTTTTTATATTTTTATTTGCATAGTTTATTATAAATTATATATTTTTTTTACTTTTTATTTTATTAGCATAGTTTAATTTATTATAATATAATATATATATATATATATATATTTTTTTTTTTAAAATTATTTAGTACCTTTTTATTAGCATATTATAAAATTTTTATTAATTTTAGAAAAAGATAAAAAAGTGTTCTGGTTCTTATTAAAGTGTTTCTCCCTGGCTTCTTACCAAACAAAATTAATCTAATAAATCATCAAGATCTCATTCCCACAGCTCTTTAAAGGCCCAGATATTACAGCAGAAACAATGATCCATTCACTTTAATTAAATGATTTTCCATACTCGTTACTTAAGGATAATTAGGATAGTTTTCAGTTTCGGGCAGTCGTGAATTAACCTCAACATCCAGTGGGAGTTTCTCGCAGAATCCTCTTTTTTCCAAGAGATTAGAAATCACATCGAAATTATGTCTACATTTATTTCTTATTAGAGTAACCCATGAGTTTTGCAATGGACTGACCAAGCCAAACCCTGCTTATCTCAGTAATGCTAACATCGTACCATAGATGCTGCATGCTAACCATCGTTTAACTGTGATATTTGGAGTAAAACCATAGTAAACTCAGTTTAAATGGTCTTTTATAAAAAATGACCATAGATGCTGTATATTAACCATCGTTTGACTGTGATATTTGAATAAATCATAGTAAACCCAGTTCAAATGGTCTTTTATGAAAATGTACCATAGTTGTTGGATGGTAACCATCATTTGACTGTGATATTTTGAGTAAAATCATAGTAAACCCAGATCAAATTGTCTTTTATAAACATTTACCATAGATGTTGGATGGTAACCATCATTTAACTGCGATATTTGGAGTAAAACCATAGTAAACCTAGTTAAAATGGACTTATATGAAAATTTACCATAGTTTTTGCATTGTAACCATAGTTTATCTGTGATATTTAGAGTAAAATCATAGTAAACCCAGGTAAAATTGTCTTTTCTGAACATTTACCATAGATGTTGGATGGCAACCGTCATTTAACTGCGATATTTGGAGTAAAACCATAGTAAACCCAGTTCAAATGGAGTTTTATGAAAGTTTACCATAGTTTTTGCATTGTAACCATCATTTAACTATGATATTTGGAATAAAACCATAGTAAACCCAGTTCAAATGGTCTTAAATGAAAGTTTACCATAGGTGTTGGATGGTAACCATCATTTAACTGTGATATTTAGAGTAAAACCATTGTAAACCCAGTTCAAATGGTCTTTAATGAAAGTTCACCATAGTTTTTGCATTTTAACCATCATTTAACTGTGATATTTGGAATAAAACCATAGTAAACCCAGTTCAAATGGTCTTTAATGAAAGTTGACCATAGATGTTGGATGGTAACCATCATTTAACTATGATATTTGGAATAAAACCATAGTAAACCCAGTTCAAATGGTCTTTTATAAACATTTACCATAAATGTTGGATGGTAACCATATTTCAGATGAAGTATCTGGAATAAACCCATAGTAAACCCAGTTCAAACAGTCTTCTATGAAAGTTTACCATAGTTTTTGCACTGTAACCATAGTTTAACTGTTATATTTGGAGCAAAACCATAGTAAACCGAGGTGAATTAAAGTAGAACTACTTTACCATGCTGCAAATGTACACATCCGATCCAGGATCATTGGCGTTAGCTGTGAATGCGTCACACATGTAAAAGTGTTTCTCAAGCAATCAGTGTCGATTCTTCTAACTGTTTATTCAATGGTTATGATTCAATCTTTACTGCTCACCTCTGTGTTTCTACGCTTCCTTTCCTCCAACCGTTGGCCTGTGGTTAGCTGATTAAACCCAGAGCTGTTATTACGTGTTTTTGTATCGCGTGTGAGTGTGAATGACGGGCAACACGCTGAAGGAATGGAGTTAAGTGTAAGGTTATCATGCTTCGGCCCTCTCGCTGCGTCTAATCAAACGCTCGGCACACACACCGAAGGAATTGGGAGCTGTCAGACAGAGAGAGAGTGTGTGTGTGTGTGTGTTTGTACCAGAGGAAAGAAAGAGTGCCTTCATCCCCCACGGTGTGAAATATAGTTTTCATTAAAGAGCAGGCAGCAGTTTTCCAATGAAAGTCCAAACAGCACAGCATGCGTCCCTGGGGAAAAGCCTTACGCTGGGTCTTACCGCTGCACTTTCATGCCCGAAACCAGTGCAAAGATTTCTCACTCCTCCATTTGCCTTTTCTTTTTCCCTTGTTTTTCTGTAGGTGGTGGTAATCGGCTGTTTTTTTTAGCCATTTCTTGCCCATTGTCTGTTTTTTGGGCTCCCAAGGGACTAATGGAGAGCAAGGCACATGGAAAAGTGTTTTCTATGATAAAGGCGAGCAAGCTATTAATGTTTTAGTGTAGTTTGCTAAGTGAATTACTCTAAGTTTTTGTGGTTCTTATTTTAAAAAAAAATTTTAAATACATTATTTGTACAAAATATTATGTAAATTTTTCAATTTTTTAAAAATATTTTTTCATTTTCAATCAATTTATTTATATAACAATTAATCATATATTTAAATTAAATAAAAAATGTTAATGAATCTATAAATATTAGCACATTTATATATTTTTCAAAAAAAAAAACCATTTTATTAAAAGCTCCTTTTGCCACTTTGTAGACGCAATTATTGAAGGTATTATTTGAGGATCACGTCTCAATGTGGCTGGACTTGTATTTTTTAATACATTTATTGAAGATTAATGATTAATTAAGTTTCTCCCACTCTCACTTGTTATATTCCTACAGAAGATGGTATAAATAATTGTGCAGATTACATAACATGTTATGTAAAACAAGACGGACAGGTTGGGGATGATTAGCATACACTCTTATTCAAAGGAAAAGGGTTTGAATAAATAACGAACGAGGGTTTGACGACTTCATTATTTTCTTCACTGTTCAATAGTAAAAGGCAGAGAGGAGCTGTCAATCAACGCTGGAGCCGTCCTCTAAGACATTTAAAGATGTTTTTTCTGCATTTCTCTGGCTGTTTCTTTCTGCTGAGCTTCAATTCTCTGTGGTCGTTGCCTTCTTAAGGTTATCGCTGGAATCGCCAGCTTTTTCAATTTGCAGAGATCTCAGAGGAATACGCAAAACGCACCTGGAAAAACAAGACGATATTGCTTTTAGATTTGGAAATCTCTCCAGATCAATTCGTGTTTATCGAGTTGATGTTGTGTGAAATCTCTCCTGTTGCTTTGAGGCTAACGTGAGAGAGATATTTTCCAAGCCTGATGTTTCTATATTTTTCCCTCGTCAAATTTGTTTTCAATATCGCTAGGTACTATATGGTTTTATATGGTACCTCAGATGGGATGGTTTACAAAGCTGCGGGTCTTGGTTGAATTAGATCAGAGGAATCTGTTTGCTTTAATTGAACTGTATTTTCCATTCCACCATATGATTTAGTGCATCGGTGCACTTTCTAAATCTTTATCTTGGTCTTATTTTCAAGTAAAATATCAAGACATACACAAACATGATTTATTTAGTTTCTTTATATAAATATTCTATTTTAATGATTGCATCAAATGTTGGTTTATACTTTAAAAAACAAGATAAACAACTGTATCAGAAACCTAAAAACCTGTTTGCCAACGGGGTAAGAACAATAAATGTAAAGGCCTTGTTTAAATTCATTATTTTGTTATTGTTAGAAAGACATTGACATTTGAAAATTAAAGTAACATCTTTAGCAACAGTGTGAAAGTGAATAGCACACAACAGACACAATAGCGGTAAAAACATCTATCGGTTCAATATCGTGCTGTATAGTCGTGTTTTTGTTGGACTTTTGATGGTTGAGTCGTGTTTTTGTTGGACTTTTGATGGTTGAGTCGTGTTTTTGTTGGACTCTTGATGGTTGTGGTGTGTTTTTGTTGGACTTTTGATGGTTGTGGTGTGTTTTGTTGGACTTTTGATGGTTGTGGTGTGTTTTTGGATGGTAGAGTCGCGTTTATGTTGGACTTTTGATGGTTGTGGTGTGTTTTTGTTGGACTTTTGATGGTTGTGGTGTGTTTTTGTTGGACTTTTGATGGTTGTGGTGTGTTTTTGTTGGACTTTTGATGGTTGTGGTGTGTTTTTGTTGGACTTTTGATGGTTGTGGTGTGTTTTGTTGGACTTTTGATGGTTGAGTCGTGTTTTTGTTGGACTTTTGATGGTTGTGGTGTGTTTTTGTTGGACTTTTGATGGTTGAGTCGTGTTTTTGTTGGACTTTTGATGGTTGTGGTGTGTTTTGTTGGACTTTTGATGATTGTGGTGTGTATTTGTTGGACATTTGATGGTTGAGTCGTGTTTTTGTTGGACTTTTGATGGTTGTGGTGTGTTTTTGTTGGACTTTTGATGGTTGTGGTGTGTTTTGTTGGACTTTTGATGATTGTGGTGTGTTTTTGTTGGACTTTTGATGGTTGTGGTGTGTTTTTGTTGGACTTTTGATGATTGTGGTGTGTTTTTGTTGGACTTTTGATGATTGTGGTGTGTATTTGTTGGACTTTTGATGATTGTGGTGTGTTTTTGTTGGACTTTTGATGGTTGAGTCATGTTTTTGTTGGACTTTTGATGGTTGTGGTGTGTTTTTGTTGGACTTTTGATGGTTGTGGTGTGTTTTTGTTGGACTTTTGATGGTTGTGGTGTGTATTTGTTGGACTTTTGATGATTGTGGTGTGTTTTTGTTGGACTTTTGATGGTTGTGGTGTGTTTTTGTTGGACTTTTGATGGTTGTGGTGTGTTTTTGTTGGACTTTTGATGATTGTGGTGTGTATTTGTTGGACTTTTGATGATTGTGGTGTGTTTTTGTTGGACTTTTGATTGTGGTGTGTTTTTGTTGGACTTTTGATGATTGTGGTGTGTATTTGTTGGACTTTTGATGATTGTGGTGTGTTTTTGTTGGACTTTTGATGGTTGAGTCGTGTTTTTGTTGGACTTTTGATGGTTGTGGTGTGTTTTTGTTGGACTTTTGATGGTTTTGGTGTGTTTTTGGATGGTTGAGTCGTGTTTATGTTGGACTTTTGATGGTTGAGTCGTGTTTTTGTTGGACTTTTGATGGTTGTGGTGTGTATTTGTTGGACTTTTGATGATTGTGGTGTGTATTTGTTGGACTTTTGATGATTGTTGTGGTGTTTTTGTTGGACTTTTGATGGTTGAGTCGTGTTTTTGTTGGACTTTTGATGGTTGAGTCGTGTTTTTGTTGGACTTTTGATGGTTGTGGTGTGTTTTTGTTGGACTTTTGATGGTTGTGGTGTGTTTTTGTTGGACTTTTGATGGTTTTGGTGTGTTTTTGGATGGTTGAGTCGTGTTTATGTTGGACTTTTGATGGTTGTGGTGTGTTTTTGTTGGACTTTTGATGGTTGTGGTGTGTTTTTTTGGACTTTTGATGGTTGTGGTGTGTTTTTGGATGGTAGAGTCGCGTTTATGTTGGACTTTTGATGGTTGTGGTGTGTTTTTGTTGGACTTTTGATGGTTGTGGTGTGTTTTTGTTGGACTTTTGATGGTTGTGGTGTGTTTTTGTTGGACTTTTGATGGTTGTGGTGTGTTTTGTTGGACTTTTGATGGTTGAGTCGTGTTTTTGTTGGACTTTTGATGGTTGTGGTGTGTTTTTGTTGGACTTTTGATGGTTGAGTCGTGTTTTTGTTGGACTTTTGATGGTTGTGGTGTGTTTTGTTGGACTTTTGATGATTGTGGTGTGTATTTGTTGGACATTTGATGGTTGAGTCGTGTTTTTGTTGGACTTTTGATGGTTGTGGTGTGTTTTTGTTGGACTTTTGATGGTTGTGGTGTGTTTTGTTGGACTTTTGATGATTGTGGTGTGTTTTTGTTGGACTTTTGATGGTTGTGGTGTGTTTTTGTTGGACTTTTGATGATTGTGGTGTGTTTTTGTTGGACTTTTGATGATTGTGGTGTGTATTTGTTGGACTTTTGATGATTGTGGTGTGTTTTTGTTGGACTTTTGATGGTTGAGTCATGTTTTTGTTGGACTTTTGATGGTTGTGGTGTGTTTTTGTTGGACTTTTGATGGTTGTGGTGTGTTTTTGTTGGACTTTTGATGGTTGTGGTGTGTATTTGTTGGACTTTTGATGATTGTGGTGTGTTTTTGTTGGACTTTTGATGGTTGTGGTGTGTTTTTGTTGGACTTTTGATGGTTGTGGTGTGTTTTTGTTGGACTTTTGATGATTGTGGTGTGTATTTGTTGGACTTTTGATGATTGTGGTGTGTTTTTGTTGGACTTTTGATGATTGTGGTGTGTTTTTGTTGGACTTTTGATGATTGTGGTGTGTATTTGTTGGACTTTTGATGACTGTGGTGTGTTTTTGTTGGACTTTTGATGGTTGAGTCGTGTTTTTGTTGGACTTTTGATGGTTGTGGTGTGTTTTTGTTGGACTTTTGATGGTTGTGGTGTGTTTTGTTGGACTTTTGATGGTTTTGGTGTGTTTTTGGATGGTTGAGTCGTGTTTATGTTGGACTTTTGATGGTTGAGTCGTGTTTTTGTTGGACTTTTGATGGTTGTGGTGTGTATTTGTTGGACTTTTGATGATTGTGGTGTGTATTTGTTGGACTTTTGATGATTGTTGTGGTGTTTTTGTTGGACTTTTGATGGTTGAGTCGTGTTTTTGTTGGACTTTTGATGGTTGAGTCGTGTTTTTGTTGGACTTTTGATGGTTGTGGTGTGTTTTTGTTGGACTTTTGATGGTTGTGGTGTGTTTTTGTTGGACTTTTGATGGTTTTGGTGTGTTTTTGGATGGTTGAGTCGTGTTTATGTTGGACTTTTGATGGTTGTGGTGTGTTTTTGTTGGACTTTTGATGGTTGTGGTGTGTTTTTGTTGGACTTTTGATGGTTGTGGTGTGTTTTTGTATGACTTTTGATGGTTGTGGTGTGTTTTTGTTGGACTTTTGATGGTTGAGGTGTGTTTTTGTTGAAGTTTTGGTGGTTGTGGTGTGTTTTTGTTGGACTTTTGATGGTTGTGGTGTGTTTTTGTTGGACTTTTGATGGTTGTGGTGTGTTTTTGGATGGTTGAGTCGTGTTTTTTTTGGACTTTTGATGGTTGAGTCGTGTTTTTGTTGGACTTTTGATGGTTGTGGTGTGTTTTTGTCGGACTTTTGATGGTTGAATCGTGTTTTTGTTGGACTTTTGATGGTTGTTGTGTGTTTTTGTTGGACTTTGATGGTTGAGTCGTGTTTTTGTTGGACTTTTGATGGTTGTGGTGTGTTTTTGTTGGACTTTTGATGGTTGTGGTGTGTTTTTGTTGGACTTTTGATGGTTGTTGTGTGTTTTTGTTGGACTTTTGATGGTTGTGGTGTGTTTTTGTTGGACTTTTGATGGTTGTGATGTGTTTTTGTTGGACTTTTGATGGTTGAGTCGTGTTTTGTTGGACTTTTGATGGTTGTGGTGTGTTTTTGTTGGACTTTTGATGGTTGTGGTGTGTTTTTGTTGAAGTTTTGGTGGTTGTGGTGTGTTTTTGTTGGACTTTTGATGGTTGTGGTGTGTTTTTGTTGGACTTTTGATGGTTGAGTTGTGTTTTTGTTGGATTTTTGGTGGTTGTGGTGTGTTTTTGTTGGACTTTTGATGGTTGAGTCGTGTTTTTGTTGGACTTTTGATGGTTGTGGTGTGTTTTTGTTGGACTTTTGATGTTTGTGGTGTGTTTTTGTTGGACTTTTGATGGTTGAGTCGTGTTTTTGTTGGACTTTTGATGGTTGTGATATGTTTTTGTTGGACTTTTGATGGTTCTGGTGTGTTTTTGTTGGACTTTTGTGGTGTGTTTTTGTTGGACTTTTGATGGTTGAGTCATATTTTTGTTGGACTTTTGATGGATGAGTCGTGTTTTTGTTGGACTTTTGATGGTTGTGGTGTGTTTTTGTTGGACCTTTGATGGTTGTGGTGTGTTTTTGTTGGACTTTTGATGGTTGTGGTGTGTTTTTGTTGGACCTTTGATGGTTGTGGTGTGTTTTTGTTGGACTTTTGATGGTTGTGGTGGGTTTTTGTTGGACTTTTGTGGTGTTTTGTTGGACTTTTGATGGTTGAGTCGGGTTTTTGTTGGACTTTTGATGGTTGTGGTGTGTTTTGTTGGACTTTTGATGGTTGTGGTGTGTTTTTTTTGGACTTTTGATGGTTGGGGTGTGTTTTTGTTGGACTTTTGGTGGTTGTGGTTTGTTTTTGTTGGACTTTTGATGGTTGAGTCGTGTTTTTGTTGGACTTTTGATGGTTGTGGTGTGTTTTGTTGGACTTTTGATGGTTGTGGTGTGTTTTTGTTGGACTTTCGATGGTTGTGGTGTGTTTTTGTTGGACTTTTAATGGTTGTGGTGTGTTTTTGTTGGACCTTTGATGGTTGTGGTGTGTTTTTAGATGGTTGAGTCGTGTTTTTGTTGGACTCTTGATGGTTGAGTTGTGTTTTTGTTGGACTCTTGATGGTTGAGTTGTGTTTTTGTTGGACTGTTGATGCTTGTGGTGTGTTTTTGTTGGACTTTTGATGGTTGTGGTGTGTTTTTGGTGGACCTTTGATGGTTGTGGTGTGTTTTTGGATGGTTGAGTCGTGTTTTTGTTGGACTTTTGATGGTTGAGTTGTGTTTTGTTGGACTTTTGATGGTTGAGTTGTGTTTTTGTTGGACTTTTGATGGTTGAGTTGTATTTTTGTGGGACTTTTGATGCTTGAGTCGTGTTTTTGCATGATTCAATGCATTGGAAATACTGATGACCGTTATTTAGCTCCAAAACAGATGTATATTTGCAATCCACACAACATAACGTGAGACATATCAGAGTTCAGAAGAGGACAAATTATTGGTGCGAGTCTTGTTGGCTCATATGTGACATAACTATGTATAATTTACAATAGATTTTTATTTCTAATATTGATATTAATAATTTAATATACACTTTACACTTATTTTTTTAGTAGTAATAATAATTATAATTTATTATATCAATTTTATTTACTATTTTAGCATTTTTATATCTAGTAGTAAAGCATATTTTAATTAATATTTTGTGTCTTTAGTCATATTAGTTATTCATATTATTTATCTAAATGTATGTTTATAGAAATAACTAGCATGTGCATGCCAGTCATAATTGACAATTTCCTATTTATTCTGTTATCTGCCTTGGATAAAACCCAAGTATGTCACAATGCCTTCTGGGATATCTTTTGATCATGACAATATATGGTGTGTTATGATCCAGAATAGGTGTTGGGGTTTGAGTCCTGCTGACCCAGAAACCCCAGGAGAATGACGGAGACTTGTGTTTCCCACCGGAGATCCTGACGTCCCTCAGATCTTCCTCTCGGTCTGGGGTTTGTGGATCTCTGTCTCCTTCTCCTGCTTTCATCATTACAGCAGCTCCTGAGGATCATCCCAGGCCTTGGCGTTTGGTGTCTGCAGTGAAGGTTTTGCTTTGACTCATTAAAAGCATCTGGAATCCACATGCTGTCAGCAGATCCGGTCACTGGAGAGCACTGATGCAACACAACATCAACACATGACAAACTAGCAGAGAAAACCAGTCCTTCAGCTGCGTCATCCCATATAAAACATAAAGACACCTGAGTTTGAGAGGCGTTACTGGCTAAAACCTCCATAGATTTGGACTTGGAACTGGACTGAAAAAAATAACTTGTAGGATTTGCATGATAAAATCCTCGTAAAAAATCGCACTAACACGTTTTAAGTCAATTTTACAGCTACTGCCTCTACAACTTATCAGTTATTATCACGTAAAATCTACATACTATTGAACTTAACATTCATTTGACATTTAATTGACACTTAGCATTTAATTGAAGTATATTACTTAAAGGTCCCATATTGTCAAAACTGAAATTTCCTGGCTTTTTTCATGATAACTGAGGTCTAGGGGCGTTGAAACTACCATATAAGTTTCAAAACAGTCGATCCACAGACAAATGCACACAGTCTGCATAAAGTAGCTGTGCCTTTTCACAAGCTGTTGTGACTTCCGTATATTTGTGATGTCAGAACTACTCAGTCACCAATGGTGGGTCACTCAGAAAACAACAGGCCAATCAGAAGAGAGGCTTATGAATATTAAGTAGACAGGCTGTTCTCAGCAGAGCTCCTGAGAAAGGAGCTGTAAAAATATATTGATATTGTTTTTGGTAATTATACCGCAAATATATATTCTTAAGGACATCAAAACCTAAAATAAAACTTCATAAAGCTGTACAATAGGGGACCTTTAATCATATTTCATTTCACATATAGAATTAAGTAACATCTACTTAACTAAGATAAGTAAATTTAACCAACTTTATTTTTTGCTCATACACTGAAAAAAATGTTATGTTGACTTTAGTCAAAAGTCAAAGTTTATTTATTTTATTTATTCTATTTTACTTTACTTAATTGTATTATGTCAAGGGGTTGCACGAAATAAAATTATATAAATCCAGATATATTTTTTAAGTTGAGTGTACTTCTATTTTGTAAATTGGTTGTACTTATATTTTATAAGTAATTTCAGATTAATTATCTTCATAAGTTTAGCTAAATTAATATGAGTTGAATTTACTCAATTTTTTCAAGAATCAACCTGTGAATCTCAACAATGGTGACAATTATAAAGCATGTAGCAGATCAAATAAAATTCAGTGATTCAGGTCAAATGATTGTGAAATAATGATTGTTAATAACAACCAACACTTTCAGATCAACTTTTATATTTGATCATCTGGCTGTTATGTCTCAGGTACAGTAGTCTATCAAAAATCTAAAGTTAGTAATTTTAGGGTCAAGACCCCAACTAAAACACACACTAATCTCCATAATGGTGACACAAAATTACGGTTTTCTCCTTCAGTGATTCTGCTTGTTAACATCAAGTATCTTCAATTTTGGCAATAAAAATAAAGAATTATTACTTCTTCTTTGACTTCTGTCTGTTATTTTTGTTTAAAATGCATAGGGATTTGTATTGAACATAGCTCTGGATCACAGTGTCATAGAGACAAGGGGGCGGGCTCATTTTACTCAGACGACCAATCAGTCTCTCTCAGTTTACTCATTTGAAAATGGTTAACTTTTAAGGAATTATTTTGATTAATTATTACTCAATTCTAATGTTTTAAATGTAATTAATAATATTGCCTGTAGTCTGTTGCCACAATTTTAAATTAAACATATTTTTTTCTAATTACTTTTAATTGAATAAAATTAACTTGTTTTAAACAAGGGCAGTGAATTTGAAAATTACTACTAAAAAACAAGTAGAATTAAATAACACATTAAAATCAGTGAAATTAACCAGATAAAAACATGTAACATTTACAAGGGGTCCGAATCATTTTTTTCAGTATAACATCAAATTAAACCACATTTTCAAAGTGTATGCTTTACTTCGTAATATTTAAGTAAGTAATACAATAGATATTGTATTTATTCCACACTGAATCTTCATAAAAGAAGTAAGACAATACCCGAACACAGAGAGCTTAATACTCTGTACACAATACACAATGACAGTAACATTTGATATATCGTTTTTGAGTATAAATGTGTCATTTTGAGTAGTAAATGAATCCAGAAGTCACAAAATGGCAATCTATCAAACCTAACAACAAAAGCAATGATAAAACGGTGTAAGGAAAACAGGGAAAAATCGAACTTACTAATTATTCATGGCCCAGTGCATGATGGGAACACCCGTATTAAAAAAGTTGAGTAGCTTTTACTTAATCTTATATCGTTGAGATTAAGCTTTAATTTCTACAAGCTTGAATTGAATACTAATATAGGATTTACTTCTCTTTTTTTTTTAATTCTTGCTTGAACTATATTTTCCATGTAGAAAGTACATTTGTTTTTTTTTCTGTAGCATTTACTTCAACACTGAATTATTTTTATCAGTGCATTAAGACACTTGAGGTTGAGGTTGGAGTGGCGTTACTGGCTGAAACCTCAATAGATTTGGACATGGAACGTCTTATTTTGGTCCAATTGCAATTACAATTCAATATTTTTCGAGTTTCTCCGGTGGCTCCTTCATGTTTTGTTGTGGTAGGTAGTGTTGAGTCTCATTGATTGATCATCTGCGTTCACCGGTGCTCATCTAGAGGTATGAAAACAAGCTCGGGCTGAACAGCGCTCTCAGTAAAAGCTCAGATTGATGTATCGATCCCCCCCCCCACACACACACACAGATAAGCCCTTGCTTATGAATTTATTTGTCCATCAAACAAGCCTGAGCAGGAATAAAAGGACAAATGGTTGACGCATCAAAAGCACGTAAAATACCACAGGTAAACAAACGTCGCACAAAAGGCCCCTGCTTTCCAAAAGCATTTTCATGGAGTGCTTCATTTACGAAATGTTTTGACTGTCCTACAAAGATGTTTCTTTGGAGGCGAGCTCAGCGTGGAAGTTTCTTCAACTACGGACACTTTTAGGTCTTAAAAGCGGATTTTTATAAAAGATTTCAACTTTTATTCTGTTATGAAAGTCACATTAAAGTTATGTTTTGCTACTTTTCAAATTTTTAATGTAGAGATTTTATTGTTGTGGAAATGACATCAGAGGTTTTTGCAATGCTAAGGCTTATTAATGCTAAGGCTAATTTCATCGCAATTAAATGATGTCGTCACACTTTTTGCGTAAGTTTGTCAAATTACAGCTCGTTTGGTAATGACACTCAAAAATATCCAGTGTCTTTTCAATGTTAAATTATTTTAAAACTATGATAATCAAAACAAATTGTGAAATGATCATGAACCATTTTAGTATATATTGTGTGAGAATAGTTTTGCACATTTGAAATTATAATTGAAATGATTACACACATTACGACTGTTCTTAAATTTAGACGTCATTTCCGCAACACAGAACAATTTTAGCCACTAATACGGTTTGTCCAAAAGTTTAGAGATAAGTGAAAATTAGGTAAAAATTGAGGTAAATATCACTTCCAAGCTGAATATTTTTGAGTGTCATTACCAACTGAGCTGTAATTTGGCCAAATTATGCAAAAAGTGTTACAATATAATTTAATTGTGTGTAAAAATTAGCCTCATCTGAATGTTTAATGTAATTTCCGTAACAGAACCGTATAAAAAAAATGCATCAATAAAGATGTTGTGTAAATGATTTATATCCACTGTTAGCAGACAAATTAAATGAGTTTCTTTGAGTCCTGAGTTGAAGAAACACCCTGGAATCTCAGATCAGACTGGAGTCTCTTTCGGTTTACAGCTCCCTTGTGCTTTACCACAATATAATCTAATCCGGAAAGCATAATTTGCGGATTACACTGCGAGTATAGTATCTTCATGACGAGATTACGCTCGCGATAAGAGACGCTCCAGCTCAGCCGTGATGATAGAGCGACCTACTTTCTCCAACACTTCCCAGGATCTTATCATATCTAAATGGAAATGGCTCCGTTCAGCTTGAACAGTGTGTGTGTGTGTGTGTGTGTGTGTGTGTGTGTGTGTGAGCGGTAACTGATCTGAGGTCAGCTGCTGCTATAATATCTTCCTGCTTTTCCCTCTTGTGTTCTGAACTGCAGGTGTGCGGAGAAGAGGCAGTATCTTTCTGATGAAAAACTTTTTCTGTTTGTTTTAGGATGATGGTTTAGGTTGGCTTTAGCATCATACTACAAGGCCTAGGTCAGACTGCAATATTAGCACAATAATATACCATGGAAAAACTGTGACAAAGTCTTTTTTGAACACTAGCATGATGGTGGCAGTCTAAAAATAAATAAATAAATATATATATATATACACTCACCTAAAGGATTATTAGGAACACCTGTTCAATTTCTCATTAACGCAATTATCTAATCAACCAATCACATGGCAGTTGCTTCAATGCATTTAGGGGTGTGGTCCTGGTCAAGACAATCTCCTGAACTCCAAACTGAATGTCAGAATGGGAAAGAAAGTTGATTTAAGCAATTTTGAGCGTGGCATGGTTGTTGGTGCCAGACGGGCCGGTCTGAGTATTTCACAATCTGCTCAGTTACTGTGATTTTCACGCACAACCAATTCTAGGGTTTACAAAGAATGATGTGAAAAGGGAAAAACATCCAGTATGCGGCAGTCCTGTGGGCGAAAATGCCTTGTTGATGCTAGAGGTCAGAGGAGAATGGGCCGACTGATTCAAGCTGATAGAAGAGCAACTTTGACTGAAATAACCACTCGTTACAACCGAGGTATGCAGCAAAGCATTTGTGAAGCCACAACACGCACAACCTTGCGGCGGATGGGCTACAACAGCAGAAGACCCCACTGGGTACATTTACATTACATTTACATTTAGTCATTTAGCAGACGCTTTTATCCAAAGCGACTTACATTTGAGGATTAAACCAAGCGAGTCATCGTGGAGAGGCAAAAACAACGCAAGAAGTGCTCAGAATACAAAGTTCAAACATTGCTCAGAGTAGCATAAACCAGACAAGCGAAGATTTCAAGAAAAAGTTTTTTTTTTCTTTTTTTTTTTTTTTTTCTCTATGTTAAGTGCTCACGGAAGAGATGAGTTTTCAGTTGTCTTTTGAATGCTGTCAGGGATTCTGCATTCCGGACGAGGGTGGGGAGGTCATTCCACCAGCATGGAACCGTGAATGAGAATGTTCTGGAGAGTGATTTTGTGCCTCGCTGTGAAGGCACCACGAGCCGTCGCTCCTTGGCCGATCGTAGGCTTCTGGTAGGGATGTAGACCCGTAGGAGCGAGTGAAAGTAGGACGGAGCTGAGCCGGTGGACAATCTGTAAGCAAGTGTCAGCGCCTTGAACTTGATTCGAGCAGCGAGTGGTAGCCAATGCAGGGAGATGAACAGCGGAGGGACGTGGGCCCTTTTGGGCTCGTTGAATACAAGACGAGCAGCAGCATTCTGGATCATTTGTAAGGGAGTTTAGTTGCACATGATGGAAGACCAGCTAGAAGAGCATTGCAGTAATCAAGCCTAGAAATAACCAGGGCCTGGACAAGAAGTTGTGTTGCATGCTCAGTTAGGAAAGGCCTGATCTTCCTGATGTTGTGCATTGCAAACCTGCATGATCGAGCTGTCTTTGAAATGTGGTCTGTGAAGGTTAGCTGGTCATCAAAGATTACTCCAAGATTTCTGACTGACCTTGATGGGGTGATTGAGGATGAGTCTAACTGGATAGTGAAGTCGTGCTGTAGAGACGGATTGGCAGGGAGAACGAGAAGCTCAGTCTTTGCCAGATTGAGCTGCAGGTGATGTTCCTTCATCCATGCCGAGATGTCCGCCAGACAGCTAGAGATACGTGCAGCTACTGTGGGATCGTCTGGTTGAAATGAGAGGTAGAGCTGGGTGTCATCAGCATAGCAATGGTAAGAGAAACCATGTGCCTGTATGATGGGTCCCAGTGATGTGGTGTAAATGGAGAAGAGGTCCAAGGACTGACCCCTGGGGAACCCCTGTGGTCAGTCGATGTGCTTTGGATACCTCGCTTCTCCATGCGACCCCGAATGACCTACCTGTGAGATAGGACTCAAACCAGTGGAGGGAAGATCCAGTGATGCCCAGTGATGAGAGGGTGGACAGAAGGATCTGATGATTCACAGTGTCGAAGGCAGCAGACAGGTCTAGGAGAATGAGAACTGATGATTTGGAAGCAGCTTTGGCGATCCGCAGGGCTTCTGTGACTGAAAGTAATGCGGTCTCGGTCGAATGCCCTTTCTTGAATCCAGATTGGTTAACATCCAGCTGGTTATTCAGAGACAGGAAAGATGATACTTGGTTGAAAGCAACTCGTTCAAGTGTTTTTGCAATGAAAGTAAGGAGAGAGACAGGTCTGTAATTCTCTAGAAGTGATGTGTTTAATGTTGGTTTTTTAAGCAGTGGGGTTACCCGAGCCTGCTTAAATGCTGTAGGAAAATGCCAGTATGGAGGGATGAGTTGATGATGTGTGTGAGTGCTGGTAGAAGTGTGGGAGAGATGGCTTGAAGAAGGTGTGAGGGGATGGGGTCTAGAGGGCAGGTGGTAGGATGACTGGAGAGGAGAAGTTTAGATACTTCTTCCTCGGTTAGAGGAGAGAAGGAGGAGAGAAGGTTATTGGCTGTGGGAGAGGTTGGACTAGGTTCCTGTGTGTGTGGAGGAGAGAACTGACTGCTAATGGTTGTTGTTTTGTTAGTGAAGAAGTTAGCAAAATCATCAGCAGTTAGCGAGGAGGTGGGTGGTGGTGGAGGTGGACAGAGGAGAGAGTTGAATGTCTTGAAAAGTGTTCATGTGTTAGAGGCGGTGTTGATCTTGTTATGGAAATATGAAGATTTTGTGGCGTGAACATCAGCAGAAAAGGAAGAGAGCAGAGATTTTTACATACTCAGGTCAGATGTATCTTTTGATTTGCGCCATTTCCTCTCCATTGCCCTGAGTTTAGTCCGGTGTTCCCGAAGAACCTCAGATAACCAGGGGTTAGAGGGGGTAGCGCGTGCTGGCCTGGAGGAGAGAGGGCAGATAGTGTCTAAAGAAGAAGTTAAAGTGGAGCATAAAGTATCCGTTGCTGTATTCACATCTAGAGATGAGAATTGTGAGGGTGAGGGAAGAGAAGATGACACAGCAGAGGAAAGACGGGAGGGAGAAAGTGAGCGCAGGTTTCGTCTGAAGGTAACTGGTAGGGGAGTTGGTGGACTGTGGATAGTGAGTTGTAGATTGAAAGTAATGAGGAAATGATCTGAAACATGGAGAGGTTTCACCAAAATGTTGTCTGTGATGCAGTTGCGTGTGTAGACCAGGTCCAGTTGGTTGCCTGACTTGTGAGAACCTGTGGTGATGAGCCGATTGAGATCAAATGAGGCTAGGAGAGAGATGAAATCTGTAGCATACGGCTTCTCTAGATGAATGTTGAAATCGCCAAAGACTACAAGTGGAGTGCCGTCCTCAGGGAAAGAGGACAGCAGCACATCCAGCTCCTCAACAAAGCTTCCCAGCTGACCTGGGGGGCGATAAATGACTACAATCTCGATCTTAAAGGGAGTTGTAAGTGTAATAGCGTGATATTCAAATGAGTTGTTATTGCATAGAGAAGAGAGAGTTGAGTATTTCCAATTGTTAGAAATGAAAATACCAGTCCCCCACCCCAACCAGACAGGCGAGGGGTGTGAGAGAAAGAGAAGTTGTTAGAGAGAGCAGCAGGGGTTGCTGAGTCTTCTGGACGGATCCAGGTCTCAGTCAAGCCCAAGATATTAAGAGTTGAAAGAGATGCAAAGGCAGGAATGAAGTCAGCTTTATTGACTGCTGACTGACAATTCCATAGACCCATAGAAAGAGAGAGAGGTGTGTGTGTGGATGAGAGAACGGGACGCAGATTAGCAGTATTGCGCTGCCTTCTGTGCGTGATGAGAGTGCGTTGTCGAGAGACAACAGGAATGTATTGAAAGCACATGTTGATTAAGGGAAATAGAGTACAAGTAGGAAAGGAAAGGGAGAAGAAGATACTTAAGTGCGTAGCTGGTGTCGTTGCTCGGTGCAGTCGCACAGGTAGAGTCGATGGTCTTTACCCGAGTCGGTCTTCACACGAGGAGGCTGAACGCTTCCGCTAGTGCTTCCGCGACAGCGCGCGCACTACATAGATATAATGCGTACTAACGCCTGAGTGAGGACAGCTGTTTCTGCCCAGCAATTAACACAGCAAACGCAAATCACCCGAATAATGGGAGGAATCGAAACTAGCTGTTGGACAGCGCTCACTTAAGTGCTATACAATTTAAACTGCAATACTATTCAGAGCGGCTGTTATATAAAGTGGGAACGCGTCTAATTAAAATACAAATTTGTGAGAAGGCAAAACAAGAAAATAAGCAGAGAATCGAAAACAACCTTACCTTCTGGTAGATACTACACTGAAACAACAGGAGAACTGGATATTCAGAAAAACGGCTTGCACGCTCTTGTCTTGTTCACGGACTGACCGCTTGTCCTGGCCTTGTTCTGGATCTCTTCGACTTTATATCTGTTTTACAGTTGCTGTTTCTGGCCAGCAATTAACACAGCAAACGCAAATTACCCGAATAATGGGAGGAATCGAAACTAGCTGTTGGACAGCGTTCACTTTAGTGCTATACAATTTAAACTGCAATACTATTCAGAGCGGCTGTTATATAAAGTGGGAACGCGTCTAATTAAAATACAAATTTGTGAGAAGGCAAAACAAGAAAATAAGCAGAGAATCGAAAACAACCTTACCTTCTGGTAGATACTACACTACACTGAAACAACAGGAGAACTGGATATTCAGAAAAACGACTTGCGCGCTCTTGTCTTGTACCACTCATCTCCACTACAAATAGGAAAAATAGGCTACAATTTGCAAGAGCTCACCAAAATTGGACAGTTGAAGACTGGAAAAATGTTGCCTGGTCTGATGAGTCTCGATTTCTGTTGAGACATTCAGATGGTAGAGTCAGAATTTGGCGTAAACAGAATGAGAACATGGATCCATCATGCCTTGTTACCACTGTGCAGGCTGGTGGTGGTGGTGTAATGGTGTGGGGGATGTTTTCTTGGCACACTTTAGGCCCCTTAGTGCCAATTGGGCATCGTTTAAATGCCACGGCCTACCTGAGCATTGTTTCTGACCATGTCCATCCCTTTATGGCCACCAAGTACCCATCCTCTGATGGCTACTTCCAGCATGATAATGCACCATGTCACAGAGCTCGAATCATTTTAAATTAGTTTCTTGAACATGACAATGAGTTCACTGTACTAAAATGGCCCCCACAGTCACCAGATCTCATATATATATGACATATATATATATATATATATATTTTTAATATTACAACATTTTAATGATAAATCTTTTTAATATATTTTTTTATAATTTCAAATTTAATATCAGGGACTGGATAAAAGGTACCTTAAAAAAATAGCACAACATTATTTGTTTATGGCCACTATGGTACAAAAGAGTATTTGGATATGGTAGTCATTAGTACCATGGTAGATGAATGTACCAAATTATTACCATCTGATACCATCACTGAACCATTCCTTATTAAGAAATATGTGCAACAGGGATTTACCGTGGTAATGAACTTCATATTTACATGATATCCCAGATTGTTTTTGTGGGGTTTTGGGTGTGTATTGGTAACACTATTATTTTGAAGAAAGAATGATTATTTTCTATATTTGTATTTATTTGCTACAGTTTTGATAAATGTAAACACAATTCCTGTCAGTCTCACCTCTTTAAAAAATGACAGGTAATTTTGACAGTGAATGCATTGGCTGGTGAAGACTATATAGAGACCACTTAACTGACTGATTGCTATCGAGATGTGAAGAGACATTCAACCAGCATAACAATATATGTTTCTGGAACAAATCGCCTACCCTGCCTTTAAAGAGTGTAAAGACTGTATTTATTGTTTGAATTTTGTAATAAAATTAACAGAATTTGAAAGTTGAGACTTTGTTTCATATCAAAAATAACCTGCTCTGTCTTGTCTGTCGGTATGAGTCTGAATGCACGAGATTTGGTAAAAATTGGTAAACATAGTCATATTATCACTTTAATTAATTCACCTCATGCAGAAACGTGCACACACACACACACACACACACACACACACACACACACACACACACACACACACACACACACACACACACTCAAACTGGCTTATTTTCAGCAAGAGCCATTTCTCCTCATATGCCCCCAAAGATCCAACAGAGGATTCATAATTTCTGAGTAGCTCTCTGGGTAAATGTCAGCCCGCGTTACATATTTAACTATGGATTACTTGGATATGTGCTTTCAGAATAATAATTGGCAGTTCTCCAGCTCCAAATCCCAGCAGGTTCTGCTTTCCCGGTTCCACATCAACTTGACTTGTAATAATCGGAATAGGAAAATCAGTGGGTCGGCTGCAGGGTTGTCAAACACAGACACACACACACACACACACACACGTGGAGGAGAGTCGTTTGACTGGTGATGTGCTGGGAGACGGCCAGTGTTCAGGACAGTGAACACTTTGATGTTCTGGCCGTCTGAACTGATCTTTTCCCTCTCAGAGGAGACAGAAAATGTGCAATGAAGAGTCTGTACTCGGAAAAATATATTTAATTTTATGGCTATTCGAGGCCTTTAAGGTCAGAAATGAAGATCCATTTTTGGCTCTATGGGGGGTTTCGATCATCCTCATCATGTCATGGACCCCCATCCTAAAATCTAGGCAGTTATATTCAAGTACTAAGATCCAGTTAATACTGTGGAAAAAAATATAAACATTAAAAATGTGTGATTGTTACATTGCATTTTTTTCTGTTCTCTGTTGTACTGTGGTGTTATATGTCTTATTTATTTATTGTGCTATTTCATGTTTATTTCTTGAATTAGTCGTTAGAACTAGAAATGAAATATATTCACGTAACAATATTACGCCAGTAGGGGGCCATACATCATTCTGAGTGAGTCATTTGAATAATTCCTTCAGTTAATTTATTTAAAGGTGCTGAATTAATTCACTCAAAGCCTTCATTCAAAAACAATTCATAAACGAAGCAGCGAATCATATCCTTCATTCATCTGTGTGGTTTAAACACGCTGATTCATTGTGAGCGAGTCATTGAATTGTTACCCTCAAACGATTCGTTCAAAATCGCTGATTCATTATAAGCGAGTCATTGAATTGTTTGCTCAAACGATTAGTTCAAAATCGCTGATTCATTATGAGCGAGTCATTGAATTGTTTCCTCAAACGATTCGTTCAAAATCGCTGATTCATTATGAGCGAGTCATTGAATTGTTTGCTCACACGATTCCTTCAAAATAGCGGATTCATTATGAGCGAGTCATTGAATTGTTTGCTCAAACGATTCCTTCAAAATCGCTGATTCAACGCCATTATTGTTTTGTTTCTCGGAGAGACGAGGGACCGATTTCGTTTGGAAACATTTATTTTGGTACAACAAAAACAGACAGTTCTGCCAACATTGGGTCTAAAAAGTAAGTTTCTCGTTATGAATATGATATAAAAGCAATGTCACATTTGCAGTGTTTCTTTTTTCACTAACTTAAATAGCGGTTAGCAAGCTTTGGTTTTTGCTAAATGTAGCCTATATTTGCTACAAGTAAACGAAATTAGTTGTTTGACTGATTTTGTCCAATAACTTTCGTATCAGAATTTACAGTTAGGCTTGAGTAGTGCTGTGAACCGTATACAGTTTGTATAAAATTAATATAATGAAATGAGAAAATGTATGTGTAATCTGTTGTTTTAACTGTAGCCTACAATGAGAAATATGACACCAACACTGTGTGTGTGTGTGTGTGTGTGTGTATAGGCCCTATATGTGTGTATATTATATAGCCTGTATATATTATGTATAGGCTATATAGTGTATGTATGTATGTATGTATGTATGTTTATACATATGAGTGTGTGTTTTACAATCTAATTTTACAGCAAATTGCCTTTATCACTAAATCAGTTTTCTGTGTTATAAAGTATGATCACAACTGCAAGATTAAATTAACCTTAAGCGCTACAGATGTGTGAATAGGCGATTAGTAGGCTACTAGGTTAATGTCCCATGTCACCTTGCACCCGCGTTGGTCTTAACATGGCCGCCTGGAGTGGCCTTCTGATCCGATATCCCGAGCAGAAGCCTTGGACTGATTGTCTGCATGACCTTTTTCTCATTCAGCACGGCAAAATAGACTTCATTTGCCATGAAATTTATATCCTTGCTCTCCTTGGTCCCGGTGCTCTTCCACCCCGGAGGCCTCTGGGAATCCTGGGCCGCGTTCCCTGATGGCCACGTGTTTTATTACCCAGTAAAGCATTACACTCGGGTCCTTTGATATTGATTTATTTATTTATTTGTGTCCTTCCCATAAGCCCTTGTGAGAGATGTGTCCGTGCTGTGTGTCGGGAACGGCGCATTTGAGCGCATTAAATATATTGCAGGCATTTGTTCTCGGGTGTCGACGCGGTGGGTGTTTGTTTCAGACTCAAGCGCACCTGCGGATACAACAACATCATGTCCTCACTGCACGCCGGCGTTTGAAGCCTTTTCCTCAACACAAACCTCACAGCTGGGATCATTTCAAGCATCCATGTGGATGAAGAGTCAAATATCATTTGTTGCTATATTTGTATATCAGGATTCACAAATAATCGGAATTGTTCTAATGTGTTGATATTATAAGATTGGGACAAAACATACCTGAAAAAGGCTAGAATGTATTAAAGGATTCGTTTACTTCAGAATAAAAATTTCCTGATAATTTAATTTACTCACCCTCATGTCATCCGAGGTATTCATGTCTTTCTTTTAGTTGAAAAGAAATGAAGGTTCTTGAGGAAAACGTTCCAGGATTTTCTCCATATAGTGACTTCAATGGAGTCCAACGGGTTGCAAAATGTGTGTTTCAGTGCAGCTTCAAAGTCTCGACACGATCCAGCCGAGGAATAAGAGTCTCATCCAGACAAACCAGCGCACATTTTATATAAAAAATAAACATTTATAGGGGTGTAATGATACCCTCATTTCACAATTTGATATATATTAGGCTTGCTTCGGTGTTACCGGTGTTACACAGTGTTCAGTCGCAACACCGGTTTCATCACTTGCACACCGCGGTGAAAAAACAAAAAAACTGTTTAAAGCGTTAAATTATTTAACGCAATTACGCAGTATCTGTTTTTTTCTGTCACCCGTTGACTAGCGTCGTATGATCACACTCTTATTAATGTGAATGCTTTTAAGCGAGACAAGACTAAAGAGACCGCGCTATAAGTCCTGCCTATTACACACACACACACACACACTCACAAATGCGCGCGCGCGACCCACAGGAAAGACGCCCATCAGTATCGAGTTTCCTTTTGGGCTTGAACAAACCATAACACACACAAGTTATGCCAAAATGTCAGTTTTGTCAAGTGTCCTCATAAGAGCAGTACAAGGACACTGACAGCGCGCTGACAGACAGGACCGAGCAGGTAATATTTAATATGAAACAAAGTCTCAACTTTCAAATTTGGTCAGTCAAAGAAAATGAAACAATAAATAGGCCTACCGTTTTGTGGGTCTAATGTGTCGTGACGTGACAGATTGCCTCAGTTGAAGCCAAGTTCAAATCCACCGACGTTAATCTACTAACTCTCCTGACTGCTTTGTTGGACAAAATATGGTGGATTTTGATTTGTCAGATCGCATCAAACTCCATGCGAAGGATGAATCGACGCTAATTTAAAAGTGAAGTGCACACTGCTGCACCAGCTTTTTATAAGCGATGTAAAAAAAAATTAGTTTCGTTTTCAAATTAGCGCCAATTCAGCGCACAATAACAAAACCGTGTTGCTCCGCACGACCACCAATTATGCATGCCCGTGCAAACGCGCGCATTTTACGTTTGCCTTTGAATTAGTGATTTAAAAGCCCCCGCCGGTGATACCGGTGTTGTCACACGTCGATTAACCGGTGGGAAAATATCCTCACCGTCACATCCCTAATACATATCACGATATTGAACTCACGATACAATATTATTGCAATACCCCAAGACATATGGGAAAAGGTTAACAAAACATGTACTGTTGATTAAAATGCTAAATTTGATATTACATTGTGGGTGTAAATGAATAGGCTTGGACTTGGTGCTGATAACCCAATGAACAGGACAATAGAGACACTAGAATAAAAATATTCATGATTTTGAAGCTGAAAATACAGAATTATTTTTGACAAATATGCTTGTGCTCTTTCACTGACTAGATATACAGTGCTCAAAAAATAGTGGTGACTGAAAAAAAAGTGGTGACTACAGACCAATTCTCAGTTCCTATGCTTCCTGGCTGATGTTTCGGTCACTTTTGAATGGTGGCGGTGCTTTCACTCTAGTGGTAGCGTGAGACCGAGTCTACAACCCACACAAGTGGCTCAGGTAGTGCAGCTCATCCAGGATGGCACATCAGTGCGAGCTGTGGCAAGAAGGTTTGCTGTGTCTGTCAGCGTAGTGTCCAGAGCATGGAAGCGCTACCAGGAGACAGGTCAGTACATCAGGAGACGTGGAGGAGGCCGTAGGAGGGCAACAACCCAGCAGCAGGACCGCTACCTCCGCCTTTGTGCAAGGAGGAGAACTGCCAGAGCCCTGCAAAATGACCTCCAGCAGGCCACAAATGTCTATGTGTCTGCTCAAACGGTCAGAAACGGACACCATGAGGGTGGTATGAGGGCCCGACGTCCACAGGTGGGGGTTGTGCTTACAGCCCAACACCGTGCAGGACGTTTGGCATTTGCCAGAGAACACCAAGATTGGCAAATTCGCCACTGGCGCCCTGTGCTCTTCACAGATGAAAGCAGGTTCACACTAAGCACACGTGACAGACGTGTCAGAGTCTGGAGACGCCGTGGAGAACGTTCTGCTGCCTGCAACATCCTCCAGCATGACTAGGGCTGAAACGATTCATCGAGTTACTCGATTAACTCGATTACAATAATTCCTTGAGGCAAAAACTCTGCCTCGAATCCATGTTAAATTCCTATGACGGGCACTATACGCGCAGGGATCACACCATAGTGCGTGATGCATTTTGAATTTAGTTGGCGCGATGGTGGAGAGTAAAGATGTCAAACTTTCAAACTTAGAAAGGACAACAAGGTGCAATGTGTCTACTGCAAAGTAGACCTGGCATACCATAACAGTTCGACTTCAATGATTCAGCATCTGAAACGAAAACATCCACTCCATGCTGTTTCACCAAGTGTCGCTGAAACAAGGTAACGTAGCCTAAGCCTATACATTGATGTTTGCTGATTTTAATCCCATACTGTATTTGTAGCGATGTCGTGATGCGGTTTGACTAGATATGATGTTTAGCTTTGATGTTTTTAAGTAGTAAACAGATTCACGTTCAATTGCAAGAGAGTAGGCTATAGCCTAAAAAAAGAACCCCTACACACACACACACACACACACACACACACACACACACGCGCGTGCATGCACACTTGTCTCTCTCACGCGCTAGTCAGACAAATTGCGGCAATGCATCAAATATGCTTAAACTTTTATGTAGCCACGCAACAATTTCAGCATGCATTCACTGTATACACCGGGACGTGATGGAGAAACAAATATTGTATTGCAGTCTTTGCGAAACCTTGTTTGTATGTCACGTCTGCCAAATAGTTACAGACAACAACAAAAAATGAAACTCCCCAGCCTGCTTCTCCAAATCCACTCGTACTTTTGGGGAGTTTGTATTCATAGTTTTACATGTTATACATGTTTTGCAGTAAGTTGACTTAACTGTATTGTTATATAATTGTTGGCACTGGCACTTATTAACACTAAATGGGTAAAAATTTCAATAAATAGGCTTAGTTTTGGAGCCAAATGTTGGAGTTGGAATAAATACCTGTTTTTCTTGTTAGAAATAAAAGCCAAATGCTTCGTCATTTTACAGCCACATCATTTTTGTTATGCATTATTTGTTTTGGTTGTTTAAAAACACACAATTTTTTTATCCGATTAATCGATCGATTAAGTGCTAGATTAATCGTTTACAAAAAGAATAGATAGCTGCAGCCCTAAGCATGACCATTATGGCGGTGGGTCAGTTATGGTGTGGGGTGGCATTTCGTTGGGGGGCCGCACAGCCCTCCATGTGCTCGCCAGAGGTAGCCTGACTGCCATTATGTACCGAGATGAGATCCTCAGACCCCTTGTGAGACCATATGCTGGTGCGGTTGGCCCTGGGTTCCTCCTAATGCAAGACAATGCTAGACCTCATGTGGATGGAGTGTGTCAGCAGTTCCTGCAAGAGGAAGGCATTGATGCTATGGACTGGCCTGCCCATTCCCCAGACCTGAATCCAATTGAGCACATCTGGGACATCATGTCTCGCTCCATCCACCAACGCCTGTCAGTTGTGGATGCAACCACAGACTGTCCAGGACTGGGCGGATGCTTTAGTCCAGGTCTGAGAGGAGATCCCTCAGGAGACCATCCGCCACCTCATCAGGAGCATGCCCAGGCGTTGTGGGGAGGTCATACAGGCACGTGGAGGCCACACACACCACTGAGCCTCATTTTGACTTGTTTTAAGGACATTACATCAAAGTTGGATCAGCCTGTATTGTGGTTTTCCACTTTAATTTTGAGTGTGACTCCAAATCCAGACCTCTATGCGTTGATAAATTTGATTTCCATTGATAAATTTTGTGTGATTTTGTTGTCGGCACATTCAACTATGTAAAGAAAAAAGTATTTAATATGATTATTTCATTCATTCAGATAGGATGTGTTATTTCAGTGTTCCCTTAATTTTTTTGAGCAGTGTATTTAAAATGATGTAGGCCACTTTTTACTGGTAACTCCGTAAACTTTAACTTTTTCTAATACACAGTAATTTTACTTTCGGGTGAACTATACACAACACACATTGACACTGTTGTTGCATTTTTGTACTGCGATATATTGCGACACGATATATTGTTACACCCCTAAACATTTATATATTTTTTAACCACAAATGCACATCCATGACTTCTCGCATAATCACGTTGGAAAGGTCACGCGGTAACCAGACGTATGGCGGAAAATGTAGAGCGAAAAACTAATTTTCTCCTCTAACTTCAAAATCGTCCGACATCGTTGCTTAACTTTTATTTATTCTTTTGTAAAGGGCGTTTGACTAAGTCTTTGCACATTCACTTTGTAGATCTGTTCTTCCGTGACCTTTCAACGTGATTAGGTAACGTGTGGCGCATCACAGCTAGTGCAAGATGAGCATTTTTGGTTAAAAAGTATATAAATATTTATTTTGTTTTATAAAATGTGCGCTGGTTTGTTTAGATGCGACTCTTATTCCTCGGCTGGGATCATGTCGAGACTTTGAAGCTGCACTGAAACTCACATTTGGAGAAAAAAATGGAAGAAAAATCTCCACTAAACGGAGAAAAATCATCCTGGAATATTCTCCTCAAAAACCTTAATTTCTGTTCGACCGAAGGAAGAAAACCTCTTGGATGATGTGGGGGAGAGAAAATTATCAAGACAATTTTAATTCTGAAGTGAACTAATCCTTTAAAGGGGGGGGGGGGGGGGTTAACCAACTGACTGAAAAGTACACAGTCCCGAACAGTCTGTAAATCTCTCCCTCACAGCCTTGTGTCCATAACCGCTTCATCTTGACTTGTTTTGGACAGAATATAAGCGTTTTCGTTTTAAAGGGAAAAAAACGCACTGCACAATGGATTTAAATATAGTGAAATGTGTACTTTATTTTGCTGAACCCTCATCGCTTATCAAGCTACTCGTCTTGTATTGACTGAAAGCTAATTTCCTACATTAGCAGTAATGCTCTGCAAATGCTCCATAAACGACAAAATCCAGGGACAAACTTATCGGATTTCGGAACATGACGCATTTAAGGAATCATAATTGGCGGAACATCCAGAAGGCGTTGACTGATTCTCTTTCTCGTGTGTGTGTGTGTGTGTGTGTGTGAAAACCCGCTCTTATCAGCATCACTGTGTCATTGTTTCACTAGCCTCAGAGTCGAGCACTTCAGCCAAGTCATGTTTATTCATTTACCCCAGAGGGAGAGAGACAGAAGAAACACAGTGATTAATTCTAATTTGACC
Organism: Siphateles boraxobius; assembly: GCF_051911475.1. Taxonomy (NCBI): domain Eukaryota; kingdom Metazoa; phylum Chordata; class Actinopteri; order Cypriniformes; family Leuciscidae; genus Siphateles; species Siphateles boraxobius. The sequence continues at coordinate 2,407,711 of NW_027508733.1, read as the reverse complement.
TTATCATAATGTAGAAAGAGGCCCATTACCATGCCAATCACAAACCAGCACTGCATGCTGGGAAGAGGGAGTGTTCTGCACTTGAGTACTGTATATCATAATGTATTTAATATAAATGCTTGTTCGATACCCTCATGTCACGATTCGATACATATCACTGAACTTATGATACGATATTATCGCGATATTCCAATATGATAAAATGTACTGTTGGTTAAAATACTAAATTTGATATTACATTGTGTGTGTGTGAATGAATAAGCTTGGAGTTGGTGCTGGAAACCCAATGAACAGAACAATAGAGACACCAGAATAAACAATATTCATGATTCTGGAACTGGAAATACTGAATTATTTTAGAGGAATACGCTTGTGCTCTGTCACTGACTAGATATATTTAAAATAATGTAGCACTTTTTACTGGTAACATCAGACATTTTGCATTATCAGGACCCACAAATATTCCCCCATTGCATTATTATACATCATATTCAACATTATATGGTAGTTTATTGCAATACTGACACTAGAACTTGAATTGTTTCTCACAGTAATTTTTATTTTCATAGTATCATAGTAAAATTTATTGAGTTTCAGTGCAGGTTATTTTTATTTTATTGCCACTATCCACAATATATATTGTTGCATTTTTTTATTGCGATACAGTGAGACACAAATTGTTACACCCATATAATTTCATAAATTGTCTTTTTCACTAGTTTTTCCACTAATTTTATACTTAATACTAGTGCAGTATGACATAATACACTGTGAACAGAATAGAACATTTCTGACATGTTTATTGTTTTTATTGGACGTAAAGCTGAATGTTCAATATTTAGAAAACGCTAGAAAGAAAGAGATCCTCATCTAGGTTGGGAAGGAATATCAGAATATGTGTCGCCAGTATTTCCAAGACCCTTCTTTCATTTGAGTTTCTTTAAATAGCATTGCAGTTGGTTTGTTTGTTTGTTGTCTGTTGTTTGTGTGTTTATCCACATTGACTGTTTGCAAAGAGAAGCGCGTCTGTCGCGGAGAACATGCTTTTGTTCCTTTTGTGTTATCAGCCATAATAAGCCGTTTTTCAGGACGAGAGCCGCCATAAGCGGAGGAGAGAAATGTTCTTTGTGTCACACTGCCATGGTTTCACACACACACACACACACACACACACACACACACACACACACACACACACACACACACACACACACACACACACACACACACACACACACACACACACACACACACACACACACACACACACACACACACACACACACAAACACACAAAGCGTCTAATCAAATATTCATAAGTATGAAAGTGTAAGGCGCTTCTGGGACTGCTAATCAGCAAGCCAAGACTCGGTACAGTCATCTCCTGAAAGTGAACGCCAACAGTTGGTCCAGTCTGCACTTTTTTCCTTTAGTTTTTGTTGCCAAACGCTTCATATTAGCCAAGATGTCCCCTTTTTTTTTTTTTTTTTGGCTACACAGGACTTTTGGCCTCTGTCACGTCTATTTGTACTTTAAATCCAGAATCAAAACAGACAATATTTGGTCGGACAAATGTATATTATGCATTTAAATCAGAACATATTTGGTGTTTAATACACCATTTTGTAGACCAGTGAGATTTCACTGGGCGGAGCTACAAGTGTGTTTTGTCTTAGTGCACTGACAGATTTTTTTTAATTCAATAGTATAGACCCCTTTTGCGCCGACGTCACAGTTACGTCACGGCGCTAGCTGGAGGCAAAACAAAGGGGAAACTGGAGGCGGCAAATACAAACCAGCACAGATTCGGCTACATAATAAGGAGCTTAAATTAGTATTATTATTATTGTTATTATTAAATGTCATCTTGTTGTATTTTTGGGTGCTAGAATCAATGAAAAATGAATATGCTGTATCTGGAATTTTTATTTTTAGAAAATATTCACATCATTAAAATTGCACTGCAATGTCACTCTTTATTGCATTGTCGTCTTCTTGGCGCTGGCTAGGCAGAACTGCGGATCGTACCACACAAGTCTTGTACGTGACCATTCAGCACATAGTTATAGGCATCTAAAGATTTATATGCCCTCAGTTTTGGATCGGATAGGTGTAGAAGTCAGACCACTCAACCGGAGGTAGCCTAGCGTTAACGTTAATCCTGTCAGATCGTCCATCCATTGAGTGAGCGTGTACGGGTCAGCCAATCTGGTTCCGTCCGTTAAAATTAACTTTAGCAAATAACAATCGCGGTCCTGGACAGTGAGTGACCTTACATATTAAGATAAAATCGGATTTTCTCCAGTCATTGTTAAAAAACAAGCTAACAAAACTTGCAAACTAACGTTAGTGAAGCGGCCAGAGGGATCGTTCTGCCTCCACCTAAGCTCCGCCCACAAAAAAAGTCACCGTGTTTACCAACTGAAAAGGGGTCTATTATTTATCAGGTTACAAACAAGTGAATCAGTTATTTTCACAAGTTGTAAATAAAACAAAGTTTGGAGTACGCTTTACAATGAAACAATTAATTGTAGATGTAAAATACAACAATGTAAAAAATGGCTTTAAAACCATATTCACTCAAAATCCTTGAAAATTTCACATATAAGACTTGTATTTTCTTGTAAAACGTTCTCAAAAAATAATCTGTTTTCTTTACAACTTTGAAAAATCACTTTTACTGTGTGTGATCTCTGAACGCAAGTCCTAAAAACTCACGCAGTGTTTCTTCTCAGGTACATTTACCATGTTTTAATGAATCTGTGATATTCTAACTGGGAAATTACAATTGTAAGTTTGTTCATTTCTTTCACTCGATATTGATTGTAGTTTGAGAGGTCACAAATAGGGTTATTATCGTTAAATACAACTATTAAAACAATTTAGTTGAAATAAAGCTGAAATATATCTCATTTCAGTTACTTACCATAGAAATATTTCACATTTTTTCTAAATATTAGAAAAACTAGAAATATATGTAAATATATGAATTCTGATCAATGACGCAGAAATAGCTCTCAAATATAACATTTTATAAGATCAATGTTCTTTTCCCCAAAGTATTTAGATCCTGAAAGTGTATTTCCGAGCTCAGGGTTGGTAGAGAGTTGAAAACCTACATGAAAGCGAGAGATTCCTTCTGCAGGGTGAGCGTGTACACTCATATCTCAATGTGTTTTACTCGTACGGTCCACTCGTGAGGACTTTAAAGTTAATAAGGTGGAAAAATCCTTTTAGTTTGCCCTACGGATGAAGGTTAAAAGTTAAAAGAACCCCCCTTCTCTCTCTCTCTCTCTCTCTCTCTCTCTCTCTCTCTCTCTCTCTCTCTCTCTCTCTCTCTCTCTCTCTCTCTCTCTCTCTCTCTCTCTCTCTCTCTCTCTCTCTCTCTCTCTCTCTCTCTCTCTCTCTCTCTCTCTCTCTCTCTCTCTCTCTCTCTCTCGTTCCCAATCTCTCCCTCAATCCTTGCGGCTCCAGAATCTCAATAAATCCTCAGGAAGAGGTCACTCTTATTGATGCGGGTTCTTCCGCTTCCGATCGGACAGATCATGTTGTCACGGAGCACCGCACCAAATCCCGCGGGTATTAGCAAGCGTTTCTGAGAGATCCAGTGTTGTTGGCATCATGAATATGGGCTTTTCCGCCATTATACTTGGTTCTGGCGTCTCTCTCGCCTACAATGTTCATCTGAGCCAAGTTTATTGATCCTAGTGCTCGAACACCTGCTGTGTTTCTGTCATATACAATCTTTCCTTTTGTGGGTGAACTCAAGCTCTTCTTCTTCTGACTACGGATGGAAAAACACTCTTGAAACCAGATTACGGATGTTCCCCGTCCAGCTGTGTCCTTCTGGGAAACCGGCTCGGCCTTTTGGTTTCGTTCAGACGGTTTTATTATTTCAGACATGTTTTTCATCTTTATATCTGAATTAAATCACTTTGTTTTTTCACAGATGAAATTAAAAGCACTTGTGTTATTCGACCTCAGGTTCCTCATCATGGATTATTATTGTTTCTTGACAAGTTTCCTCTGCACGTTTTCTCATTTTGGATTATCATCTTGACTCCTCATGAGAAATCCTAGTTCATTTCATGCATTATTATTGTTTCCCGACAGGTTTCCTCTACAGATTTTCTTATTTTGAATTATCATCATGAGAAATCATGCTTCCCCATCATAGTTTATCATTATGCCTCCTTCCATTTTCTCATATATTTTGGTTTCTCCAGATACTTCAGCCAAAACCCTGTTTACACTTGAAATCTCTTTGTTTCCTTATTAAACCTATAAAGCCTGACGTATAAAATAGTAATAAATATTTTTTAAATGGAATAATTGACAAAATATATATTTTTAAATCTTAAAAAAAACAAAAACAAGTTGGCATACGTGTATATTGTTTTGTATCATATTTGATACATCAGGCTTTTATGGCTCAAACAGTCTGATATAGCGAGAATATGGAGGAAAAATTGCTAAAGACGAGTAAAAATATGCAATATGTTGCAGATGCTGATATTTAAATGGCCAATTAAAGATAGCATGAAATTCTGATGCTTGCAATGTAAATCAATAGATCTCCGTAACTAACTGTATAGCATAAAATGCTTATAAATATCAATAATTGCCAATAATATGTCTAGTTAGATGATATTTAAATGCTTAGTATGATAAAAGCTTTAAAGTTTTAAAACCTATAATACAATGATGATTGAGAGAGGTTTTACCTAAAAATGATTCAGTCAAATGAAAAGTTGCTTCAGTCAATCAGGATTCAGGACTGTAGGAGATTGTGTTCCACAGGTTTATCAGTAAAGTGTTCATCATGTTGATCATTTACAGGCCGTGTGACACTCCATGTATGAACGTTTAAACATGAACAGCGTTTTTGCTTTAATAATAGAGTCTCCAAAGCAAATTTCTCCTTGATCAATATCTGCTCCTGAGTAATGGGCCTTCTCATAACTAATCCCATTTCTCTCTCTCTCACACACACACACACACACACACACGCACGCACGCACGCACACACTCACTCACGTCGGGTCGTAATGAAGCCCGGTCTCTTACGTTCCCTCTCAGTTTGGGAATGTAACTCCTTTATTAAATTATATAAGTTTCTTTTGAAAGAGGGAGATTTATACCTTTCATTATTGGGAGAAAGCATTTAATCAATAATTGTTGGGTGGGATTTATGATGCCGCAGTTGGCTTAAAATCCACGAGTGATGTTATTTGTGGTGACGGGGCCTGCCGTTTGGACGCCGTCCCATTTGAGGATGGCGAGAGACTAGAAGTGCTTTTCAGGCCTGTGTCAGTGTAAGCCATTGTTTTACACTCTTTTTACAGGTGAATCATTTTGATGATTATGCTTAGTTTATGAAAACCCCAAATTCAAAATCTCTGAAATTTAGAATATTACATGAAATCAATAAATAAAAGGATTTTAAATACAGAAATGTCGGCCCTCAAAGTATAATCATGCATATGTATATAGTTATATATGCTAAATATATTAGTTTCACCTTTTAATTTGAATGACTGAAATACACAAACTTTTGCACGATCATACATTTTTTCGAGTTTCACCTGTCGTGTTAGTCTGGCCTATATTTTATGTGGATTTGCAGTTTTAAAAACCTTGTTTAAACACCATTTCATGTTTTCGGATTTCTATTGGTCATTTTCAGGGCTTGATCAGTTGAGATTGTCTTTCGCCCCGCGTCTTTTGTGAAGTTGCTTGCATTGAAGCTATATGTGGTGAATCAAAAATCATGTGACCAATCGGAGTAACACGTGACTCAATATAAACAACACAGAATGAGTTACTTTTGCTACATTTATTGTATTTTATATATATTATATATATATATATGTATGTATATAGTGATGTTTTATTAAAAAATTTTTTCCATTTTGCACAAGTATAAGTCTTGCTTTTATTGTATTTTTTAATTTATTTGATTAATTTAATTATTTGCTCAATATAGAAGTATAAAACTGGATCTTATATTAATTATAACTGTTTATTAATCATTTTAAATAAATAATTTGCACACATACATGGATTAAAACACATTTTATTGATAATATTTAATTGCATAAAATATAAAAGAATAAATCTGTTATTTTATAATGTCTTTTCAGTAATAATTTAAATATTTGCACTTCATAATCAAGCTAAAGCTGTTTTCTATTTTCAGTTTCAAATTTATTCTATTGTAATGTCATTATATTAATCATTTAATTATTTGCACAGGTATAAATTTGTCTTTCATCTTACATTTATTTCAATATTCATTTTTAATAAGTATAGAAAAATTGGCACAGGGGGGACCAAGAACCAGTCAGGGGGGGCCCATTGGAAATCAGAAAATTCAAATGGAAATAAATACTTGTTTAGAAAATATTAAGCACGATTTAAAAAATCTTTGCAATGCCCGGTGCAAAGTATATAGATTAATATATAGATGGTTTTAAATGTGGCACTGAGCAAGAGCCTGAAAATCACTTTGTTTTTACATGGACTGGACCACACAGTTTTTTTCTAATAAATAAAAAACATCACCTAGTCATTAATTAGTAATTTAACATGCTTTCTTCTCAACACAAACATTGTGTGTGTGTGTGTGTGTGTGTGTGTGTGTGTGTGTGTGTGTGTGTGTGTGTGTGTGTGTGGGCGAACCTTCTATGCATAAAATCTGTCTCTGACATGGTTTCTTCTTATAGAAACTTTGGATGTCCTGTTGCTGTGTAAAAATTAACAAAAACCCATTAAGTATCTAAATTACACCGTTGCATGGTGTTCGTTAACGTTCTCACATTTTAATGTTTACCACAGCACAGCTTTTTTGGAAAAAGGTTATTGAGCCTTTAGTCTTTAAAACAACAGATAAAGTAATATTTATCTATTTTATATTTATGTGGTCGTGTGCGCTGCCGCTGAACAACACTGACAAGTCATCACTATACAGTCTGCCGAAGTTACGTTAGCTAATCTAACGTTACTGGCTTGATCAGTCACACATGAAAGTAATCAGACTAACATACTGTGCGATATTTCAAAAAATATACTGTAATTGAGTGTAAACAGTGACGTGTCGAGGTGTCTCTATCTTCTACTGTTTGAAAAACGCGGACCTGTGAAATCAAGCAGTGATTGACAGCGTTCTGATCCAATGGCGTTGGGCTTTGTCAGGTTCACAGTAAAGCTAGCCCAATGATGTTGGGGGGGGAGGGGGGCACCGGGGGGGGCAATCATATTCCAGGGGGGGCCAGTGCCACCCCGTATCCCCCTTCTAGACACGCCCCTGGGAAAGACGTCAGTGAAACAGCTTGTATACAATGTCATGTAACGTCACATTTACGTCAGAAAAACCATATCCAGTGACCGGCATGAGCTCGTTAGTCAGCTAGAAAAATTAACTCTAGAGAGGGGAGGAGCATCTAGAGAGGATGTTCATCTAGAGAGGATGTTCATCTACAGAGTAATAAAAAAAAAAGTGTAATTTAAGTGTTTGTATACAAATCAGTAAATCTTTACCTTCAATATTAGGCTATAGTAGGCTAATGAAATAATTTTAATGATACAACTGACTCCCATAGTTTACAGCATTGGTTAAGAGATTTGTTTTCCTTGAGAAAATTTGCCATGTATTGTACCTGATATCCAAAATAATCAATATTGAATCGGAATCTAAATCGAATCGAATTGCAAGCTTGTGAATCGAAATCGAATCGAATTGTGAAATTTGTGTCAATACCCAGCCCTAATACCTTGATTTTGTTTTATAATGTTATATTAATATTTTTCAATTATTTGCACAAGCAAAATATACAGGTTTAAATCTAAATATTTTTTAATCAAATCATAAATCATTTGTGGTGAAAACTACATTACCCATGATTCTGTACAGAATTCCACCAATCAGAGATTTGAAAGATCTTGTTAGCTCCGCCCACTTCCACAAACCACCTCAAATGACATAATCGAGTTGATCTCTACACTCCTAACAAAACGTTTCAAGCTTTTCTTATCTAACATGAATAGAATCAACAACTTCAAGAGCTCACATCCTTTGACTGTTTTAGGCCCAGTAAATGCTTCCGAGAGCATAAAATGGCTTTTCAGATTCACAGTCCAGTGGACGAACTCTTCCATGTTTATGTCTGCGGGCGTCTTTGCGTTCACACAGAGTGATTGTGTTTCCCTCAGGGTTTATTTGCCCCGAGCGCTTCTCATGCGTGGCCGCGGTCTCTCCGCTTTCGGTTCGATTTGATTATTTTTTCAGCACTTTTGGTTCTGCGTAAACCGCTATCTGCTACCATGCTTGGCTAAACTTTGCCACTGCGGTCAACAGTCTGTTTCCTCAGGAGAGGGACAGAAAAAACATAAATCAGAATAAGAAGCTTAGAGCTCCTGGGAATTGTCGCTTGGCTCTTGTGAACTGATTTCTTGACGTGTTTTCAGGCTCTAGGGGAAAAGCCTCTGGCTCGACAAACCACTCTACTTTCCTGATATCTGTCAAGCTGTTTCTTCTTTATGGAGTGTGTACAGTTTGTCATGTTCGACTGGTTGTGTTTGGGTACAGTAGCTGATACTGATCAGGATGAGTTACACACCTACAGTGAAAAAATACTTCTATTTGTAGTTTTTTTATAGGCCTAATCGTTAAAATGTTATTATTAGATTTGGAAACAGACTTTTGAACTCGTCTAAATTTTAATGGTGATTTTAAAATCACTTATACTATGAGCAATAGGAATAGTTGAAGATATTAGTTTTAGTTAATATTTGTTTTAATTGGGTTTTATTTTTGTCATTTTTATTAGTGTTGGTTTTAGTTATTTTAATACTTCAAGAAACTAAACGAAAATGTGAAGTGTTGCTTTGGCAGCTTGTTAAAATAAAATACGTTTTATTTGTTATCTAGGTTATTTTATTTTAGTTCATGTTCATTTTACTTCAAGTAATGTTTTTTTTTTGGTTTTAGTTAACAATAATAATCCTTGTTTGACTTGGCAAACACTGAAGAAAATTCTATGCTTTCTAATGCTGATCTAAGATAAGTACATTTCTGTAGGTTACATTCATACGCCAGTAGATGGCGATATGCGAAAGTTCTTATCGAGTGAGATATCAAAGTTTTCACTGAACCGATTCACTCTGGACAGTTTCGTTCAAAAACGCTGATTTATTCAGAACTGAAATAAGTTATGAGTGTGTCATTGAATCATTCATTCAGTCCGATTAGTTAAAAAATGCAGATTCATTCAGGAAAGTAAGTGAAACATAATTATAAAATTCCAAAGCATATCTTTAGTGTCTATCGGTTAAAGCTAAAATTTAACCCTAGAAAAGATCATTGCCTCAAATTTAAGTGAATATAAGTTGTTGCGGTTATCTGAACAACGCTAGTGGCTGACTATTGCTGATATATAATTATTTAATGTCTACATTTCTGTAGGTTGCATTGATAGTACACCAGTAGATGGCGATATGTGACCATCTTATTGAGTGAGATATCAAATATTTCACTGAACCGTTTCATTCAGGACCAAGTGAGTCATGGAATCATTCATTTAAACAGTTTTATTCCCAAACCCTGATTTATTCAGAACTGAAACAAGCTATGAGTGAGTCATGAAATCATCAAATCATTCATTCATTCCGATTAGTTTAAAAACACTGATTTATTCAGAACTGAAACGAGTTATGGGAAAATTATCACCGGGAAAATTATCGCGTGCACTTATCGCCGAGGTTTAACACCCTGGGAATAAACAAAGGGCGCCAATGTGATTATGCACACCGACGCGCAAAACGCTTGACGTAAAAGCATAATTAAAAAAACGCCTCTGGGTCTTTTTTTTTGGTTTGACGTGCCACGTTAATGTGTTAATTAGCATCATGCTAATTGTGTTAGCAACATGCTAATTGTGTTAGCATCATGTTAGCAACATGCTAATTGTGTTAGCATCATGCTAAAAAATGCTAACCAAGTGGCGAGTTTTGCCACTACAAGCTCCCACTCACATTTTCTTCAGGAAATGTACATTCTGGAGCTGCTGAAGTTACAGCACTTGGTGGCGCTCAAGGACAAAACGGTCTTGCTGAGCACACATTGATAGAAGACTACAAAGAGGAAGTTAGTGGACGAAGATGATGCAACGAGGTCACACCAAAAAAACGAGCCAAAACAACATTTATTGTTAGAATTACCTGATGAATTTGTCAATTCGTAAGCTTAAATGTTGTTTCATTAAGAAAACCCACATAACAGTCAAAATGCTATTTTTTTTAATGCATTTTATAGCGCGTTTCTCCAAAATAGGCTTATTAAACCGTGTGTGAATGTGATTATTCGCTGTATCAAACCTCTTGTCTTTATAGATGATCTCTTAGTGCCTGTTCTTCTTTCTGGCTATTCCTGTGTTGGTAATCGAGAGATGGCTCTTTGCTAGCACAAGATAATTGGTTTGGGCCGCGCGCCTGTGGACTCGTCCTCTCGTGACCTCGCAGATCAGACGTCAGGTTAGTTCAAGCATGTTTCCTGTGTTCTTTATGTGTGGAGGCAAGAATATGTGGAGAAAAGGCCACTGTGCTTCTGGACACCCGTGCGCTTTGTCCATTCAGTCTATTGTTATCGGCCTTTATAATACTCTCTTATGAAGTCGAGAAAGAAGGGTTATTTTTTAAGTAAAGTGTAGCTTTTAAAGTGTCAGTAGCACCACATAAATCTGAAGTGGAAACACATTTGTTGCACCTTTTAATCAAGCAAGTCTTATTATTTATTATTAGAGTTTATTTATTTATTATAATGTTTATTATTGTTGTTTTCATATCTATAGTTGTTATTATAGTTTATAGTTGTTTTCATATTTTGAACCCATTTTAATTCCCAAAAATATATATATTTTTAGAATTTTGTTGTTTTTGTTCTTTTTCAATATGTCTATAGCCTTATTCATTTTTAGATCAATTTTAGTACATTACGTTAAACTAAAATGAAAAATGTGTCCTTGGTAACTAGCTGAAAGAAAGTTTTATTTCATTTTAGATTTGTTTTAGGAACAAAATAAATATATATATATATATATATATATATATATATTTTTTTTAGGGCTTTCATATCACCAAAAATATCACGGTTATCTTTTATCACAGTTTTGTGATGGAAATGTTTAAAAAGTAATATATTGAAAATTTGCAAACAAAACCAACCAACAAAAATGTATAGTCCTATGCACTATTTGTTTGCATAAACAATAAAATAATAACATTAACGATTATGGACAGATGTTGGTTGGGTGATTTACAGTATAACATGTTATCTAGTAACATGTACTACAAGTTTTGACAAAAAAAGTTTCTTGAAAATTTGCTTAGTCCCCCTGTAGTCAATCATTTTATCCCTTAAAAATCATCTTTGATCACCAAAACAACATATTTAAAAGTTTTTTCCTGTGAATTTTTTTTCTTTATGCCTTAAAACAGCTTGAGTGTAACTCGACACCCGTGCCTCATTTAGTATGCGTGGTTCTATGAATATGCAAATGAGCCCCGCCTCCACTCACTCACTCAGCTCAGAGATCCACTCGTTGACGATCACACGTTGATCTGATTGGTTACAAGGTAGTTTGTGACGTCAGAAACACCAGCGATTTCAAAGCGTGTTTTTGAGACTGTCTTTGGTTCACTGCAGATTTAAGGAGAAAATACTCAGCAATGCTGTCGACTTATGAATTTACACATAGTTTGTCTTAAAGCATATTAAAAACACCACATAGACATATAAACAACATTAAAAGCTGTATTTTCACAACAGGGGGATTTTATTGCTAGACATTATTTACCATTTATATTTTGAAAAAGCGGTAGTCAAATTCAAATACGTTTTTAATGATCATTAAAATAGAAACGGTATTACTTACTTGCCATCAGGAAGTCATAAAAGTCTTTTATCTCTATTTCAGATATCATTAATTATTCTCAAAGACAGAATCGAAGGCCTGAGAGAAACTGAGACCTTGATGATGTGAACTTATTGTTGCAAGTGAGTTTTATTTAAAGTTTGAATAAGCAAAATCAAATATATATATAAGCATATATATATCTCTTTATAAGCAAATAAATCTCTTTATAAGCAAATAAATCTCGATCAAAAAGCTGTAAGAACAGAAGAACTGCTCAGTAATGATGAAGTGTGTGTGTGAGTGTGTGTGTTGGTGACGTAGCCAGTCAGTTCTGGTTTGGGTTTAATCTGGTTTTGTTGTTAAATGTCAGCCTGTGACCTTCTGAGCAAATGTTTTCCTCAGCGTTGACCTGATACACCAAATGCTTCAGTATATTTCATAAGCTCTATTGATATTTCTCCTTTAAACGGTAGCACTTGCGTTTTTTTGAAGTTCACTTTCTGTAAAATTGCGCAATGATTTTTCTCCTTCCTCTTTATCTGTTGGTGTAGATGAAATGCTCAGCGTTTGTCTTGATTTGACTTAAATAATCTTTACTTGATTCACTTTTTCATGATGGCTAGACTGAGACTGACAGATCTTCTGATGGCTTTAAAGTATGGTGATATTCCAGTGTGTATTTCTAATATTGATCATGATTTGGCGCTGTTTTAATGATTGGTGGATCCTCAGAGGTGCTGGTTAGTGCAGACGGCTGAAGCGCTGGTTAACAGAAGAAGTGAAGCTGGAGTAAATCTGAACACATCTGTCGAGCTTTGGTTTGATTTCTCAAACTGAAATATGAGTGACTAAAAAAAACAGCACAAGATCCTGTATTTAAAACCTCTGAGAGCTGAAAACCAGGTTCAAATATGCAGATCAGCAGTGTTAAAATAGATCTATGTATTTTTGTCTATATGGTGCTTATATACTGATGATTTAAGGGATAGTTCACACAAAAATGACACCCTCAATCTGTTCATCATATAAAGCGATCAAATCTTTTCAGAAAATATGGACTAAACCGCTCAATTCATATGGATTATTTTTATGTTCTCTTTATCAGGATTCGTACAAGGTGCTTGAATTTAACTTTTTTTTATTTTTATTTTTTTTATTATTTTTTTTAGTTCTGGAAAACCCTTGAAAAAGCCATATTTGAAAAGTGCTTGAATTATTAAAACACAGTATATATCTTTTCATACAAAATGAACTGCAGCCATTTCACATGACTACGAACATGATATTGCTCATAAATATCCACGTATATGATACAGTTTTCATTTTTCAGGTCAATCTTATTTTCATGGGAGAAAAAAAATCCTTTGAATAAAGAAATATCTTTGTCATAGTTTCCTTTCAGTGGTTAAAGTTTCCACAGTCATTGCATGTGCTGAACTTTATTCGTACCATTTTGTTTTATTAGTTTATTTATCCATTTCTCTTTTTTAGAATTTGAAAGATAATCTTTGATGAATGAGATCTCTGATTGTTGTCCTCGAAAACCAAAAAAAGTAGTGTTTGAAAAGCACAATTTTATTTCCCAGTATCTGTACAAACCCTGCTTTATGAACGCATTTAAGCGTCAAAGTGGTAGTTGCGTAGACTGTCAACGGAGGGACAGAAATCTCTCAAATTTCATTCAAATATCTTCATTTGTGTTCTGAAGGTGAATGAAAGTCTTACAGGTTTGGAACGACATTAGGATGAGTAAATTATTCATTTTTGTGTGAATTAACCCTTTATTTAAGGAAGAAATTTAACCCTTCTCCCCACCCCATTATTTCCTCTGTTTTTAAGTCATTTTGTATTATATGTGAGAAAGCAGCCAATTTATATGATGATGATGATAATGATGATGATGATGATGATGATGAAGAATACTTTATTCATCCCTTTCGGGAAATTCAAGCATCCAGTATCTCACACAACTCATAACACTTACAAACAGTAAAATCTAGCGGTGTAACGATCGATTCGATACATATCACGATACTGAACTCACGATACGATATTATTGCGATACTCCAAGACACATGGTAAAAGGTTAACAAAAAATATACCGTTGATTTAAAATGCTAAATTTGGTTTTACATTGTGTGTGTGAACGAATAGGTTTGGATTTGGTGCTGGAAACTCAAAGCACAGACACCAGAATAACACTATTCATGATTCTGAAGCTGAAAACATAATAATTTTAGTGGAATATGCTTGTGCTCTGTCACTGACTAGATATATTTAAAATAATGAAGCACTTTTTACTGGTAACATCAGACATTTTGCATTATCAGAACCCACAAATATTCCCCCATTGCATTATTATACATCATATTCAACATTATATAAAGTAGTTTAATGTAGTACTGACACTAAAACTCTGAATACTTGAATTTTTTCACACCGTAATTTTTATTTTGGGTGAACTATCCACGATACATATTGTTGCATTTTTGTATTGGGATATATTGTCACACCCCTAGTAAAATCAGTAATTTCACACAGACACCAATTCTAATGAATAAATCCGCAACAACAACCAAATTAGAATCCATATACATGTTTAAAAGACACAGTCCTTTCCATATTTGTCAAATATTCTCCATAAAGGCGTCCAGGTTTTACTGAGAGTGAATGATGGTTGTTCAGCTGATGTCCATCAGAGGGCAGTGTGTGCTGTGACTGACTGACAGCCTGAGAAACACCACAGCTCATGACCAGCCTGTTATTTATGACTTTAATGAAGCAGGGGTTATTCTTTTGGAGAATGTTAACGCCAGAGCGAGGGGAAGACGCATGATTCAGGGTTAAAACGGGGATATTTCTGGCTGAGGTAAGAAGTGGAGGGAGGGAGAACTGACGTCTGTAAGGAAAGAGGCAGGATTGCGTAAACGAGACTCTGAAATCATGATTCTAGGGAGTTTAGGATGTGAATGTAAAGTGTGTTTGTGTGTGCTTGCATGCATCATGTTGGGTTAACCAACTCGTCATATCAGGTTTATGTCACAGTAATGATGTATATGCAGCATATTTATTTTAACGACCCAAAAACTTGTGCTTATCGATTCCTAATTTCGATTCCAATAAGGTAAAAAAAGTTGATATCTTTCACATTTAGTCTTATTGCAAAACATTTAATTGTAGCTGAATTTCATGAACAATAATCAACAGGCTAAAGTACACTTACGCAAGGAACGTTTGCCTGTGGTTTAAAAATACCATAGAAAAACTAGCCTAACTAATAGAAACTTCAAGCATCATTAAAGATGTAAACACTCAGTAATTAAAAAAGAACAAATAAAAAATTAGCAATCAGACAAATAGATACAACTGAACAAAGATATGATTGAAATAAATAGTGTTTTACAGTTTTCAGGTATTCAGACATATAAACTGTGCAGTGTGTACTGCACTTTATAGATAAAATATACATTACCAATATAGTTACCAAAAGTTATTCAGTCAAGAACGAGTGAATTGTCTTATGTTGTTTGATTAGTGTTACTATAGAGACGGCAGCAGGAATATTAGGCTACTGTCACTTTAAGAGTTGCACGGATCCAATATACTGATACACTGAAAACAGGACGTCTCGCACATGCAGGGTCCGAAATTAACTTTTTGGCTCACCTGCCACGGGGACTGGTAGATGAAAAAATCCACCAGCCAAGCATATTTTTTACCGGCCAAAATAATAAACAGCCTTTTTGTGTCACATATACATTCATTTCAGTACATTTAATTGAGATAAGTATTATGTTGAATGAATAAGAGTACATAGAAGTCAAATCAGAGCAACAAATATAAGACATGGAAGATGTGAGCATGGAACTAGTGCTCATAACAGTACATTTGAAGGTTTTGTAAAACTATCAGATACTTTACCGAAAGTAAACATAAAATTATGTTTTAAAATTATATATATACACACACACACACACACACATTTAGCTTTTTTGTTTGTTTGCTGCATGGTAAAAAAAAACCAGTATATATACCCTGTATTTGTTAAATCATGGGGTGCGTCGACACGCGCAACCACACGCGCCTAAAGACATATTTCGCTGAGCAACCACAATGAAGCAAGGCAAGCGAAAAGAAGTAGCTACTGTGTGGGACCATTTTGACAGAAAGGGCGACGAAGTTACTTGCAAAATATGCTACGTGGTATTAAAATAGCAGTAGGCCTAGTGCAAGTACAATGCAATATCACTGGCGAAGCAAACATCCACAAGCAAATGAAAGGCGCTTTCCGAAATTGGCCACTCTAGCGAGACGTCATCTCTGTATTCCCGGGACATCTGTGCCATCGGAGATCCAGACTCACCCCACATCATGTAGACATATTACTTTTTTAAGTAAAAACTAGACAAGCTGTGGATTGAGGTAGGCCTGCTATTTTTATTTGACGAAAAAACGTAGTCTGATGAAAAAAAAGCGTTTTTTTCAAAGCTTCAAACTGATTCAGTGTTTTCTTTTTGTCATCTTAATTTGTTAATTCTTTAAGTTAAAATAATATATTTAGTGTTGGTCTATTTTGGGTGTGGAGAAGGTTCACACACGCTTCTTGAGGCACACACACACACACAAGGTCTCTCGCTCTCTGCAGTGCGCGCGCTACACGGTTTGGAGCACAGTATGAGCGCGCTCTTTCTTTCTCGCTCGCTCTAGATTCCTGGAGATTTGAACTAATTTGCGGGCATCAGGCAGCCGCTATCAATATGCGGGAGACTCCCGAAACTTCCGCAAGACTTTGGATGTCTGGAACATCCACCCGCCAGTGTGGCGGATAGCCTGTTGAGATTTACTCGCCAAACGGAAAAATCTACCCGCATTTGGCGCTTGGCGGGTGCTAATTTCGGACCCTGCGCACATGAATGAATTAAAGGTGCAGTGTGTGTTTTTAGCGCATCTAGTGGTGAGGTTACGAATTGCAACCAACAGAAGTTACGGTGGCCGACAGGAAGTGATGTCATCGTCTGAGACAGCAGAGAGTAGCCAGTTCAGCAATGAGGTTTCTTTACAAGGATAAATTAAGAAATTATTTTTAATTAATTATTCAGTAAAACTATATGTTATTGCGAATATTATTGTTACTTGTTCATCATTGTGTGAGTGTTTTATTGGCTGAACTATAAGCTTGCTTCCTTGCACGAAGAGCAACATAGAAACGAAATGCGTTTGTCCGTTTAGGGCCACCGTAGAAACATGTCGGCGCATTTCAATGATCGGGAACCCGCGGTGTGTGTAGACAGTAACTGCTCATTCTAAGGTAATACAAATATAACGGTTCATTAAGTAAGGTCTTTATACACCACTGAAAACTTCTTTTTCAAGGTAGTGAGGAAACGCGCTCTGTAGCGCTGCTGTGTGTTCGCTGTAGCACTGTGTGTTCGCTGTAGCGCTGTGTGTTCGCTGTAGCGCTGTGTGTTCGCTGTAGCACTGTGTGTTCGCTGTAGCACTGTGTGTTCGCTGTAGCGCTGTGTGTTCGCTGTAGCGCTGTGTGTTCGCTGTAGCGCTGTGTGTTCGCTGTAGCGCTGTGTGTTCGCTGTAGCGCTGTGTGTTCGCTGTAGCGCTGTGTGTTCGCTGTAGCGCTGTGTGTTCGCTGTAGCGCTGTGTGTTCGCTGTAGCGCTGTGTGTTCGCTGTAGCGCTGTGTGTTCGCTGTAGCGCTGTGTGTTCGCTGTAGCGCTGTGTGTTCGCTGTAGCGCTGTGTGTTCGCTGTAGCGCTGTGTGTTCGCTGTAGCGCTGTGTGTTCACTGTCGGCTACGGTACAAACATGACCACACAATATGCCGACCTCCATAGAAAGAGCCCGCGGTTATGGAGATATAAATGTCTCATTCTAAGGTAATAAAATCATAACGGTTCATTATGCAAGGTCTTTATACACCACTGAAAACTTCTTTTTCAAGGTAGTGAGGAAACGCGCTCTGTAGCGCTGCTGTGTGTTCGCTGTAGCACTGTGTGTTCGCTGTAGCGCTGTGTGTTCGCTGTAGCGCTGTGTGTTCGCTGTAGCACTGTGTGTTCGCTGTAGCACTGTGTGTTCGCTGTAGCACTGTGTGTTCGCTGTAGCGCTGTGTGTTCGCTGTAGCGCTGTGTGTTCGCTGTAGCGCTGTGTGTTCGCTGTAGCGCTGTGTGTTCGCTGTAGCGCTGTGTGTTCGCTGTAGCGCTGTGTGTTCGCTGTAGCGCTGTGTGTTCGCTGTAGCGCTGTGTGTTCACTGTCGGCTACGGTACAAACATGACCACACAATATGCCGACCTCCATAGAAAGAGCCCGCGGTTATGGAGATATAAATGTCTCATTCTAAGGTAATAAAATCATAACGGTTCATTATGCAAGGTCTTTATACACCACTGAAAACTTCTTTTTCAAGGTAGTGAGGAAACGCGCTCTGTAGCGCTGTGTGTTCACTGTAGCGCTGTGTTTTCGCTGTAGCGCTGTGTGTTCGCTGTAGCGCTGTGTTTTCGCTGTCGGCTACGCTAGAAACACGACCACACAATATGTCGACCTCCATAGAAGGGGGCGCCCGCGGTTATGGAGATATAAATGTCTCATTCTAAGGTAATAAAAACATAAGGCTTCATTATGCAAGGTCTTTATACACCACTGAAAACGTAGTTATGGATCTTATATTGCATTTCTGTCAATAGATCCTCAGAAATATTACACATTGCACCTTTAAAATCAAAATAACATGCACGCTTTGGATGTGTGTGCAGCACAAAAAACAGTGTGAGGCGTCGCTCGCTTGAATGCTTTAAAGTCATATTGAAATGCTCACAAAGGAATCGATTAGAAGAATCGTAATTTTAATTCCTCCACTGTGATTGGACGGCCGGGTAAAAAGTGACAGTGATGAGCGTGAAAAGACGCCCTGATGCCATTTTGTAAATTAGTGTAGTGCTGGGCGGTTTGACAAATTTTATATCACGTTTTTTTTTTTCAAAATTATGCCGGTTTTCCGGTTTATGACGTTTTGTTTTTCAAGCATAATCAGGTGTTCAAAGCCTTTCTACTGGTTGAGAGAGGAATTACTGCAGTAAATTGACTTAGGATGGTCTATTTTACGGTCATTAGTGAATTTTGTAGAATAGAATAGCTAATAACGTTCTACGTTCTTATAACCAGGAAATAACTTTAATAAAACGTTTATATAGTGAAGGAATTGTCCGTTCTAATGACGTTTGAATGATGTTCTTATAACCAAGCAAGAACGTTAATACAACGTTTATATAACGGGAGAATTGAACGTTCTTATAACGTTTTGAATAAAGTTCTTATAACCAAGAAATAACGTTAATACAACGTCTAAAAACCGGACGTTTTGAATGTTCCTAGAACATTCAGAAATAACGTTTTTATAACTTTTTATAACTAAAATGGGAACGTTATGAAAACGTTCTTATAACCTAAAATTGTTAGCTGGGGAAGAGGAGAGATTCGCGATTGCACTGAACACGTTTTAAGTGCAGGATTCTCTGAGCGAGCCCAGAGAAAATAGACAACGTGAGCAGCGTGTATCTGAGAGCGCGGCACATCATATTCAGCGCACGAGCAGAGAGATTCGCGCTCGCGCATTATATTAATGTAAGTTACTTTCACGCCACAATAATGCGTTCTCGACATTTGACAGGAAAATAACGCCATAGTTCTGCAGCGTCCATCTTCCCTGTAACGTAACACCAGAGCACTGCTGTTTACCCTCGCCTCGCAGCCGCTGCTTAGAAGTGCAACATTGTAAAGGGTCCGTCTGAAACAGTGTCGCGCAGCGTAACGTTCGTTCCGAACGTTGTGTAATTAAATACATCGGTATGGCGGTATATTAAAAATTAATATCATAACAAAAATATACACCGGTTTTCGGTATGAACCGGTATACCGCCCAGCACTAAATACGTGACCAAAAAAATACGCTGGCCTTAAAAAACAACGCTTTGGTAAACACAGTTTTCTCATCCACCATCCGAAGAGAAGATCCACACGCATGATGCCAGCAGACGAGATCAAAATGTGCTCAACCATCTATTATATATCAGATCTCTGCAGGAACAAACACACACACATTATTAGCGCATTATTCAGCTGTTCGTCTGACACTGAATAATGATGCACAAGATTGTCTCACTCCTCCTCCGTGTACTTAAAGACACTCCCGTACTGTACAGAAGCCTTCGACACGGCTCGACATGCGTAATGCACGTCAAAGCATGCGTGTTTTCTGTTCTGTGTCGTTTTCTCTCTCTCAGACTTTCTCCAGGGCTTTCGGGCTGTGCGACGTGACTACAGATCTACATCGCTGAGAACAAAGCAATGCATGTGTGTAGGGCTGTCAGAGGTGTGTGTGTGTGTGTGTGTGTGTGAGAGAGATCAGTGTAAGCGGATGTCAGTCAGAGAGATTTAAACCAGACTTTGCATTCTGCAGATGTACTATTCATCGCTCTGAGAAACAAATAAAGAGCTGTTCTTCACAGAAAACTCACCAGGAACATAAAAGAGCCCTATGAAATGTGTTTTCCAACACCGTTTTTAACTAAAAAACATAACATTTTCTATGCGTTTCGGCCGTTCATTTACACGACAACTGCGTTTTGGGGGCCTGAAAACACAAACTGTTGAAAACGAGTGAAAGGTTTTGAAAACGACGTCTTATCGTCTCTGTGTAAACTACAAAAATGTGAATTTGTGAAAACGTTACATCATGCATATGTGTATTACCTGTTATAGGCACAAAGTGTTTCTTTACAAAGTGACATCGCCATCTACTGTCTGGCAGTAAATGGGGATCGTTTTGACAACGTCTGCAGTTAAAAAACGCAAAGGAATTTTTTCCCCATTTTAATACATCATTGTCATGTGAAATTAAGTCTTCTTGTTTCTGTTTCTTAAGTTAATTTGTCTGGATTCCATTTTAATAGTTACATTACATTTTAGAATTAAGAAATCACATTGAAATTCATGAAACTTATACAACTGAACTATTAAAATTAAGTTTTATTTTTACCCAAATTTTTTTTCCCCATTTCAATGTTTTTTTTTGATTCCGTTTTAATGGTTACATTTTAGTTATCAAAAAGCCATATCTAATTCATTTAAAAAGTATACATTTGAACTATTTATTAAAAGTATATTTTAATTTATTTCTAATTTATTTTTTAGGGCCCTCGTTTTCCCCCCCTGAATTTCATTTTTTTAATGGTTTAATTTTAATTAAATGTTTATAATCAAAAAGCATGTTTAAGAATTGAATTTGAATTTATATATTTTTTAACTTGCATTTTTACAATATTAGGGAGCTGTGATATTTTTTATTTATATTGCATTTATATTAATGGCCCTGTAATTTTGTAATATTTCTGGTTTTATGATATAGTACAAATTATATAAAATAGTACAAAAACATCAACAAAAAAACATACATTTTTTAAAATGTAATCAAATGAAAAATGTAACCCAATGATTTCTGCTAAATTCATTTTCATCTCTGAAACCTTCTGAATTTGGCAAAATGCCTTTCAGTCTTAAAAAAAAAAGAAGTTTCTACAGGTGAAAGAACCCTCGTCCCTCAAGAACGATGTTTTGTTGGTTTTTGAGTTGCAATTTTGCTTCTTTGGCGATTAAAAAAGCTCTTGATGTTGCATTATAGGTTCTTCAGATCAGTATTTTAGGGTTTGGGTTCTTCAAAGTCAACATGAAACAACATTCACAACCCATTTTACCTCCAAAAAGGGACGTGTTTTCATGTGAAGCTGAAGATTATAGTGTTCAATTAAAGAGATGGAGATAGCAGAGCGTTTCGAAGCCGGCTTGCTCTTTCCTCGACTCTCCGAACTGTCATTCAACGCCTCTCAGATGCCACATCTCACAACTTCAGAACATTATTCACAACGCAGCGCTTGGCAAGAGGGACTCGTACACTTTCATTGAAGTGCAGAATGAAGTTTCGCTCTATGGCAGGTCGTATGAAGACGCTTCGGCTCTTTTGATGAGGGGATGCTGTGTAATAACTGCTTTTCTCTGCAGAACGGCATGCTGGGACAGCACAATAGTTTGTGTGAAAGGACTGCAGCTGCGTTTCCTTCACGGCCAAAGGCCTCGGGCCTCACGCCTGTGAAATTGCTGCAGTGGGCTCTTTATTGTGATGTACGCTCTATTATTTACAATCAATATACAATTATCCTGCCCTCCAACTGAATATCTTATTTATGTCTTATCATTTAAAATAAATGCAGTGTGGTAAGAGCTGACTTTGTGTGTGTGTGAAGAGAGTTTTCTGCTAATGTTTACATTACTGCAGGTTCCTAAACATTTTTTGTCTGCTAAATCTTTGAACGAAATAGTCAAAATAGTCGAGAATATCGAAAGACAGTGTATTTTGAGAAGCGTCCCAACCCTTTTTTTGTCAAAAATGTTTGTCATCTAAAACTTTCATCCTTTCATCCACTGCTTTTACAAAAGTAAATGTTAAGTTATTCTGATATTTTAATGTTTTTTATATATATATATATATATATATATATATATATATATATATATACTGGAGTAATGATGCTGAAATTTCAGCTTTGCATCACAGAAATAAATTATATTTCAAAATATATTCAAATAGAAAAGTTATTTTAAATTGTCATAATATTTAACAATATAACTAGGTTTTATTTTTTAATTTTTTAATCCAATAAATGATGCAGCCTTGGTGAGCAGAAGAGACTTATTTTAAAAAACATTAAAAATCTTACCAATCCCAAACTTTTGAACAGCAGTGTATTTATATTTTGAGAAGGTTCCCATCTCGTTTTTCTTCAACCAACACTTCACCTCGACATTCAAACAGAGACTGAAAGAGAATATTGCACCCCATATTTCAATGGTAGATCAATTTAAGAATTATTAGCATACAAATGATAAAGAATGGCATGTTTATATAAAACACAGAAGCATGTAAAGGGAGAACGAGACTGGCCCCAAAATCGAGCCCTGGGGAACCCCACACTTTAGGCGGGCAACAGAAGCGGAAAGGTTCCCGATACCGAGAAAGCCCTATCCTTTAAATACGAGGAAAACCAATCCAAGGTTAAACACTAAAAAAATCTTAGGTTATTTTTTCATACCCATATCCTGGGCTAAGCCTTTTGGGTAAAAATGTGGGTTATTTTTTCAGTGTTTGGGTAGTTTTTGTGTTACCCAGATCTTGCGTCAGATGTAACTACCCAGGGGTTTGAGTTATTTATCGCGGGCTTTTTGTGACCTCTTCAGGAGAGTTCAGTGCAGCTCCGTCAGACTGGTGCGTGTCTTTGGTAAAATAGCTACAGGTTTGTGAATATTTTTGGTAGGCCTATCTATAAATTCGTTATTCTGTGTATCGTTTAATTTTATAGAAAGCAACATACAGGGTCGCAATGTGAGTCACCTAAATGAGTCTCGCGTTGGTCTTTTCGCGTTATTGAAACGCCTGATGCCTTGCATCAAATTTGATGAATTTATAAAAAAATATACAGAATATAAATGCCGACTGTTCAATTACAGTTGAATTACTTCTAAATGTTTATTTTTTTTCTTCCAATATTTGTTAAACGAGCTTAAATGAAGGCAATATGTATTCAAAAATATAAAATATCCTATACTGTAAAATATGATAAAAAATAAAGGAATTATCATGCAACCCAGTGGTTGCATGGATGATTATTATTATTATTATTATTTTTTATTATTATTATTTTTTATTTAGAGGATTTAAGTTAAACATTCATTCATGTATGAAATAAAAAAACTAATAAAAAAACTAGTACTATAGTAAAAATGAGCCAACCCAGTATGACAGGTTAAATAAACAACCCAATTTTCTGGGTAAAATTAACCCAACATGTGTTCTGTCCTTTTATTTACCCAGCCCTTGGGTTGAAAACCACCCACATTCGGTTGTTTTTAACCCAGTTTTTTTTCCCCCATAGTGAACCCTGAATGCTAAACCCTGCATTAGAGAACAGTGGGACAGAAGGACTTTGGTACGCTAGAGTTAAGTGACTGCGGTCAATCTGGTGTCAGGTGTGTTGTATCAGTTTATCTTGCTTTGACTCCCGTCTGGTCCAGGGTCAGCAGGAATGACCACTATACGCCCTCAAATAATGAGGTGTGTGTCGGGACGGGAAGAGCGGGGCTGCGTTCAGCTATCCGATAGCTCGATGTCTGGAGACCTTCAGGGTAAAACCCAAGCATCTCTAGTTCATCTGTCGTTGGTGGACGGTCTAAAAAAAGACCAGTCCTGGTCTGGTATCGATCCGAGGCCGCGGGAGACTGTGAGGTTTAACAGGGAAGTGCCGATACCCGCGTCAACCTGTCAGACTCAATACGTGTCAGTTTATCAGCGTCAGTCAAATAGAGGGAGATAATGATGACGGTTTCTCTGTCAGACTGATTGTCATTTTAAACGAGAATAAAGGAGCAAAAGGAGAGCGACAGTATGGTAGCGTTTCAATAAAAGTGCAGATTATCTAGGAATGTTTTACACGAAATCAACAAAAGCAGGAGTCATTTTCATTTAAATGCACCAATATAACAATGCATAGTCTTTAATAGTAATATTTACTTAAATATAATAAAATGTTGTGGGGGAAAAAATGCCATTTTTGAGAATATTTGTAAGTGATGATTCGCAAATGATTCATTGAAATTGACAGTTAAATTGAAATGAATTTACAAAGAATTGAAGTTTCATTTATATTTCCTGGACCTTTAATTATTTGAGATTTTACTAAATGGGGGTTTAAAAAAAATAAAGTATTTAAATTCAGATCATTCCGACCGATTTGGGAACTGATTCGAGTAATTCATTCACAAGAAACGCATCAAACATTTTTATTCACTAATGCGTTTGAATATTTAATGGGTTAGAATAAGTTTTCATTTGTGATTTCCGATTGAGTAATTTTTAAGGTAATTCAATTCACTAAATTCAGACC
The DNA here is from genome assembly GCF_051911475.1 of Siphateles boraxobius. Lineage (NCBI taxonomy): Eukaryota > Metazoa > Chordata > Actinopteri > Cypriniformes > Leuciscidae > Siphateles > Siphateles boraxobius. The sequence goes on along the minus strand of NW_027508733.1, from coordinate 2,382,805 downwards.
AACTTGGCAACTGATTCAGTCATGATACAAACAAATCCTTAATACAATTTTTTTTTGAAAAGTAAGTTTGATTCATTTGCATGAATCAGTTCAAATTGTCTAAAAAAAAATTCTGAAGTTATGATAAGCAGATACATTTCCGTAACCTTTTCGGTCATTTGTGATTACCAAATAAGTATTTTTTTTTTTTTTTCAGATTATTCAAATATCAATTGCTAATGAAACCGATTCAGGAACCAATTAATCAATTCAAAATAACCGATTCAAAAGGTTTTGCTCGCTACTCTAGTTGAATATTTGATAAATTATGTCATGATACAAATGAATCGTTAACCAGAAATTCAAATAGATTCATTTAAATTGATTAATTTGCACGAGTCAGTTAAAATCGTCTGAGGTTACGACAAGCAGATGCATTTAAAATTCAATTTGATTCATTCAGATTCAGTTCGCTAATGAATCATTCAGATTGATTCGGAAACAGATTTAAAAGGTTTTCTCGCTAATCCCATTGACTATTTTAGAATAGAGCACTTGAACTATAAAACTGCATATGTACTGTAATTCAACAACCCCCCAACACACACAATTTTTTCAAAGTTGATTTTTCTTACCTTAAGAGTTAGCATTAGCCAGATAAAGTGTGAGCTCAGAGATGGAGACTGCAGTGATTCATCATGGCTTGCTTTGATGTATCGAAGGACCTTATCCAGACTAGACAAAGATGGTCTTCAGTCCATTAGTTTAGATTAGCAGGAACGCCACCAATTCAAACAAGAGGGAAAATGTACGTCGCGCTCGGCTGAATTATTCCAATTGGCTGTTATACAAAGACATTTTTCTTCTAAACGTTGGGAACATGAATAATTGTCTTTCCGTCGAGTCAGCGGAAAACAGATGAACTCTGGGAAGGTAAAACAGGGACTTAGGGATTCATGAAGAAACTGCCTGCTGATGATCAGCGAGTGAAAACCGGTCTGAGGTGTTTAGCTGGTATGATGATTTAGCATGATGGAAGAATAGCTAAATCAACAAGCTAATAGCGACCAATGAAATCTGTTATATTTCCCCTGAATTCTCTGTTGTCTGTATTAATTGTTCTGGATTTATGATTTGGTTAAAATGTATCAAAAACATGTTAAAACTTGCTAGCAAAGTGTTGAATCATGCGAACAACGTGTTAAATCTTGCTAGAAACATGCTAGCAATGTGTGCTAAAGCATGCTGGCAACATGCTAAAACAATGTGCGAAATCATATTAGAAACATGTTAAAAAAATTTAATATACTAATTCATGATAGAAACTATGGATGCACGATATTTCGGGCACCATATCAGTATCGGCCGATATGTTCTTTTCTAACTTTATCGTTATCGGCCTGATTAAAAAATTTGCCCGATAAATAATGTATTATTTCCTTCAGCTGAGACACTTCAGATGTGCACTTTTCGCCATGCTGGTTTTGAATTGCTTGAAATATGATTGGAATCACTTAAATAAATAATTATCGGTTATTGGTATCAGCAAAAAATGTTCATATCGGTGCATCCTTACTAGAAACATGCTAACAAGCTAGAAAAGTATTAAATCATGCGAAAATATGCATGTTTAAACGTGTTAGCAATGTGTTAAATCATGCTAACAACATGCTAGCAGTGTGTTAAATAACACTGGAAACATGCTAGTATTATGCTAATTAATGCTAGAAACAATCTGAAAATGTTAAAACATGCTTACAAATTAATTCTTTCTAGAAACATGTTAGAAACATGTTTAAACCATAGACTGTAAAAAATATGGACAAAGCGTCTGTGACGCCACCCATAGACTTTCTGAAGAACGGTTTTGAGGCCGTTTATGGGGGGTATCGGCGGCGCCATCTCGGAAAATCTTTTCAGAAAGGATACAGAGGTGGTACGATGTGTTGTGTCAGATCGTGGCCGAGACGTTAAATATCAGGAATTCCACTCGGCGCAGCCCGTTATCAGCTGTCAATCAAAGTTAACCACGTCCTTATTTGTCATACATTTTATATCTAAATACGATCTAAACTAACGAGTTAGAAAAAAATTCACCCCCCTCACAGTTGTCAGGCACTCGGAACCTATCGAAAAATACAATAAAAGTCCATGGGACCAACCTGTAAAAACATGAATTTATGCTGTGAAAACGGACATTTTAACATGGGGGTCTATGGACATTTGCTCCGTTTGGGACCTGCCCCTAGCGGATTTTCGATGTATTGCAGTTTTTCGCACTTCCGGGTAGGCTTCATTTTTTTTTAGATTGGATGTTGCCGCTTGGTTTAAACAAATTAACATCTCTCTGTCTGTCTGTTTTTCTGAAAGAATTACCTTTAAGTTTTAAACTACTTTAAACTTCAAACTACTGAAAACCTTCAAATGTCAAGCTTCTTCAATCTTTCTGGTGAGGCTTTCCCAAGCCAACATCAAAATTTGTCTTGATGGACTTTATCTATTTTTTTTTAAAATTATTTTATACATTACTGTGTCTCTTAACCATTCTGGTTTTGTGATTTTATACAACTTTATTATCAAAAACGGTGGTAATCAAATGATGGCATACATTTTTTTTTTACAATATATTTAGTCTTTTAAAATGTAATCACTTAAAATCAATGTTTTGAAATTTAACAGTAAAGAAACAGTAAAGACAAATACTTATGATATTGCTAAAAAATAATGTTATGTTATTATTATTACTTTGAAAATACATTTTAATATATAAAAGTATTATATTTCTGTCACAATATCAAGTCAAACAGAACTTTTATTTTGACGGGTTGTCTTTGTGGTTTAACATTCACCGAAACTAGTCTCGATTCAGCCCAACAAACCGCATTAGTAAACGTTTAGATGAAGAGAGGTTTCTGCCAATCTTTTCTTCACATTGAACACTTGTACAGTATCAGTACCTCCTCATATCAATGCTGAAAACAATGACCTGTGCTTTTCCGCATATACTTTTTCCGTGTGTCCGACGCAGGCCATCAATGCGGACTCCGGGACATAATCCATACCATCTGGAGCTCTTCTCTTTCTCCTCGGATGAGCAGCGGATCGATGTTCTTGCCGGGAGGCCTGGACACGTAGCGAGGGCTAGCGCTTTAATTCATGTCCTGATGTCTCAGTCGTAGCGGCTCCCAGAATGCCTTTGTTTCGGCTGAGCGGGAATCCTTCCCGTGTCAATGTTTGAGCTCTGAACCAAGACTGAAGCTTCAATATTATGGGCGAGATTAATGCGTCGGGTGAAATTACTATAGCTTGTCAGATTCCATAACTCTCTCTAACGTCTCCAGATTAAATCAAAGCCAACATTCACAGAGAATTTAAAAAAAAAATGGACACGGGAACACAATAGCAGATGTTTCGAAGAATGTTCAAGCACAAAAATGTCCTGAAATCTCATTTGCATGTGCAGACATGTGACGGGTTTAGACACCAGTGATGCGACCGCTATTGGTTCTTGCATGTCACATGACTGAATATCTTGAATATGCAAAAGCAGGGATATTATCGTTAACTTAGGGGTCGTTTACACCACACCGTTTTCAACTAAAAAAAGAACTTTTTAATGCATTTTGGCTGTTTATTTAAACGACAACAGCGTTTTACGGGCCTGAAAACGCAAACTTTTATAAAGGGGTTTTTAAAGTGCAAGTTTTTGACAATTATACCATTATAAAGTTAATTTGTGAAAACCGTGACGTGATCCGTATTATGTGTTCAGTCTATAGGCGCGTAGTGTTTCTTTACAAAGTGACATCGCCATCTACTGGCCTGGCTGAAGATTTTCGCAGATTCGTATGGCAACATTGTCGTCTGTATATGAAAAATGCAAAGGAAAACTTAGTAGCTACATTGTGTAAACATATGCTAAAACTATTAAAAAACTACTTCTAAAAACATTTTTGTTCATTGAAATAAAGTTTAAATAAAATAATTTTTTTTTTAAATAAAACAAACCCAAATAAAATGTATATGTGTGTGTATATATAGTTTTTTTCATAAAAAAATATATAAATTGTTATTCAAAACATCAAATAAATATATATAATGTTTATTACTAATATTTATGTATATACTATGTAAAATTATAGTTTTATATAAATAAATTTTAATAAAAACTATAAAATATATTTTTGAATTTTCCTTCCAGGTTTTTGTGAGATTTGCCCTCATAACAAAGCTTTTTTTATTTATCTATGGAAAATTAATAGTTGTCATATTTCATAACAGCAGCATGAGAATCCATCTGTAAAATCACGTCTGACTGAAATGAAGGTTAATTTTTCACCGTCGCAGCTGCATAATAACTCGAATAATAAGCTGGTGCCGTTGGCAGTGGCAGTGAAGCCATTACAGTGATGCATCCATGTATAATTCACACGTGTCGAGCGTAGACTGTGCGTCGAGGCTGTTTCTGTGGCACAGATGTGATTAAGCTGGAGTGAAATGTTGCCGTCTGAAATTACAAACCCTCGACTGTTTTGACGGGAACCGTGACTCTTGCGCTTTTCAAATGTAAAGAAATGTAAAGCTGTTGTACAAAACTGTTTAACTCTTTTTTTTTTTATGGTTAACGACAGAGAAACAACGTCATTAGAATACATTTTAAATAAATTTAGAATAAATCGTTAGAAACGATTTTTGTCCTGCTGATGAACGATAAAAAACATCGACAGCCAATCAGAATCCACCCTGCTTTACCTCATCCTTCCCTCGGGTCATTCTGACCTGCAATTTTAAACAAATTGAGTGTTCATCGGAGGGATCCAAGACCCATGACTTTTGTCGCACTTGAAATAATGTGAGGAATGTGCTTCTAAATTACTTATTATTTATTGAATAAATCTAGTAATTTAAAGGTAAATAAAAAATAACAAAAAAATCTCCCAAAAAATGCATTAAAAAATTTTAAAAAATATGATCAAAATGGAATTAAATAAGCTTTCTGGACAAAAAAAAAAAAAAAAAAAGTTTAATTTTAAGGCTTCGGGTCAGTTTGACCCGCGAGGGAAGGATAATGAAGAGCGCGAGCATTTAAAGCGACAGATGACAAAAGTGAAAAATTTTCCTTTTCATCACACAAAGATTTTTTTGCAGTAAAAATCATATCATCTCAAATAAGACTTTTTGTGTGGTTTGATCAATGGGAAGCTGCAAATACAGACATCACTGCTGATTATTAGGACGTCCATGGCAAGATGGGAAATTTGGAAAGAAAGCCAATATGTCTGCGCTCTGGCATTTGACATTGGGTAACTTTATTTGACCGGCCAGCAGAAAGGGCAGGAGGACTGAAGACGCTCGACCAATTACAACTAATTGGATTATAAGCAGTGTCCTCTTTCCCAGTGACGCTCTTTTTGGTGTCATCATCAAATTAAAGGGCATCGTTGAGGGTCAAGATGAAAGTCAGCATGGGAACAGAGAGGATTCAAGTGGATTCATCTATTATATGCGTTGACAATGTAAATGTGTGCATTTCTGTAAAGCCTACCTTATTAACATGTAAATAATGATTTTAACAATTTAATACGTGAAACATCAACAATCAGAAGTTTGTTGTGACAATCAGACGTGATGTGAGAAGAAAATAACAAAAAACAAGGTAAATGTCACTTCTTTTTAAAGAATATCTTATAGTGTGTAATTTCCAGTTAAATATGATATTTTTTTAGCATTGTTTGAATACAGATAAATATGATTTTAAAATATATATTTGCAGTTAAATTAAAATAAAAAAATGAAAATAAATATATTAAAAATATTTGTAAATAGTTATCTGAAATCAAATTATGCAAAAAATATTAAACTAAAGATAATTATGCAAAAAAGGGAAAATATATTTAATATTTTAAATATACATTTTCCAGTTAAATATGATTTTTTTAATTTCCAGTTAAATATGTTAAATCCAGTTAAATATTCCAGTTAAATAATTTCCAGTTAAATGTGATATTTTTTTTTAGCATGGTTTGAATTTAAAATATATATTTTCAGTTAAATAAAAAAAAAAATGAAAATAAATATATTAAAAATATTTGTAAATATTTATCTGAAATCAAATTATGCAAAAAATATTAAACTAAAGATAATTATGCAAAAGTGAATATATTAAATTATGCAAAAGTGAAAATATTAAAATATATTTAATATTTTAAATATACATTTTTATCATTTTAAACTTAAGTCATATTATTGATAATTTAATTTAACTTGAAATAAATGTTAAATTTTTTCATAATTTGACTAAATATTACAAAAACGTTCATTTTAAATGATATTTATCTGAAGAGTAAATAGATTAAAAATAAAGTGAAATTATGTTAAAAAAAAACGTCACATTATAATAAAAATAAAAATATATTTAGCTAAAATTTTAACTGAAATCACATTTAAAAAAAAACCATGTATGAAAGTAGCAGACCCCAGACTGAATTAATTTATTCAGATTCTAGCATTTCCTGTTAAAACAATCGCATACCTAAAGAGTTAAACAAATTCAGCAAGAGTTCATTTAACATGTTTTTGTTTTCCCTTCGTGTTCCTGCCGTGACCTCGTGCTCTTGTTGAACAGTTGACCGATCTTTAATAACTGTGAAAATGAAAGCGCACAGGATGATTAGGTCAGGAGGATCGACACTTCTTTCCTCGACAGAATAATAGAATAATAACTCTACAGGTACTAATCTCTCCAGAGGGTCGAAGGCTATCAGCAGTGTCCCCGCAGAGCCTTCATTGACCGTGCAACGAGTGTCAGGTGACCGCTAATCCCTTCAGTGAACGTCCCGCTATTGTTGCCACGTCCTTCCAGTCGCCAGTCATTGTGGAGATCAGAACGGAGAGCGCTTGTCAAACTCGAGAGGGCAAATTAAACGTTTTCTCAGTGGAGCGGAGTCACTTACATTTGAGCAGGGAATAATCAACGTTTGATGGTGTAGCACGAGATAGAAGAGGGCTAAAAGGGCTAGTTAACTGCCGATTAGCTATGCAGAAACAGGCTAGCGGGTAAAATAAGTTGGCTGGTTATCAAGTCAGTTTTCTTTATAAATGCTGTTGGTTAGCATACAGAAACATAATGGTAAGTGGGCCAATTCACAATAGAAATGCGGCATGCAGAAACCTGGCAGTTAAAATGGTTATTTTGCTGGTTAACAAAGTGTGTTTCCCTTTCAAATACTGTCGGTTAGCAAACAGAAACATGAGCTAATGGTTAGTTAGCCAGTTCACAGTTGAAATACTGTCAATTAGCATGCATAAACATAGGCTAGTGGTTAAAACTGCTAGTTGGCTGGTTCTCAAGTCAGTTTTCTTTATAAGTGCTGTCGGTTAGCATACAGAAATATAATGGTTAGTTAGCCAATTCATTGTAGAAATACTGTCGATTAGCATGCAGAAATATAGGCTAGCGGTTAAAGTGGCTTGTTAACTATTCAACAAGTATATTCCTTTTATAAATACTTTCGGTAACAAACAAAAACAAGCTAATGGTTACATGGTTAGCTGGCCAGTTCACAAAAATACTGTAGATTAGCATGCAGAAACATAGGCTAGCGGTTTAAATGGTAGTTGGCTGGTTCTCAAGTCAGTTTTCTTTATAAATGCTGTCGGTTAGCATACAGAAATATAATGGTTAGTTAGCCAATTCACACTAGAAATAAAGTCCTTAGCATACAGAAACAGACTAATGGTTAAAATGGCTAGTTTGCTAGTTAACAAGTGTGTTTCCTGTACAAATACTGTCGGTTAGCAAACAGAAACATAAGCTGGCCAATTCACAGTAGAAATAGTGTCGGTTAGCATACAGAAACATAAGCTAATGGTTAGTTGGCCAATTCACAGTAGAAATACTGTCGGTTAGCATACAGAAACATAAGCTAATGGTTAGTTGGCCAATTCACAGTAGAAATACTGTCGGTTAGCATACAGAAACGGACTAATGGGTAAAATGGCTAGTTTGCTAGTTAACAAGTGTGTTTCCTTCAGAAATACTGTCGGTTAAAGTAACAAGCTAATGGCTAAAACGGTTAGTTTGGTAGTTTACAAGTGCGCTTCCTCCTTAGGGGCCGTTTATAACACCGTTTTCACCTAAAAACTGATTTTTTTCTGCCACTTGGTTGTTCACTTACAATGACATTCACTTAAACTTGGAATGTCAATGACATACACTTAAACTTGGTGGCCTTAAAACGCAAACTTTTGAAAAAGGGATTTAAAGTGCAAATCTTTGCTAAAGGTTAAAACGGTTGGTTTGCCGGTTTACATGTCAGTTTTCTTATACTGTTGGTTAGCATCCAGAAAAATAAGCTAAAGGTTAAAATGGCTAGTTTGCTAATTTACAAGTTACGTTTTGGAGTGTAAACACTCAATAATGGAAAAATCAATTTCTTTTACAAATATTGTTCATAAGCTAACTTAATAAGATCGACATCCTCTCAATTAGCCTACATAGAACGTAGCTACATAGCTAATTCATATAAGATTATTCATAAGATTTTGATATAGCAGAACATTTCTGTTCTCTCTTCATACAGCAGAAATCATAAGAGTAGTGCTGTATGTTAATCTTAACTTAATCATAATTCACAGTTTGACATGGCCTGAACAAACTTTTATATTAGCGTTTCGTTTCATATTTTAGCTGGAGCTCACATTCGAGGCTTTCAATTGACCTCCTCGTCGTTTTGTGTCTGGTTCTAATATTTCTCCTCTTTTAAGCTTTGTCTCTTTGACACTTAATAAATTAGCGCTCGTCTTAGCTCTGCACTTTTGGGTGGCTTCCGCGCGCTACGCCTGAGCGCGTTTTGGCTTCCTGACCCTGGATTATCTTCTGGTTATTATTGGCACAACTCTCAGTCTGTCTCTCCTTCCATAATCACACCTCAAGACTCCTCCACCTGAATGCTAGCAGGAAAACCTTTTTAACATCATCTCACAGTCAATTAACCTGTCACATGTGACTAAGCCGCCTTTACCCACAATGCAGTGCTTCCGTCTATTAATAAACCGCTAACTCCTGAGCAGAAGTTGCTGTTAAAATTGTTAAGACTCTTCACAAAAAAGGACCTGGAATTTATTTGACACTCCTCATCCACTTCTTCCTTCCAATTTGTCACGCTAGTTTCTTTGCTTTGTCTCCTCTATTTTGTTTTTAGAGATGCTAGCTGCGTGACAGGCAGGGAGAAGGGTAAATAGGGCTGGATAAGCTGAATTTCCCTCAAGACCTGTGATACTGCCGCTCAGAACGACGTGCTAACGCTAACAGAGGATCTGCGATTGATGTGACTCATTCTGTGAATGAATGAAGGAAAGAAATAAAAGGTGTTGCTAGTTTTAGACACTGCTTTTTTACAGCTCTTTTTTTTTTTACAGTTTCACAACATTGTTAGCTTATGTCTAGGGTTGCCAACTTCTGAAACGGAAAATACGGGACAATCGTGGTTCTTTACAGGAAAATAAGTGTATGAATAAACAGTGTATGTCATTACAGTGTCTGCAGTCAATGTGTTTAAAAGGTTATCAGATATAAACACATTTGTATTGCTTAACCTATTTATGTACAATTTAATACTAAAACTAATTTTAATGTCATGCAAAAAAAATTCACATTACAAACAAACCATAGTTAAAAATAACATAATTTATCTATAATAGAACGTTTTTTCAACATTATAAAATACAGTTCAAAAGTTTGGGGTCAGTAAGATTATTATTTTTTTTGCCTACTTTTATTCAGCAAGGAAGCAATAAATCAATCAAAAGTGACAGTAAAGACATTTATAATGTTACGAAAGCTTTCTATTGCAGATAAATCTCTTGAACTTTCTATTCATCAAAGAATCCTGAAAAAAAAAAAACTTTAAACTTTAATAATAATCTGAAATGTTTTTTGAGCACATTATTCCCTCAGATATATTACATGTTTTCTTGCGTGGCTGGATGTTGGACTTATGAACAATAATCACGCTGTTTGCAATCGCCAAAATTGATTTGCCGAAATCAAAACGTGGACAGTGAAGGGGATCTCACGGCAATTCGTATGAATTTTACGAAGTGGCTAATTCGTACGAATTTATACGACCTCACTTGTACGAATTAGTAAGATTTTTGCTAAATCGTACATATTTTACGAGTTGCCCAATTCGTATGAATTTTACGAAGTGGCTAATTCGTACGAATTTATAAGACCTCACTTGTACGAATTAGTGAGATTTTTGCTAAATCGTACATATTTTAGGAGTTGCCCAATTCTTATGAATTCGTACCAATGACCTACCTCTGACCCCGCCCCTAAACCTAACCGTCACGTGGGTTTAGACAAATCGTACAATTTCGCACTAGTGAGGTCGTACGAATTAGCCACCTTTTAATCACTCGTACAAATTCGTACTAATTGTCGTGAGATAGCGTTGCGACTGCCGCTAGCATGAGTCCGGCTTGAAGCGGGAGCGACCAGATGGCAGAGGATTCTGTTCGAAAATTTGTCCCAAAATAATGATTAAAATAAGCTGTGATTGGATGATGACCGGTGTCTGTGATTATTCTCAAGTGTTGTGATCAGCACTGGTCAGTCAGTGGTTAGATGACAAGAGAGGTCACGTATGGGACAAATAAATTATGCCCAATATACGGGACATCCTGGCCAGACTGGTCACAGAACAGTTTCAGCCAGTCAAGGTTGTTTGCTGGTTTAAAGGGTAAGTTCGGCGTTTTACAAGTAAAGCCCTGTTTTATGATCGTTTCTGATGAAATCGAACGGTTAAGATTAATATTTGGACACAGTTTTTGTTAGCACCCCCTCACCTATACAATGGTTTCATAGGTGCACTGGAACAATCATTCATATAAACGCATTCAACTTTAGTTTACAAAGACGTGAAACTCACCGAGAGGTCTGTGGTGTTCACTGATATGCTCACGCAAAAATTGCTGGCAAAAAAACAGGTGTTTTATCATTCGTTGTAAAACTGTGGACCTATTTTTCCAACACCTCACAACCGGACATTCTTCAAAAAACTAAGATAAAAGCTGTTTGATAAAAGCTGTTTGAAAGCTTCTTTTGCAGCGATTTTTGCGTGAGCATATCAGTGAACACCACAGACCACTCTGTGAGTTTCACGCCTTTGTAAACTAAAGTTTAATCCGTTTATATGAATGATTGTTCCAGTGCCCCTATGAAACCATTGTATAGGTGAGGGGGTGCTAACACAAAAACCTAAAATTCTCGGGACAGCAGCATGTGTCCAAATTTTAATCTTAACCGTTCGATTTCATCAGAAACGATCATAAAACAGGGCTTTACTTGTAAAACGCCGAACTTACCCTTTAAGCTGGTCTAGCTGTTATTTTTCTCGCCTAACACCATGATCATTTTGACAACATACCTGCAACCAAAATGCAATGAATGTTAGTAGAAACATTCTAGGGTATTTCTAGTTGCACCCCCCTAGATGCAGTTCATGTCTTTCTTTCTTCAGTCGAAAAGAAATGAAGCTTTTTGAGGAAATCATTCCAGGATTTTCTCCATATAGTGACTTCAATGGAGTCCAACGGGTCGAAGGTCCAAATGTGAGTTTCAGTAAACATTTATATACTTTTTAACCACAAAAGCTGGTCTAGCTGGTATTTATCTGGCTAACTGGCACATTGCGATGGTTTTGATAACCTAACTGCAAACAAAATGCAATGTTGATGTTGTAGAAAAGTTGCACCACTCCTTGCAACAATGTGACACGTTATAAGACGCACAACCAATGACATAAACCCGTTGTTGAGGAAAGTCAGCCTGAGTTTACAGTAACGTCACGTCAGTGCTAAAACCAACGAGCACACTTTCTGCTGTTACACCTTCCTCTCAGTCTTTGGCTCTGCTGAATGGGCTTTTATCTTCCTCCAGTGAGAGCGTGGGCTCCGATGCTTCTCCATTGTGCCTTTCCTCGCCGATTTATTCCTGGAATTGATTGAGAGTGTACAAAGAGGTAGTGCTCTTGAAAGCAAGTCCTTGTGTTTAGACAGCGTGGGCCGCTCGGTCACACTCGACAATCGGAAAACACTCCAGTTAATTCCGTCAATGACAAGAGTCATCACCCGCGCCTTGCGGTAATGATACAGCGGTAAACATGCGCCAATCATCAATGGGGTCCATTCAGCTACTCGCTTGCGGACCAGCACTTTTGAGAGCATAATCTGCACTCTCGTTCTTCATTTCATGAGCTGATTTATCTTTAAACATGACAGTATGACACTCATAGCTCATCGCTGTTAACAACAGTTAAAAACATCTTATTAGTCTTTAGTGTAAATCCTGTCTGACTTCACATGACGTTTACGCGTTAGGACAGTATGCAGAAACTATGGTCTGATATCTAATAGATCAAGATAGAGCAAATCTGTTAAAGGACTTAAAATGTAGTTCATTCATTCGAGAGATTTGTTCAGAGATGCTGATTCATCCAGTAATAACACAAGTGAAAAACTTCAGAGCGAGTCATTGACTCCATTCATTCAAACCATTAAAAAAAAAATCATTCAGATTAAACTTTTTAAATAGACTGCAGTCAATTAATACTTGGTCAGAATAAATTACATGTTATTTTGTTTAGTTTTTGTTTTGCTGGTTTTTAGCATTTTGCTAGGTAGATATTTATCCCGAGGGAAATTCAAGTATCCAGATTTTTTTTTTTTTTTTTTTTGCAATTTGCACTTTATTTCTTTTTGTTTGTTTATATTTAAAAAAATGTAAGCATGCTGCTTGGTTGTTCTGAATGTTTTTTGCTCCTACTGTTGAGTTGAAGGTTTTTTTATGAACTAGTTATTTATACAACTTTTGAGTGCAGTAAACACACAAAAATGCTATTTTATTGCAAGCTTAAGTGTTTATTCAAATAGATGCGCTTACTTTTTCACACGTATAGCTATTTAAAATACATATTGATGTACAATGTGTATTGGTTGACCTTAATAAAAAACTGTCTGCTAGTCTCGGCAAGTCTGCTCTCATTTAGCATTCATAATTTGTTGCTTTTTCATGCTTAACAAAATCCGCCAAGCATAAGATCCACCCCGTCACATGAATTACACAGAAATGCTATGATTATATTTATATCTTTTCTCCAGTTCATTTGTTGGCTCTTGAATGCCGATGAGAGCAGGACAGAACCGTACTAACATTTCTCTTTCCAGCTTGAAATGAGAGACACTCTTCGGAAAAACGTACCTATAAAACGTTTTTGAGGCGAAAATGCATCCGTTTTATTTCGTTCAGATTCGTTCAGAAATGCTGATTCATCCAGTAATGAAACGAGTGAAGTATTTATGAGTGAGTTTAAACATTTGAAACTGCAGTCAATTAACATTTTTGTCAGAATCTCTAGTAAATTACATGTTATTTTGTTTAGTTGTCCGTTCAGAAATATTGGGGGAATCAGGATTTTCATTTATCCAGAATCGCGCTAGTTTTAGTGGTTAAGATGATTGGACAGATTTTTAGTGCATTGCTGGTTTTTTATCATTTTGATAGATTTTTTTTTTTAGTTTTAGTTTTTTTGCACTTTGCTATGAAGTTTCTAGATTGTTTAAATGGGATTGCTGAGGTGTTTTGATCTGTTTTAAAAGTTAACACATTTATATATTTTCTCCAGTTCATATTTGTTGACTCTTGAATGCCAATGAGAGCAGGACAGAACCGTACTAACATTTCTCTTTCCAGCTTGAAATGACACACACACCGAAAAAATGTTTTCGAGCCGAAAATGCATCCGTTTTATTTCGTTCAGATTCGTTCAGAATTGCTGATTCATCCAGTAATGAAACGAGTGATATATTTATGAGTGAGTCCATTTTTTTATTTTTTTATTCATTAAGATTAAACATTTTAAACTGCAGTCAATAAATATTTTTGTCAGAACTTTAGTAAACTACATGTTATTTTGTTTAGCTGTCGTTCAGAAATATTGGGAGAATCAGGATTTTCAATTTATCCAGAATCGCACTAGTTTTAGTGGTTAAGATGATTGGACAGATTTTTAGTGCATTGCTGGTTTTTATCATTTTGATAGATTTTTTTTTTTTGTTTTAGTTTTTTTGCACTTTGCTATGAGGTTTTTAGTTTAATGGGATTGCTGAGGTGTTTTGATTTCTTTTAAAAGTTATTATTAAATTTATATCTTTTCTCCAGTTCATATTGGTTGACTCTTGAATGCCGATGAGAGCAGGACAGAACCGTACTAACATTTCTCTTTCCAGCTTGCATTGAGAGACACTCTTCGGAAAAACGTACCGATAAAACGTTTTTTGAGCAGAAAATGCATCCGTTTTATTTCGTTCAGATTCGTTCAGAAATGCTGATTCATCCAGTAATGAAATGAGTGAAGTATTTATGAGTAAGTAATTTTTACAAATTCATTCAGATTAAACATTTGAAACTGCAGCCAATTAACATTTTTGTCAGAATCTCTAGTAAATTACATGTTATTTTGTTTAGTTGTCCGTTCAGAAATATTGGGAGAATCAGGATTTTCATTTATCCAGAATCGCGCTAGTTTTAGTGGTTAAGATGATTGGACAGATTTTTAGTGCATTGCTGGTTTTTATCATTTTGATAGATTTTTTTTAGTTTTAGTTTTTTTGCACTTTGCTACGAGGTTTCTAGATTGTTTAAATGGGATTGCTGAGGTGTTTTGATTTGTTTTAAAAGTTATTATTAAATTTATATCTTTTCTCCAGTTCATATTTGTTGACTCTTGAATGCCGATGAGAGCAGGACAGAACCGTACTAACATTTCTCTTTCCAGCTTGAAATGAGAGACACTCTTCGGAAAAACGTACCAATAAAACGTTTTTGAGCAGAAAATGCATCCGTTTTATTTCGTTCAGATTCGTTCAGAATTGCTGATTCATCCAGTAATGAAACGAGTGAAGTATTTATGAGTGAGTCCATTTTTTTATTCATTAAGATTAAACATTTTAAACTGCAGTCAATAAACATTTTTGTCAAAACTTTAGTAAACTACATGTTATTTTGTTTAGCTGTCGTTCAGAAATATTGGGGGAATCAGGATTTTCAATTTATCCAGAATCGCACTAGTTTTAGTGGTTAAGATGATTGGACAGATTTTTAGTGCATTGCTGGTTTTTATCATTTTGATAGATTTTTTTTTTGTTTTAGTTTTTTTGCACTTTGCTACGAGGATTGCTGAGGTGTTTTGTTTTAAAAGTTATTATTCCATTTATATATTTTCTCCAGTTCATATATTTTTTGACTCTTGAATGCCGATGAGAGCAAGACAGAACCGTACTAACATTCCTCTTTCCAGCCTGAAACGGCACACACTCCTAATATTTTGGAGCCGAAAAGGCGTCCATTTTGCAGAGTGACTCTGGAGTCGAGGCCTGTGATGAGAGATGACACGCGGCTTGGCTTTGAGGTTGCAGACGGGTGAAGCTAAACCTCTGGGAGAGGCTCTTGTGTGTAAATCCAGCCGATGATGAGGCTGGCTCTGTCAGTTCACCCTCACCACTGGATTTGTGTCGAAACTCTCCAGATTCATCGGCTGATCAAAGTCTGCGCGCCGAAGAGACGTTCCCTGACTTTCATCTCCGACTCCAGATCTTTTTTTTTTGTTTTCGCTTGTCATTTCACAATGTTGCTTTCAAAGAAATATAATCATTATTTATCAGAGGAATCTTTTTGATTTGTTTTGACTGGAGAATAATGACACCGCCGTACGTGGCGATAATTGACTGATTCGTTTGGTTATTCAGTCAGAGCTCAAATTAAAGTGGATCTCGGGTAAAGTTTGGTGCAACTCTTGAAATCTAAAGGACTTTGGAGTTGTTTTAGTGAATACTTTAAACTCCATGTCATTTTCAGAAACAAAAGTGTGTTACATTCGTGACAGATTGAAGCTGCATTGTCTCTGTTTTTTTCTCTCCTTTAGGATTGAAAGTGAGATCCGGACTAAATTTCCCAGAATTCCTCTGGAGGGAGCTCTCTCTGTCTCTTTGATTGCTCCTGATTGTTGTGTGTTGTGAAGATGATTGTGACCTCGCTTGTGGTGTTTAACAGAGTTGCTTTTGCTACAGTTTGATCTCTTGATAACATCAGTGCCTATTGATCCTGTATCACATCTTCATTATTTGAGAAGCTGTAGGAGGTGAGTGCATTATTTATTTTGTAGGCCAAAAGGCCTCCACTTTTTCTCCTGTTTATTGGTTAGATGAGTTAGTGTATATATGTCATTGTATGTTTTATTTCTTTTATGTTGATTCATAGGGAAGTTAGTTTCTGTCTGTTTGTTGTTTTAGGCATTAGTTCACGGCTTCACCCCCTAAGTTTCCAAACTGTTTGGTTATTGTTTCTCATTTGTTTGTTTTGTTTAAGAAATTGAGTTGTTAATATCATGAATGTTAATATCGTTCTGAAAACAGCCCAGAGAACAAGAAAACAAAAATAAAATGGGTAAATACGAATAATTAGTTTGTAACAAGTGCATGAAGAAAAGACTTTACACGGTTTAAAGTCTAAACCTTTCCTGTTTTACCGTTAAACGTATCAGTTGCACATGAACATTTTTTGCTTTTTTTAATCATTTCACATCTTTAATCATGTTTTTTTGTGTGTGTTGTATATTTTAATTACACTTTTTTATTATAAGATATTTTTTTTTATTATAAGATATTTTTTTAATATTATGTATTTACATTTATTCTTAGATTCTTTATTTGATTTTTTAAATCTTTGATTAATAATTTTTTTTAATAATTACATTTTTTTGTGTGTTGTATATTTTAATTACACTTTTTTATTATAAGATATAAAAAAAAATATTTTATGTATTTACATTTATTCTTAGATTCTTTATTTTATTTTTTAATCTTTGATTAATACTTTTTTTTAATAATTATTTTTTTTGTGTGTTGTATATTTTAATTACACTTTTTATTATGAGATATAAATTTTTTTATGTATTTACATTTATTCTTAGATTCTTTATTTTTTTAAATCTTTGATTAATACTTTTTTTAAATAATTTTTTTGTGTGTTGTATATTTTAATTACACTTTTTTATAATATTTTATGTATTTACATTTATTCTTAGATACTTTATTTTATCTTTTTAATCTTTGATTAATATTTTTTTTTAATAATTAATTTTTTTAGTATGTAACTAGAAATGCAACAGTTTCAACCGTTTTTAGCGCATTGCTGCGTAGTTTAGATTTTTAAAAATGTTTTTGAGAGTTTTTTTTGCATATTTCAGTGCATTTGAGATGTTGTGATGTTTTTGTAGTTGCCTGGATTTCAGCATGCTACTAAAAACCACCAAAAACACAGCAACAATGCATCAACACTCCCTAAGAATCACAACACCTCAAATAGATTATTTTTTCCCCATTGCTTTGCAGTACGAGGGTGTTCTGGGCGCTTGCTGAAAGATGCATGATTTGAGGAATCATTTAAACGCTGCAGGATAAATGCACCCGCTGAGCTTTACTTACTGTGAGGGGTTTGTTCAAACCTAAAGCTAACACATGCTATATTCAATGATTTTTTTGCTAAAAATACCTCAACACCATATGCTGCTTCCATAGCAACCATGCTATTGCTGCCCATGCATCTTTAGATATCATGTGTTGAACATGTGGAAAACAAGATGTGCTGCAGAAAGTCATTCAATGCAAACGTATTAACAT
The DNA here is from genome assembly GCF_051911475.1 of Siphateles boraxobius. Lineage (NCBI taxonomy): Eukaryota > Metazoa > Chordata > Actinopteri > Cypriniformes > Leuciscidae > Siphateles > Siphateles boraxobius. The sequence goes on along the minus strand of NW_027508733.1, from coordinate 2,365,084 downwards.
TTAATGTGCGCATTGGCAGTGTTTGAGAAGGCGGTCTGACTTTGAGCTAATCTACAGCAGCAAATCCCTGGCCAATACGCCGATGGTGTCAAAGGCTGAGGACAGATCCAAAAGAACTAGAACAGTGTGTTTTCCAGAATCAGCAGACATCATAATGTCATCTGACACTTTCAGTAAAGCCGTTTCGGTAGAGTGTTGTTTACGAAAACCTGACTGGAATGGCTCATGGATGTTATTTTTGTCTAGGAAAAATGTCAACTGTTCGCAGACTACCTTCTCAATGATCTTGGATTAAAACGGGAGCTTAGAATTAGGCCTAAAACTATTAAAATCCGACGGGTCCAAACCTGACTTTTTTAGTAACGGTTCCACTATAGCATGCTTAAAAGCATCTGGAAAAATGCCAGTAGACAGTGAGAGGTTTACCATTTTGGTTACACAAGGGCCAATTTCTTCAAACACTTTTTGGAATAATCTGAAAGGAATGACGTCCGATGAACAGGAAGATGGCTTCATCCTGGTCACCAATTCAGAAATATCAGCAATCGTTACAGTCCTAAAAGTGGACCACATGCTGGAGACTGGCTTAAAGACAGTAGCGTTACCCCACGAATGGGACGGGATTTTATCTTTAATCATTTTGATTTTATTAGTGAAAAATCCCAAAAAGGCATTGCTTTCAGCTTCACAAAAAACAGGGATAACTGGGGCAGCAGGGCAAACAAGTGTATTGATCGTTTCAAACAGCACTTTAGGATTTTTTTTAATTTAATGTTACTAGATGACGGATATAGTCAGATCTGGCTTTTCCAACCGTAACATTATAGGACAACACAAGATCCCTGAGAGACAGCTTTTGCACCTCAAGGCTAGTGGATTTCCACAGGCGTTCAGTCTTTCGACACAGTCTCTTAAGATTTAAAGAGACATTTAGATTTAGACGAGAGATTTAGATGGCGACAAAGCATCTTTATGAGTGATTCAGTCAGAGAAGACTTTTATATTGAAAGGACTGGAACTTGTGCAAGACACAACTGACACATGACTAGTGTTAGAACACGGGAAAACCGTTTAACTGTTAAAAGGACAAGATTTTGCAACGGACATTCAAACTGATTTTTTGTTACGTATATAGGACTTACCTAAAGGAAAATGCTACTGTAAATGCATATACACTCACTTACTCAATCTCTCACAATACTCTGATATTGTTCATTGAAGCTTATAGTGAAAACAAACATGTTTACGTTGCTAAGAGTGGTTGCTAGGGGTGTTGTGTAGTGATGCACAGAACCTTTGGGTGAAGCGTTTTTTTATCGTGAATAAAACGCAGCTATTGACCAATCAGAATCAAGGACTGGAACTAACCGTCTTATATTATAATGTAATAAGACAGTTTGTTTTGTGATATTCGCCCGTCTCGTTCCCTCTGTATTTACCTCTCCTTTCTCTTTTCCAGTAGAAGAGCAGGGGATTATTGCCAGTGATGCGAGGCACATCTATAATGAATGTATGGAGTGGCCAGACATGTCTCATCGAGGGTAAAGGATGCCCGCTCAGGGATCACTTCCCCGCTGCTTTATTGCCACGCGCTTTATTTATGTGTTTGACATGGTGCCGCTGGTCTGAAGGTGCAGGGAAACCGGACCGGACCATCACAACCTATAAACGCCATCAAAAGACAGCATTAGGGTTAGTTAAAGGGTTATTTCTCCCAAAAATTACATTTCTGTCATTGATTCCTCATCGTCAAGTCATTCCAAACCTGTAAGACATTCGTTCATCTTCAAAACACAAATTAAGATATTTTTTATGAAATCTAAGAGTTTTAAGAACCAGCCATTGGCAGCAACGTCATTGACAAAAAGACATTGTTAAAATAGTCCATGTGACTCCAGTGGTTCAACCTTAAGTTTATGAAGCGACAAGAATACTTTTTGTGCGCAATTATTCAACAATCTCTCCTCTTCCACGTCATTCTCCTACACTGTTGACGTTGTAAACACAGTGCAGCACTTCCTGGTTCTACATCAGAATGCTGGCTCACTATTGGCTGACTCTGGTCACGTGATCACCACGACACATGCGTGTGATGCTGACGCAGGAGCCGGCCAATAATAAGCCGGCGTTCTGACGTAGAACCAGGAAGCGGTGCAAGAATACTTTTTGTGCGCAATTATTCAACAATCTCTCCTCTTCCACATCATTATCCTACACTGTTGACGTTGTAAACACAGTGCAGCACTTCCTGGTTCTACATCAGAATGCTGGCTCACTATTGGCTGACTCTGGTCACGTGATCACCACGACACATGCGTGTGATGCTGACGCAGGAGCCGGCCAATAATAAGCCGGCGTTCTGACGTAGAACCAGGAAGCGGTGCACTGTTTACTATTAAATGTTAAATGTTGGGGACATTTAATATTCAACAATATTATTGATCTGCCTGCATTTACACCATTATATGAGAACTGAAGCTGGATGATGACTGTATAGATAAATTAACTAAATTAATAATTTTTTTACAACAAAAATGAACCATCACTGAACTTACTTAAACTGGACTGTGATATGATTTTCTTCTAGAAACAAACTTTGTTGCATTATTTTCCTGTCATCTCTGTAAAGCTGCTTTGAAACAATCAGTATCGTAAAAAGCGCTATATAAATAAAGGTGACTTGACTTAACACTGTCGTGGAAGAGAGGAGATTGTTAAATAAAGTCGTTATTTGTTTTTGCGCACAAAAAGTTTTCTCGTCGCTTCTTAACATTAATGTTGAACCACTGGAGTCCCACATGGACTATTTTAACGATGTCTTTACTAAGTTTACGGGCTTTGAAAGTTGCAATAACGTTGCTGCGTATGGCAGGTTCAGAAACCTCTCGGATTTCATCAATAATATCTTCATTTGTGTTCTGATGAGATGTGAGTAATTAATGACAGGGTGAAGTAACCCTTTAAAATCAGCAATCTCTCAAACTGCGCTCATTTGTTTAAAACTGTCACCGTCCCGCTAGCGGGACTCCTAACTTTACTTCAATATATTACTATTAAATCCTAATTTAATCATGACAAACTATATATCGTTGGAAAGGTCCAAGACTCCTAAATGGATATTTTAGCACTTTTTTTATTACAAATTATGAAGGAGCGGTAATAGATGAATTTTTGACAAGAGTGCACCTCAAAAAATCTACATCATTACAGGAGTTTCTGACCTTTGTCACAAAAAGTCGACTCACACACTTTTAATAATTTAAACTTTGGTTTTCAATGCTAAAAGTTCATAATAAAACATATAATCTAGTATTTGTCAATAAAAAATTATAAAATATTATCCTCTGAAAAGTATAATATATATATATATATATAATTAATTTTATTATTACATCATATTTTAGAAGTTATCATAAATTAGGTATCATTTGAAAGCTTACGAACTCAGAATTCATCCTGTGAGAACCGTTTTGAAATTGGATGTTGCGTTACCATAGAAACGGTACTCTAAATTATTGTTTCTGACTCCTCCCCTTTTGGGCGTCGTCATGTTTTATCATTTATTATCAAAACTTTTTCTAATCTTGACAAAACACATTGTCAGAAAGGTCTGAGTCTCAAGGTTCCATATTTATTGACAGAAGTGGTATTTGGATATAAATTTATTAATTTGTTACGGCAGAATGCATATAATTAAATTCAATGGAATGCAATGGCACCCGGTGGCTATTTTTGGTATTGCACCTAAACAAAATCTCATGGGAACTTCAATTTTTGTGATATCAGATGACAGTTTAAAGTGCCAGAGATCTCAGTATCAACTCGAGCATTTCTCACCAAATTCTTCCAAAACCAACTTTTCCCACAATCCATTCCATTATAAAATGGCTGTTTTGTTTTGTGTTTTTCTGACGGAAGTGCATCACATTGTGGGAGTAACGGCTCTCGGACATTTTCCAATCTTCTGAGCTTTTAAAGGAGAAACCTCTGAGGAACTGTGAGAGTGATCGAACGCACTGATGTTCCGGTTTCAACTGGTTTTGGGTCTTGTTGGTTTCATCCGGTTCTGATGGATGGATGGACTGTGACGGTAAAGTGAACGAGTGACCGTCAGTGAAGTAGACAACTCCAGCAGTTTATTCAAACTCTGTAAACTACCATAAAAATCTTTAGGTAACACTTTATTTGGTAACTCTTTATTTTACAGTGTCCTTGTTACATATGTTACATGTAATTACCATATTAATAACAGTAAATTATGCATAATTACATGCAATTAACCCTCAACCTAATCCTACCCTAACCCTATAGTAAGTACATGTAGTTAATTAATATTACACTATACTTAAATATTTAATTACACTGTAACAATGACACCTTAAAATAAAGTGTAACCCTTTATTTTAATGTGTCCTTGTTACATTTTACATGTAATTACCATATTAATAACAATTACATGCAACTAACCCTCAACAAAAGTAAGTACTGTACATGTTATTAATATTACTCAGTACTTAAATATATAATTACACTGTAACAATGACACCTTAAAATAAATGGTTACACTTTATTTTAAGGTGTCATTGTTACAGTGTAATTATATATTTAAGTACTGAGTAACATTAAGCAACTACATGTACTTACTATAGGGTTAGGGTAGGATTAGGATTTGGTTGAGGGTTAGTTACATGTAATTATGCATCATTTACTGTTATTACTATGGTAATTACATGTAACTTATGTAACAAGAACACTGTAAAATAAAGTGTTACCAAATTAAGTGTCTTTTAAAATCACAAAAAACAACAACAAAGAAATTACATTCAAAGAACGAACAACCGTAACACAATTTCTAATATCTTCATAAATTATTGATAATTGCCAAATGAAAAAAAGTCAAGTAAAAACGTTCAGATAAATCGTGAAGGCAATGTCACTGGAAGTCTTAGTAAGTATTAGTAAAGTATTAGTATACAGTGGTTCTTATAAACTCAGTAGTCTGCAACAGTGAGCTTAAACTATCCCAAAAAACCCTTTCAAAACCAACTTGTCTATTTATTGTTTGGCTGCCGGAATGTCTCCAAAAGTCAGCCGAAGCAATGAAAAATCCCATCTTGTGTTGCGCTTCAGTAATGTCTCCTGTGGTTTTTTGTTCGGGTTGTTGTTCCTCCTCAGTTGTTACGCCGCTGGAAGAAAAGCTGAGGCCTGCAAACAGGGATCTGGAAACATCCAACACCCAATATCTGACTAAGCGCTTCTCCCATCTCTGTCTGTTGGCGGCTTTATTCACTTGCGAGCTCACATCCATCAGAGAACGAGAAGATTAAACCCCTCGCTCATATTTCCGGCACAAATCCCATTTCATACCAAAGAGTGAATTCCAAGTTCATTACCGCCATTTTCCATCGAGAAAAGTTTTTTTTTGCCAGCTGACAGTTTGGAAATCACAGTGCGTTTGACAGCGGTGATCTGATCATTTTCATATGAATCCGGATTTTAATTTGTTCTGAAAAGTGGATGGGATGGGCTGAAAAACAAGAGGGATTGGTGACGTCAACCGAAAGGCAAAGACTTTTCAGAGCCAGTTATAACATTTTGATTATCCATTAAACAAAATAAAATGGTACATTTTCATTCCATGTTGACTTGAGTGTTTAGAGCAGGTTTCAGGACGTCTCAATTCTTCACATCTGTTTTGAGTTATTAATGAAAGTGCTTTGTTTTTGTGTTCTGTCTGTCCGTCTGAAAGGGTTTATCTGTCTCTTTGAAAAGTGTCGGTCTATCCTTCTATGTGGAAAAAAAGTGTTTGTCCATTTGAAAAAGTATTTCTTTGTATCCGTTCGTCTGGAAAAAAAAGTGTCTGCCGAAAAAAAATCTGAAAAGGTATCTCTCTGCCCATCTATCTATCCATCCATCTGAAAAGTGTCTGTCTATTATACGGATGAAGAAAGTGTCTGAACATTTTTTTTTTCTTTCGGTTCATCTGAAAAAGTGTCTGCCTGTGTATCTGTTTGCCTGAAAAACAGCATCTGTCTGTTTGTCTGAAAAAGTATCTGAAAAAAGTACCTGTCTGTCTGAAAAATTATGTCTTCCTATCAAATCATGTGGCTATCTTTCCTTCTGTCTGTCTGTCTATTCATTCGTCTGAAAAAAGTACCTGTCTGTCCATCCATTTATCTGACCTCTGTCTATCCTTTCATCTAAAAAAGTACCTGTCTGTCCATCCATTTATCTGACATCTATCTATCTCTGTCTATCCTTTCATCTAAAAAGTACCTGTCTGTCCATCCATTCGTCTGACATCTATCTATCTCTCAGTCTATCCTTTCATCTAAAAAAATACCTGTCTGTCCATCCATTCGTCTGAAAAAAATACCTGTCTGTCTATCCATTCGTCTGTCTGTCTAATAATTTGTCTGTCTATTCATTCGTCTGAAAAAAGTACCTGTCTTTCTATCCATTTGTCTGACTATCCATCTGTCTGTCTTTTCATTCGTCTGAAAAAAATACCTGTCTTTCTATCCATTTGTCTGACTATGTCTGTCTGTCTATTCATTCGTCTGAAAAAAGTACCTGTCTGTCTTTCAATTCGTCTGAAAAAAATACCTGTCTTTCTATCCATTTGTCTGACTATCCATCTGTCTGTCTTTTCATTCGTCTGAAAAAAATACCTGTCTGTCCATCCATCCGTCTGACTATGTCTGTCTGTCTTTCCATTTGTCTGACTATCCGTCTGTTTCTTTTCATTCGTCGGAATAAAATACCTGTCTGTCCATCCATTTGTCTGACTATCCATTCGTCTGAAAAAAAACCTGTCTGTCTATCCATTCGTCTGTCTGTCCATCCATGTGTCTGTCTATTCATTTGTCTGATAAAAGTACCTGTCTCTCCCTCCATTCGTCTGTCTGTCTGTCTGTCTATCTATTCGTCTGTCTGTATATCCATTTGTCTGACTATCCGTCTGTCTTTCTTTTCATTTGTCTAAAAAAGTACCTGTCTGTCCATCCATTTGTCTATCTATCCATTGGTCGGTCTGTCTATTCATTCATCTAAAAGTAATACCTCTCTGTCTATCCATTCGTCTGAAAAAATACCTGTCTGTCTATCCATTCCTCTGTCTATCCATCCATTTGTCTGACTATCCGTCTGTCTGTCTTTTCATTCGTCTCAAAAAAGTACCTGTCTGTCCATCCATTTGTCTATCTATCCATCGGTCGGTCTATTCATTCATCTGATAAAATAATACCTGTCTGTCTATCCATTTGTCTGACTACCTATCCGTCTGTCTGTCTTTTCATTCATCTGAAAACAATACCTGTCTGTCTATCCATTTATCTGTCTGTCAGGTGTAATGCATCATTAGGATAATGGGTAATGTTGTTTTTCACTTGGGATCGGTCTTTTTTTTAAACAATGTAAAATCACTTTGACATAAACATATCCACTGAACAGTCCATCCTAAAATATGCATACGTTGTTGTTTAAAATCAGTTTAGTTTCTTTAGTGCCTGTATGAACCAGAGGAGCTGGTCTTCTGGAGTGTGTCGTTTGGCATGTTATCACTGAGGTTTGGTCTTTGTGAAGTGCGTCTCACGTTTGTAATTATATCTTCATTCTGGAGACTCGAGCATTAACAGCACCATCTGTTGTGTGAGTGTGTGTGTGTGTGTGTTCGGCACACACGGCACACACACCTGTCTGGTCTCTCTCAGCGCCGTCAGCTCACAGCGGCTGCTGTCCACATCTCACACACATCTCTGAACTGAACACCGTTAAAGAGACGCCAGAGGAACACGTGCTGTTAGTGAACACTACACCGACACCTGGGGAGGGGACGAGTGTCCTGTCTGTCTGTCTGAAGAATACCTGTCTGTCTGTCTGTCTGTCTGAAGAATACCTGTCTGTCTGAAGAATACCTGTCTGTCTGTCTGAAGAATGTCTGTCTGTCTGAAGAATACATGTTTGTCTGTCTGAAGAATACCGGTGTGTCTGTCTGTTGAATACCTGTCTCTCTGATGAATACCGGTCTGTCTGTCTGAAGAATACCGGTTTGTCTGTCTGAAGAATACCGGTCTGTCTGCCTGAAGAATACCTGTCTGTCTGAAGAATACCTGTTTGTCTGTCTGAAGAATACCTGTCTGTCTGAAGAATATCTGTCTGTCTGTATGAAGAATACCTGTTTGTCTGTCTGTCTGTTGAATACCTGTCTGTCTGAAGAATATCTGTCTGTCTGTCTGAAGAATACCTGTTTGTCTGTCTGTCTGTTGAATACCTTTCTGTCTGTTGAATACCTGTCTGTCTGAAGAATACCTTTTCTGTCTGTCTGAAGAATACCTGTCTGTCTTAAGAATACCTGTTTGTCTGTCTGAAGAATACCTGTCTGTCTGAAGAATATCTGTCTGTCTGCCTCTCTGAAGAATATCTGTCTGTCTGTCTGTCTGAAGAATACCTGTTCCCTATCGGTCAGTCACTACAACGTAGGTCATGACTGACCAATAGAAATCTCGCTAGTGAGGCCAATCTACTTCGAGTGAAACTAAAACAAGCCAATACACATTTGCGTGCAATCATTTGCATCAGCTGCGCGCCCTCATTGGCGCGGGTATAAACGAGCAGCTGGTGCGATTGCACACTAGCTTTTTGCTTCGGAGCCAAACACTTCGATGTCTCTGCTTACAGTTGAAACCAACTTCTACGAGCCTTTCTGGACCTCTCCTTCCCGGTGCGGGCGTGACAGCACGGCAGCGCGAGCAGTTTCTCTGTCTCTCTTTCTTTTCTTTGTTATTTTAAAAACTGAGCAAAGAAAAAAGAGCTGTTTTAACAGCTGGTGAGGTGCGCTTCAGAGCGCTCAAAAGCTGTTATAACAGCTGGTAAGGTGCGCCTGGCAAGCGCTCAAAAGCTGTTGTAACAGCTGGTAAGACCTCCAGCGAGAGAGATCCAGCGCACAGACGGGTGCACATTCCCGTCTGTGATCGCTGTGGCTGTTCCCCTGCGTGCTTCAGCATCAGTGAGAGTAGTCCCTAAAAGAGCTTACACAGATAGTTCGCGTCTTTTTCAAGATGATGTTCTATCTGTGTGTTTCTGGATGCGGTCGTTACCTGGGGTCGCGGGATGGTCACGATCGCTGCCTCGTGTGTCTGGGCCTCGAACACGCGTTCGTGGATGAGTCAAGTACCCATTGTGGGAAGATGACCATCTCGGAGCTGAGGTCGAGACTCACGTTCCTGCAAAGGGACCCCTTCGCGGGTTGCTTCGGGCAGTGACACGGGTGACCTGAGGATTACAGTGAGCATGCTTCCTTCGGGGAACCAACCCCCTAGGAACCCTCACTCCTCTCATGCTCCGCAACCAGTTGAGCTGCCAACGGAACGTTCTGGACCATCCTCGAGATGTGTAGCGGTCGTTTCGTTCGGCGCTCCCTGCGACGACCAGATGTCGACCGCTGCATCGGAGGGTGGGTCAGACCTCTCCGCGGACGACGGCCCGGCACCGCTGCCTCCTTCAGGTGTGCCAGCGGTGCCCGAGTCGGACCCGGAGATGATGGCCATGCTTTCCTGGGCCGCCAACAGGATCGGGCTCGTGTGGAACCCTCCACCGTGTCCCGAGCCCTCGAGGTTGGACGATTGGTATCTCGGGGTGGCGCGCGCTGGTTCTCAGCAACCCACCCCAGTGCCTTTCTTCCCGGAGGTGCATGAGGCGCTCACAGGGACGTGGACGGCACCTTTTACTGCCAGAAACCGTCTCGGTGGCTCCTCCTCCCTCACCACACTTGATGGCGGGGCAGCTAAGGGATACACGCGTATCCCGCCAGTGGAACGGGCTGTTGCTATGCAACTGTGCCCTAACTCCACTTGGCGTGGAGAACCGTGTCTTCCTTCCCGGGCTTGTAAGTACTCGTCGGACCTGACCGGCAAGGCTTTCAAGGCCTGTGGGGAAGCTGCCTATGCCATGCACGCCATGGTGTGGTTGCAGGTTCATCAGGCCAAGGCACTGAAGGACCCGCACGAGGATGGTCATGATCCACTAGTTCTCCAAGAACTTCATGCCGCAACTGACCTCGCACTCCGTGCGACGAAGGTCACTGCGCGGTCAGTGGGTCATGCGATGTCCACACTGGTGGTCCAGGAACGCCACCTCTGGCTGTGTCTGGCTGACATGCGGGAGACCGACAAGATCAGGTTCCTTAAGCTGCTGCCTCCACCCCACCGCCCACGGCTCCTCGGTCTGCTCGTTGCCGTGGGCGTCCGCCTGCGTGTGCTCCTGCTCCCGCGCCACAGCAGCAGCCTCCATCTATGCGGCGCCGTGGAGCCAGTCGCAGGCAGGGCACCCCGCCCGTCCAGGCCCCCGCCAAGAGGGGCGGTAAAGTCAAGGGTAAGCGGCCCTAGGACGGGCGACCCAGAGGTGGAAGGGACTCCTCTCCAGGAGACGATGACTGCATCGCTCCCTCCCCCGGAAGAGGGCCGGGTGGTAAATCCTTTGTTTCATTTTGTTTGTGTTCCACCGCTGGCCTTAAAAACCAGCGATACCCAAATTTTCAATAAAAGAGCAGTTTCTGTCATCTCTGGGTCCGAAGAAGACCCGGAGAGCAATGGGGGGTTGGATTCCTCACCACTCTCATCCACCTCTTCTTTCGCCAGCCGGCAGCTGTGTACGGTCCGAGAACGCCACTGAGCCGCCTCCCGCACCTCCTGCCCCGTGGAACCAGGTAAGTGCTGCACAGCACACTCAGACCCCGCTACGGGCCGCCTCCCAGAGAGAGCCTCCCGAGCCGCGTCCCTGTGTTCCACCTCGCTGCCCCACTCCGGGTACGCCTACGGTCCCTTTGGTCCCGCTTGTACGGTCTCTGCGAGCCTGGTTAGCGCTCCCCAGTCCGTCTCGCTGGCTCATTCGAACCATCAGGCTCGGCTATGCGATTCAGTTCGCCTGGCGTCCCCCCAAGTTTCGGCCATCCACTCCACTATAGTGAGAGCAGCCGATGCCCATGTCTTGCGTGTGGAGATCGCAGTCCTACTGGCGAAGGATGCGATAGAACCGGTCCCTCCAGCCGATATGAGGTCAGGACACTACAGTCCCTACTTCATTGTACCCAAGAAAGGTGGTGGGTTACGACCGATCTTGGATCTGCGAGTTCTGAATCGGAGCCTCCACGAGCTACCGTTCAAAATGCTCACGCAGAAACGCATTTTCGAATGCATCCGTCCCCAAGATTGGTTTGCAGCGATCGACCTGAAGGACGCTTACTTTCATGTCTCGATTCTTCCTCGACACAGGCCATTTCTGCGCTTTGCGTTCGAGGGTCGAGCATATCAGTACAAGGTCCTACCCTTCGGGCTGTCCCTGTCCCCCTGTGTCTTCACGAAAGTCACGGAGGGGGCCCTTGTTCCCATGAGAGAACAGGGCATTCGCATCCTCAACTATCTCGACGACTGGCTCATACTAGCACACTCTCGAGATCAGCTATGCGAACACAGGGACCTAGTGCTCAGGCACCTCAGCCAGTTGGGTCTTCAGGTCAACTGGGAAAAGAGCAAACTCTCTCCTGTGCAGAGGATCTCTTATCTCGGTATGGAGTTGGATTCGGTCGCTCAGACAGCGCGACTCACAGAGCAGCATGCTCAGTCGGTGCTGAACTGCTTGAACACGTTCAAAGGCAGGACGGCGGTCCCACTGAAATTCTTTCAGAGGCTCCTGGGGCATATGGCATCAGGAGCAGCGGTAACCCCGCTCGGCCTGCTTCATATGAGACCGCTTCAGCACTGGCTTCACGGCCGAGTCCCGAGATGGGCGTGGCATCACGGCACTCACCGGGTGGCAATCACACCGGCGTGCCGCCAGACCTTCAGCCCGTGGTTAGACCTCTTGTTCCTGCGGGCAGGAGTCCCCTTGGAACAGGTGTGCAGGCATGCTGTGGTATTCACAGATGCCTCTGCCACTGGCTGGGGTGCCATGTACAACGGGCATGCAGTGTCAGGGGTGTGGACGGTCCCCCAACTGCATTGGCACATCAATTGCCTCGAGTTGCTAGCAGTACATCTCGCTCTGAGCCGCTTGAAAAGGCCGCTACAGGGCAGGGACGTGCTGGTCCGTACGGACAACACGGCGACCGTGGCGTACATCAACCGACAAGGTGGTCTACGCTCCCGTCGCATGTCGCAACTCGCCCGCCATCTCCTCCTCTGGAGTCAGAAGCATCTGAGGTCGCTTCGAGCCATGTATGTCCCCGGCGTGCTCAACCGTGTGGCCGACGAGCTATCACGAGCTGTGCTTCCGGGAGAATGGCGACTCCACCCCCAGGCGGTTCAGCTGATCTGGAGAGAGTTCGGGGAGGCTCAGGTAGACCTGTTTGCCTCCTCAGAGACCTCCTACTGCCAGCTGTTTTACTCCCTGATCGAGGGAACACTCGGCACGGACGCACTGGCACACAGCTGGCCCCGGGGCCTTCGCAAATATGCGTTTCCCCCAGTGAGCCTACTTGTGCAGACACTGTGCAAAGTCAGGGAAGACGAGGAGCAGGTCCCTCTGGTGGCTCCCTATTGGCCCACCCGGACTTGGTTCCCGGAACTTATACTCCTCGTGACAGTCCCTCCCTGGCCCATTCCTCTGAGGAAGGATCTTCTGACTCAGAAACGGGGCACCCTATGGCACCCGCGTCCAGACCTCTGGAAACTCCATGTCTGGTCCCTAGACGGGACGCGGAGGTTTTAGGTGACTTACCCCCATCAGACTTACTTAACACCATCACTTCAGCACGGGCGCCGTCCACGAGACGTGTTTACGCCCTGAAGTGGAACCTGTTCGTCGAGTGGTGTTTTTCTCGCCGAGAAGACCCCCGAAGATGTTCAATAGGGTCTGTGCTTTCCTTCTTGCAGCAAGGGTTGGAGCGTAGACTGTCTCCCTCCACCCTCAAAGTACATACTGCCGCTATTTCAGCTTATCACGACCACATAGATGGCAAAACAGTTGGAAAGCACGGTTTCTTAGGGGAGCGAGACGATTAAATCCTCCTCGTCCCCCCTCCATACCCTCTTGGGATCTTTCCCTGGTGCTTCGAGCACTTCAGGATGTTCCCTTTGAGCCTCTGCAGTCAGTAGACTTAAAGCTTATTTCCATGAAGACTTTGCTGCTGGTTGCACTGGCCTCTGTCAAGAGGGTAGGAGACCTGCACGCATTTTCGGTCGACGAATCGTGCCTAGATTTCGGGCCGGGTGACTGCCACGTGGTGCTAAGACCCCGGCCTGGCTATGTGCCCAAGGTTCCTACCACTCCCTTCAAAGACCAGGTAGTGAACCTGCAAGCGCTGCCTTTGGAGGAGGCAGACCCAGCCCTGGCTTTGCTCTGTCCCGTTCGCGCTCTGCGTATGTACGTGGACAGAACTCAAAGCGTCAGGACCTCAGACCAGCACTTTGTCTGTTACGGAGGTCAGCAGAAGGGAAAGGCTGTCTTCAAGCAGAGGATGGCCCACTGGATAGTGGATGCCATCGCCTTGGCTTACCAAGCACAAGGCGTGCCCTGCCCGCTCAGGTTGCATGCACACTCCACGAGAGGCGTTGCATCCTCCTGGGCGTTGGCAAGTGGCTCCTCGCTAAAAGATATCTGTAGAGCTGCGGGCTGGGCGACACCAAACACGTTCGCTAGATATTATAGCCTACGTGTAGAGCCGGTCTCCTCTCGTCTTCTCACCCTAGACGGGTAGAAGCACTGAGAGGCCTGGCTCTGTCGGCTTGCTGCACCCTACTGTGCACCCTTATTGCTCCAGAGTAAAAACCTGTCGAGTCCTCCAAAACCCCTCGGCCTGGACTTGGCGGAGCGTCCGGCGCCAGGCCCTTACCCGCTGAATCCTTGAGAACCGGATCTGGGCTGGGTCGAATATGTGTGACCCTACGGGGATCCCATATGTGTATATTCTCCACGGCTGCTCCTATCGGAAGCCCTTGTCTTTCCCTTGGGCTAAGTCACTCATTATTCATATGCAGTACAGCCTTCGGGCTAGTCCATATGTATTTCCACATAACTCTTTGAAGAAGTGGCTTCCGCAGCGCTCCTTCCTAAACAGAAGGGCACGCTTCCCAGTGTTATCCAATATCTCACTGTTTGGGTTATCACGGAACAACAGTGTCAGACTCACTCTGTGTAAGCCTCCTCCTATCGTCCTTCCAGACAAGAAGGTGTAGAGGCTTGCACGGGGGCGCTGGATGGGGTGCAGCAGCTGTGGCGCTTTGGTAGGGATTCCTATTGGTCAGTCATGACCTACTTTGTAGTGACTGACCGATAGGGAACGTCTCGGTTACATATGGTAACCCTCGTTCCCTGGGGGAGGGGACGGAGACGTAGGTCCCTTTGCCACATCCGCTGCCGCCCGCCGGGGCGGCCAGCTTTCTCAGGCTTGGCTGCTCAGCCAAAAACTAGTGTGCAATTGCACCAGATCCTCGTTTATACCCGCGCTAACGAGGGCGCCAAGCTGATTCAAATGATTGAACGCCAATGTGTATAGGCTTGTTTTAGTTTCACTCGAAGTAGATTGGCCTCTCTAGCGAGATTCCTATTGGTCAGTCTTGACCTACGTCTCCGTTCCCTCCCTCAGGGAACGAGGGTTACCATATGTAACCCGAGACGTTTGTCTGTCTGAAGAATACCTGTCTGTCTGTAGAATACCTGTCTGTCTGTCTGAAGAATACCTGTCTGTCTGTCGAATACCTGTCTGTCAAATACCTGTCTGTCTGTCTTTCGATTACCTGTCTGTCTGAGAATATCTGTCTGTCTGTCTGTTGAATACCTGTCTGTCTGAAGAATACCTGTTTGTCTGTCTGTCTGCCGAATACCTGTCTGTCTGTAGAATACCTGTTTGTCTGTCTGTCTGCCTGTCTGTCTGAAGAATACCTGTTTGTCTTTCTGTCTGTCTGTCTGTCGAATACCTGTTTGTCTGTCTGTCTGTCTGAAGAATACCTGTCTGTCTGTAGAATACCTGTTTGTCTGAAGAATACCTGTCTGTCTGTAGAATACCTGTTTGTCTGTCTGTCTGTCTGAAGAATACCTGTCTGTCTGAAGAATACCTGTCTGTCTGAAGAATATCTGTCGGTCTGTCTGTTGAATACCTGTCTGTCTGAAGAATACCTGTTTGTCTGTCTGTCTGCCGAATACCTGTCTGTCTGTCTGTCTGTCTGTCTGAAGAATAAATGTCTGTCTGTTTGTAGAATACCTGACTGTCTGAAGAATATCTGTCTGTCTGTCTGTCGAATACCTGTCTGTCTGTAGAATACCTTTTTGTCTGTCTGTCTGTCTGTCTGTCTGAAGAATACCTGTCTGTCTGTAGAATACCTGTTTGTCTGTCTGTCTGTCTGTCTGAAGAATACCTGTTTGTCTTTCTGTCTGTCTGTCTGTTGAATACCTGTTTGTCTGTCTGTCTGTCTGAAGAATACCTGTCTGTCTGTAGAATACCTGTTTGTCTGAAGAATACCTGTCTGTCTGTAGAATACCTGTTTGTCTGTCTGTCTGTCTGTCTGAAGAATACCTGTCTGTCTGAAGAATACCTGTCTGCCTGTTCAATACCTGTCTGTCTGTACAATACCTGTCTGTCTGTCTGTCTGTAGAATACCTGTCTCTCTGTAGAATACCTGTTTGTCTGTCTGAAGAATACCTGTCTGTCTGTCGAATACCTGTCTGTCTGTCTGTCTGTAGAATACATGTCTGTCTGTAGAATACCTGTCTGTCTGAAGGATACCTGTCTGTCTGTGTCGAATACCTGTCTGTCTGTCTGTAGAATACCTGTCTGTCCGAAGAATACCTGTCTGTCCGAAGAATACCTGTCTGTCTGTCGAATACCTGTCTGTCTGTTCGAATACATGTCTGTCTGATGAATACCTGTCTGTCTGTCTGTAGAATACCTGTCTGTCTGTCTGTCGAATTCCTGTCTGTTTGAAGAATACCTGTCTGTCTGTAGAATACCTGTCTGTCTGTAGAATACCTGTCTGTCTGAATAATAGCTGTCTGTCTGTCTGAAGAATACCTGTCTGTCTGTCTGTAGAATACCTGTCTGTCTGTCTGTAGAATACCTGTCTGTCTGAAGAATAACTGTCTGTCTGTCTGAAGCAGACCTGTCTGATTCAAGATTCAAATAGCTTTATTGGAATGGTGAAAGAAATCTTTACATTGCCAAAGCAATAGCACTATACAAAAACATAGCAACATAGCAATTAAAATATTTAATCTTCTAATATTTATATCAGTGTCTCTATACCTGTAGTTGGTAGCTCTTTCCTGCCGGAGGCTCTTTTTTCATGACAGGACCACACACACACACACACACACACACACACACACACACACACACACACACACACACACACACACACACACACACACACACACACACACACACACACACACACACACACACACACCTGGCAGCCAGGTTTGAACTATCTGGGCTTCCTCCTAGCAGGAGTGGGAGTTTGTCCATATTTGATTTCTGATGGAAGTCTTTCTGCTGGGTTGTGAAAAGGGGATAGAAGGTGTCCCTAATGTTTGTATAATTGGGGCAGGATGTCAAAAAGTGGAGCTCTGTTTCCACTTGATTCTCTGTGCAGTGAGGACAGTGTGTGTGTGTGTGTGTGTGTGTGTGTGTGTGTGTGTGCAGTGAGGGCACAGCTGCTCTTCCTTCGGCAGCCAGGCCTGTGTGTGTGTGTGTGTGTGTGTGTGATTTGTCACTGTTTTCCAGCTGACAGAATACCTGTCTGTCTGTCTGAAGAACACCTGTCTGTCTGTCTATCCAGGTGTCTGTGTGCATCTATGCATCTTTTATATCTGAAAAAGTGTATCTGCCAGTCTGATGAAAAGTAAATTACCTGTCTGTCTTTAAAAGTGTCTGTTTGACTAAGACGGCACAACCTGTCTGTCTAAAATATCTACCCGTTTATATATCCATCTGTCTGAACAAAGTATCTATCTATCTATCTATCTATCTATCTATCTATCTATCTATCTATCTATCTATCTATCTATCTATCTATCTATCTATCTATCTATCTATCTATCTATCTATCTATCTATCTATCTATCTATCTATCTGAAAAAGTCGGTATGAATCTATTCTTTCTTTCTGTTATAAAGCAAAAACAATCTGACACTTTAATTTCCTATTATCACTGTAAAGCTGCTTTGAAACAATCTTGTTAAAGCGCTGTATAAATGAAGGTGACTCAACTTTCTTTCTGTTGTTGCTCGTTCTTTCTGACTTCTGTTGTTCTTTGTCTTTTTGTTCTTATTTTCTTTCTGTCTCTCTTTCCTATCTGTCTATTAGTAAATTAGTTTCTGACGCTCTATAATTATTTTTATAAAGGACAAAAATGGCCCTTTGATTTCTACGAAAATTTATAATCAGGCATATAATAGAATCTAAATGTTTTAAGTAAACAACAACATCAACAAAGAAAACAGCAGAGGAATTCATTACTACAACATTTTCTTTTGGCCCCACTTTTTGTCATAAATAATTTTTGCCCCGAGCCCTTATTAATTTTCCAGCCCGGCCTCTTTCCAATTAATGACTTCAAAAAGCTTGAATCCCGACTGCAGTGCGGCGAGGCCGATCATAACCACCGCGCCATATTTCATCATAAAGGGTCACTTTATCAAACATCTCGGCCGGTTTGGAGGCCTACCAAATGTGCGATTAGCAGCGGAAGTGCTGATAACGTCCAGATGTCCCGCGATGACTTTCCTCGCTGATGATTTTAATGACTCAGGTGTGAGGAGGAGGATATTGATTCTGTCTGGAAGGCTTTAGACGGGATGTGTTTAAGATGAGGACAGGACCTGAGAGGAGACTTTGTTTCTCTTGTCGTTTGCTAATGCAGCGTAGCACTCGCGGCCTGTTTAAAATGGAGCTGGATCTCGGATTATTGATTTGAGTTCACTTAAGGATATGAACTCAGCCATTGAGTACGTGTACCGTAAAGACGCTCGATTCAATGCATGGCGTTTCAGTGAAATACAGAGATGACCGTTTAGGTTTGATCAAATCTCCGTCCGCCAGGACAGAAACATGCTTTAGACAGGAAAGCAAACGTGGTTCTTTCCCATCAAACGTGCTTGAGTTGTGCTTGTGTTACTGAGACATCATCAAAGCATTGATAGTTATTTGTTAGTGCTCCTTGCGTGCTTATTATTATTATTATTATTATTACTATTGTATATTATTATTATTATTATAACTCGCCCTGCACCATTTGTCGTAGACCTATGAATGAGGTTTTTAAATAATTTAAATCATAAATACTGACATTTAACCCTCCTAGCTATGCCTTAGCAACAATCCCATAGTCTTACGCTGAAAAAAGAGAAATTTAAAAACAATGTTTTAGATTAGGGTCCTACACTGATAAAAAACAATATGTAAAATTTACTTAATTTTTCTTTGGCAAGTTTTTGCACAAATATTTTTAAAGTAAATTTCACACGAATATTTTTAAGTAAATTTCACTTATGGAATCAAGTAAACTCTACTTAACTAAGTTAAGTGAAAGTAACAAAGAAAATAAGTTATTTTAACTTGGCTAGTAAAAGGTTGAGTCAAATCTATTTAGTTGAAGTTTCCTTTACAATACATTTCACTCAAACAATATAACATACAATAAACCACACTTTTTAAGTATATGCTTTACTTAGAAACATCTAAGTAATAAATACATTAGATATTGTTTGAGACACCATATTTACATGCATAAGAGAAATAATTTACTATGTAAACGCAGAGACCTCAATATTTTTTAGACAATATACAATGATGGTAACTTTTGATGGCTAATTTTTGTCATTTTGAGTAGAAAATGAACTCCAAATGTCACAAATTGGCAAGTTACTAATCCTAACAACAAAAGCAATGATAAAACAGTGTAAATACAGCTGGAAAACAGTGACAAATCAACCTCATTATTTATTCAAAGCCCAGTGCATGATGGGAGCAGCAGTATCAGAAAAGCTGAGTAATTTTACTTAAATTTTATAACGTTTGATATTTACGCTTTCATTTCTACACGCTTGAATTGAGTACTAAAAAATTTAGTTTTTTTAAGTAATTATTTTTCGTTTTACTAAATAACTTACTAAAGTACATAGTTTTTTTCTGTAGTATTTACTTCACCACAAAATTATTTTTATCAGTGTACGATCAATCAGTTCCAAAACTAAATACAAAACCTGTCCTAACTGAAGGAAAACAAGTAGACAAAAAGATTGAACCCAATATTAGTTGATAATAGCGATGACGAGTGATTTATAAGCTATTTTTTTATAGACCAGTCTTTTTTTTAATTACCACAAGTGTGACTGTTTAATTTTGTACAAAATAAAAGCATTTCAAAATAAACTTCCTGGTTAAACATTACACTCTAGTGTGATATATTTTGTTGACTATAATACCAAAAATAATGCTTATTTACATATAAAAATGGAGGTGCATATAAGCTCAGATCAATGAGGCCTACAATTAATCATTTTAAAAAATAAAATGCAAAACCTGACCAAATTGAAGTAAAACAAATGTGCTGCTAATACAGCATAACGAGCAATTTACAAGCTATTTTTAAAAGACCGGGAACACAAAAGGTGTTACCGGGTTTTCAACACCGCATAAGGGCTGAACACCTTTGTTATTTATTGTTATGGAGTTGTTATTTTACATTGAGCTGATTCTTTCCTGCTCGGATACAGAAGGAAAGTTTGCATCATCATCAGCTCAGCAAAACGACACCAATATTCAGTGTTTATTGCGAGGTAAAGTGTTTCCTAATTAGCCATGAATGAGCGGCGTGTGGCAACTCTCTCTCTCTTTGTCTTCAGTCTCTCTCTGTTATGTTATAAAAGTGAACTGAATCAAAACGCTAGGCCGTGTTTAATGTCACAAAGCCGGAAGAGAAGAAGCCGTATCAACACCTCGGCTCAATGGGAATAAAGCGACTGGTGTGAATATCAACACCCACCCGGTGGCTCTATTACACACTGAGTCTAAACTTAAACTCGCTAGTATTAGCTGCTAATGCTCTGGAGACCGTCACGCCCGCTCGCCTTCCTGACACGCTTGTTATTGTTTGTATTTACACGTTTCACATCTCAAAGCACACCTGCGCTATAATAGAAGACGCCACCTCGTCTTGTCATCTCGCCTGCGCTCGCGCTCTTTAGGAGCTTAACATGTTTTTTGGTATTCTTGGATTCTGAGTCTGTCCAGTAGCTAATTTTAAATATATAACATGTGAGAAGTAAAACAGTGGACATTATTTTGTTCAATTCATGTTCCTCGTCATCTTGAATCAGAATAACTTCCTCTTGTAGCATCTCTTCTCTTATGATGAGGGCGGGGCAACCTGTCAATCACATGAGATCCTCCAATAGCAAACCACAACCATCCAATCAATTCCACATGGACAAAATCAAGCCCCGCCCACATTAGTTCTTGTTGTGGACTCTCTATTCTTTCTGGCTAAATCACAAAAATTGCACACAAACGTGTCACTGCTCTTGATATACAAATCAGTAATGAACATCTTTAATTTAAGTGAGGAAATTCTTTTTTTTTTTTTTTTAAACTATACGAGGGCGGATTAGAACCAGTTCTACCACCAGACCATTAGGGATATCTGAACTGTGATTGTGGATCTATTTGTGTGTTCAAGTCCTCGCTGGAAGTATGTTCGTACTAGGTAAAAGGTGTGACGTCGAGTTTACGACGGCAGGAGTGTTCAAGTCACTTTTGTCGGAGTAAGATGGCGGTGTACTTTCTCTTAATTAATTACACAAAAATAAAAATACAGCAAGGTTCTTTAACTCTAGTTTTGGAAAATGAAGAATAAGGAATGTGCATCAGGTGTCCTTTGCTTTTTATGTTTTTAATTAATTTATGGAGCCACTGCCAACTTTATCGTTATATATTATATTGTTATATTATAATGCCATCATATTATGTGCAGTTAGCTTACTGTGCTGTTAATAGATAAGCCTGACAATATCACTGCTAAATACCTTTAAGTATTATTGTAATCCGCCATGTTTCTGACTGACACGCCCACAATTCGTTAAGATCTGGGCATAAATACCATATGTATTTATCCACTAACGTGTCTAACCCAATCTTACGGCGATTCGTAAGTGTTTTATGAGGTGGCTAATTCATACGAATTCATACGATTTTTGCTAAATCATAAATTTTTTTCAGAGTTGCACAATTCCTATGAGTTCATACAAATGACCTAACCCCTGACCCCTCCCCTAAACCCATCACTGGGGTTTAGACAAATCGAATGAATTGGTCGTGAGATAGCGTTGGAAGAATGTTGGGACTGACAATGTATTGTAAGTAGTAGACGTAGGAATGAAACTATCACACGAGTTCTATGTCGATACATTAAATGTAGGCTACTATCATAATTTTATTTATTTCAACCATTTGTATTGTACATATCTGATAGTCCCCCCCCCCCCCCACACACACACACATACACACACTCCAATAATTTTATCCCTTAAAACTCATCTTTGATCACCAAAATGACATATTTAAAAGTTGTTTCCTTGGAAAACAATTTATTCATGCCTAAAAATATATTGAATGTAACTCCACACCCTTGCCTCATTTAGTATACGTGGTTTTAAGAATATGCAAATCGGCCCCGCCTCACTCACAGCAGAGATCCACATGTGCTATATGCTAATCCACAGTGTATAACTCTGGCTATTTATTACTATAGAAATGTTCAACGATTCTTTTCCCATTATTCTAAGTTCCCTGATATTTTCCAGCTTTCCGTGACTTTGGATGAAACCACAGCTCGATGTATTAGCATAACAAATGTGCTTCTATCAGGAAATTGACATGTGATTTGCCTATAGTTTCAACTCCTTTCATTTGCCTAACTTGTTAATGGGCACAGCGGTGAAATGAGAGGTAAACGTTGAAGTGAAGCTGGTTTTGGCACTGGCCCTAGTATTTGAAACCCGAAGCAATGACATATTTTTTTTTTTAAACCGTAAACGCCCAACTTTTACGACGCTCACATCTGTCCTGACAGCCGAGCTCTCGTGTTTTCAAAGCGTATAGTTTTAACAATGTGAAACTGCATCCTGAAAGCTTTAGGACACCTCTAATGCTCCTCAGATCTTTTCCAGAACATGAATGTGTAGTTTCTGACAGAGTTTCCTCCATAGTTTGGCTTTACCTCAGGGATGCGCGCGTGTTTTCCCGCCGAGGAATGTTTTGATGACGAGGACCGTGAGTCACAAAGCGCCGTTCCCATTATATTCCCTCTTTTTTCTCATGTTAGCCTATAGCTTTCCGTTTGAAATGAATATTTATGCTTTCACAGGAGGCTGACTGGGAAATACGAAAGCTGTTTGAAAGGTAAGCTTGTCTCACGGAGTGAAAGACTGCACAAAAACAGAATCAGCTTTAGGAACACAAGAACACCTCAGTGTAAAAAGACAACTGCAATCATACATTAATGAACATTTAAAAAGACTTGTTTTGCTTTATTAAATTATTATTATTTTTTAAATAGTATATTCAGTGGTATGATGATGACCATGCAGCTAAACGTTAATAAATTAGAAATGTATTCAAATAAAAAAATGATAATAATTAATAATATTTTTTTAAAGATTACAATAAAACATTTTTACATATAAATAGTAGGCTAAGTTATATTCAAATTTGTAAGATAATTATTAAATTAACAATATATACAGTATACAGTGTATATATATATATATATATATATATATATATATATATAATCAGTGGTATGATGGCTATGATGATGATGATGCAGTTTAACATTAATAAATAACAAATGTATTTTTAAAAATGTCTTAAATCATGTATTGTTATTATTATTATAAATAGTTTTGGGCTGAATAGTTTAAATAATTTAATTGGCTGAATTAATGCATAAATTGGTGACCTCATTTACACAACAATATTCCCTTATGGATTGGATGAAAAATAGTATTCAATTAGAAAACATTTAGATTAAATCGATTTGTGATTAATAAAGCAAGATGAATTTAGGAGCAATTTTTCATGCGTTTCAACATGCAAGCCAATGAATGATTGTAGGAACATTCAGGCAATTATTGTAAGTTGACATTTAGTGTAATTAGACTGAAAAGGCCCATTTTCGTGCGTCACTTGTCAGACTGAGTTGAGTTTGACCTAGTGACCCGAACGCTGATGGCCTGACAGACTTGCAGAAGTTTCCCAGCACATGTTGGACGTGGTTCTGGCTGGATGCAGAGTGTCTGAAGATGAGCCGTTGACTCACTGGATCTGTCCACAGATTTGACGTGGGTGAGACAATGACTTTGGCTTGTTACCAGCTTGACTTCCAACAGCTGCTCCCTCTCTCTCTCTAGAACCAGCCGGAAGTCTTCGCAACGAGCTGCGAACGTCAGTCTGGTAAGATACAAATGCTTATCGTATTTATAAGGCCTGTTCAAACCAATGATGATAACTGTCTCGTTCTATATTTAAAATAATAGTAGAGTCCACAACACTACTATAACGATAAAAACAGAGAGAAATTTTCACGTTCAAAACAGCCAATCAGAATCCATCCTGCATTTAAAGCAACAGACAACAAAACTGGGTAACACTTTATTTTTATTTTACACTTTCCTTGATACATATTTTACATGTACTTACCATAGCAATAACAGTAACTTATGCATAATTTCATGCAACTAAATCCTAATCAAACCCTATAGAAAGTACATGTAGTTGCTTAATATTACTCCGTACTTAAATATATAATTACAGTGTAACAATGACACTTTAAAATAAAGTGTAATCCAAAACTGCAGTACGCACTTATAATAAACAGAACGAAATCATCCTGCTATAGGACGATATCAGTGTGGTTGCATAATATCAATGTCGAAGATTGTGCGTCAACTCAAATGGTAAAAGCTAGCCGAGTTAGCTAGATGCTAACATAAGACATTCTTTTTATGTGCTTTTTTCACCACTTGACATGAATTCTGGGTCTTGAGGGGAAATGTTTGAATATTTTATGTGTCAGTTGAAGGGTCGTCGGTCAGCCTGGCTTTCTCTTTGGAGAGTTGCATTGCATTCTGGGCTTCAAACGCTTCAAGATGTTGCACAAACGCAGTGCAGCTCTTTCTAACACGAGTTCTCCCGTCGCCCGAAGCCATAACACAACCAAACACCAGCATGAGGCCGGTTTCTGTGGTTTTCCCGAGTCTGGAGCGTGACGTGTACGGGACGGGTAAGTGGATCTTGGCGGCTTCATGCTGGGGTTGATAAATGATGCTCCCGGATGCTGCTCTCTGATCCGACTCGCGACCTGCTAAGTGTCTCTGTTAAAAGCCCGAGTCGACCTTCGCCCTGTCCTGGGATCAGCTGAGGATGACATGTTGTCAAAGAGGCGGGACAAACCTTCAGAGACGAACACTTTCAAATCTGAATGATGATAAACAGACCCGAAACCCGAAACATGCTCAGCATTGCTGCAAGGGACACTTCATTTATTAGCATAAACGCTGTTCTTCTATGGTCGCTTTTCTCTTTCTGGTCAAACGAATCTTAAAATGTATCTTGCTGAGCTAGTTAGTAAAAGTTGGCTATTAATGCCGTTTAATAAGGCCATAGATATTTATAGGAAACTTGTTTTTTCTGGATGTGGACATTTTATAATAATGATAATAATATTTATTTTAAACAATTAATTAGGATAATTAAACAACAACAATAAGAAGAATAAATATTATTATTAATTTAGTTTATTTGTAATTATTATTACAAATTTTAATGTTCTGAAATGGTTCTGTCCTTTATAAAATAAGTTATTTTAAATATTTTATTTTATATTAAATTATTAATTATTATTATTATTATTAATAATGATAGTAATTGATATTAATTAGTTAACTGACATTTATTTCTTTTAAAAAATATTATGTAAAATATATAATTTAAATGTAAAAAATAAACAATTATAATATATTTAATAAGTATAATGTAAACAAATATTTATTTGAATTGTAATTGTTAAAATAAGAGAATAATTTACTGTAATTA
>NW_027508733.1:2102500-2335000 GCF_051911475.1 Siphateles boraxobius | reverse complement strand
TCCTTCCTTCCTTTCCTTCCTTTCCTTCCTTCCTTCCTTTCCTCCTTCCTTCCTTTCTTCCCTCCTTCCTTCCTTCCTTCCTTCCTTTCTTCCTTTCCTCTTTTCTTCCTTCCTTTCTTCCTTCCTTTCTTCATTCATTCCTTCCATCCTTCCTTCCTTCCTTCCTTCCTGTGTATATGCGGCAAAGGCTTCTGGGAAAGTCCAGATACATCCATCATCCGTCCGTCAGTCCATTATCCGTCCGTCCGTCCATCCATCATCCGTCCGTCCATCCATCATCCGTCTGTCCATCCATCATCCGTCCGTCCATCCATCATCCGTCCGTCCGTCCATCCATCATCCGTCCGTCCGTCCATCATCCGTCTGTCCGTCCATCATCCGTCCGTCCGTCCATCAGTCCATCCATCATCCGTCCGTCCGTCCATCATCCATCCGTCCGTCCATCATCCGTCCGTCCGTCCATCCATCATCCGTCTGTTCGTCCATCATCCGTCCGTCCATCATCCGTCCGTCCGTCCATCATCCGTCCGTCCGTCCATCATCCGTCCGTCCGTCCATCATCCGTCTGTTCGTCCATCATCCGTCCGTCCGTCCAT
The DNA here is from genome assembly GCF_051911475.1 of Siphateles boraxobius. NCBI lineage: Eukaryota > Metazoa > Chordata > Actinopteri > Cypriniformes > Leuciscidae > Siphateles > Siphateles boraxobius. Next base: position 2,334,404 of record NW_027508733.1, on the reverse strand, counting down.
CGTCCGTCCGTCCGTCCATCATCCGTCCGTCCGTCCATCATCCGTCCGTCCGTCCATCCATCCATCCATCCCTCATCCGTCCGTCCGTCCATCATCCGTCCGTCCATCCATCATCCGTCCGTCCATCCATCATCCGTCCGTCCATCCATCGTCCGTCCGTCCATCATCCGTCCGTCCGTCCGTCCATCCATGCATCCCTCATCCATCCATCCCTCATCCGTCCATCCATCTCTCCTTCCTTCCTTCCTTCCTTTCTTCCTTTCCTACTTTCTTCCTTCTTCCTTTCTTCCTTCCTTCCTTTCTTCCTTCCTTCCTTCCTTTCTTCCTTCCTTCCTTTCTTCCTTTCCTTCCTTCCTTCCTTTCCTTCCTTCCTTTCTTCCTTCCTTCCTTTCTTCCTTCCTTCCTTCCTTCCTTCCTACCTTTCTTCCTTCCTTCCTTCCTTTCTTCCTTCCTTTCTTTCTTCCTTCCTTTCTTCCTTCCTTCCTTCCTTTCCTTCCTTCCTTTCTTCCTTCCTTCCTTTCTTCCTTCCTTCCTTCCTTCCTTCCTTTCTTCCTTCCTTCCTTCCTTTCTTCCTTCCTTCCTTCCTTTCTTCCTTCCTTTCCTTCCTTCCTTCCTTCCTTCCTTCCTTTCCTTCCTTTCCTTCCTTCCCTTCCTTTCCTTCCTTTCCTTCCTTTCCTTCCTTCCCTTCCTTTCCTTCCTTTCCTTCCTTTCCTTCCTTTCCTTCCTTCCTTTCCTTCCTTTCCTTCCTTCCTTCCTTTCCTCCTTCCTTCCTTTCTTCCCTCCTTCCTTCCTTCCTTCCTTCCTTTCTTCCTTTCCTCTTTTCTTCCTTCCTTTCTTCCTTCCTTTCTTCATTCATTCCTTCCATCCTTCCTTCCTTCCTTCCTTCCTGTGTATATGCGGCAAAGGCTTCTGGGAAAGTCCAGATACATCCATCATCCATCCGTCAGTGCATTATCCGTCCGTCCGTCCATCCGTCATCCGTCCGTCCATCCATCATCCGTCTGTCCATCCATCATCCGTCCGTCCATCCATCATCCGTCCGTCCGTCCATCCATCATCCGTCCGTCCGTCCATCATCCGTCTGTCCGTCCATCATCCATCATCCGTCTGTCCGTCCATCATCCGTCCGTCCGTCCATCAGTCCATCCATCATCCGTCCGTCCGTCCATCATCCATCCGTCCGTCCATCATCCGTCCGTCCGTCCATCCATCATCCGTCTGTTCGTCCATCATCCGTCCGTCCATCATCCGTCCGTCCGTCCATCATCCGTCCGTCCGTCCATCATCCGTCCGTCCGTCCATCATCCGTCTGTTCGTCCATCATCCGTCCGTCCGTCCATCGTCCGTCCGTCCGTCCGTCCATCATCCGTCCGTCCGTCCATCATCCGTCCGTCCGTCCATCCATCATCCGTCCGTCCATCATCCGTCCGTCCGTCCATCATCCGTCCGTCCGTCCATCCATCCATCCATCCCTCATCCGTCCGTCCGTCCATCATCCGTCCGTCCGTCCATCATCCGTCCGTCCATCCATCATCCGTCCGTCCATCCATCGTCCGTCCGTCCATCATCCGTCCGTCCGTCCGTCCATCCATGCATCCCTCATCCATCCATCCCTCATCCGTCCATCCATCTCTCCTTCCTTCCTTTCTTCCTTTCCTACTTTCTTCCTTCCTTCCTTTCTTCCTTTCCTCCTTTCTTCCTTTCTTCCTTCCTTCCTTGCTTCCTTTCTTCCTTCCTTCCTTTCTTCCTTCCTTCCTTTCTCCCTTTCTTCCTTCCTTCCTTTCTTCCTTTCTTCCTTTCCTCCTTGCTTACTTTCTTCCTTCCTGCCTTCCTTCCTTTCTTCCTTCCTTTCTTCCTTCCTTCCTTTCTTCCTTCCTTCCTTTCTTCCTTCCTTTCTTCCTTCCTTTCTTCCTTTCTTCCTTTCTTCCTTCCTTTCTTCCTTCCTTCCTTTCTTTCTACCTTTCTTCCTTCCTTTCTTCCTTCCTTTCTTCCTTCCTTCCTTCCTTTCTTCCTTCCTTCCTTTCTTCCTTTCTTCCTTCCTTCCTTTCTTCCTTCCTTCCTTCCTTTCTTCCTTCCTTCCTTTCTTCCTTTCCTTCCTTCCTTCCTTTCCTTCCTTTCTTCCTTCCTTCCTTTCTTCCTTCCTTCCTTCCTTCCTACCTTTCTTCCTTCCTTTCTTCCTTCCTTTCTTTCTTCCTTCCTTTCTTCCTTCCTTCCTTCCTTTCCTTCCTTCCTTTCTTCCTTCTTTCCTTTCTTCCTTCCTTCCTTCCTTCCTTCCTTTCTTCCTTCCTTCCTTCCTTTCTTCCTTCCTTCCTTCCTTTCTTCCTTCCTTTCCTTTCCTTCCTTCCTTCCTTCCTTCCTTTCCTTCCTTCCCTTCCTTCCCTTCCTTTCCTTCCTTTCCTTCCTTTCCTTCCTTTCCTTCCTTCCCTTCCTTTCCTTCCTTTCCTTCCTTTCCTTCCTTCCTTTCCTTCCTTTCCTTCCTTCCTTCCTTTCCTCCTTCCTTCCTTTCTTCCCTCCTTCCTTCCTTCCTTCCTTTCTTCCTTTCCTCCTTTCTTCCTTCCTTTCTTCCTTCCTTTCATCCATTCCTTCCATCCTTCCTTCCTTCCTGTGTATATGCGGCAAAGGCTTCTGGGAAAGTCCAGATACAGACTCTTTAATTGTCATCTTTAGAGATTCACTAAGTGTTGCTCTTTTGAGGACAAAAACAATCGAAGGTGAAAGCGCAGGTTTTAGTGAGCGAGTGCTGTGCGTTCGGGCAGCTGGAGGAGCATCGTGTGAATGGATGATGAATCGTCTCATTAATTCTTCAGAGAAGAAATGGGTTGTGTAGAGCAGTTACAGTTTTCGGCCTGTAATTATGTGACGGGACTCAGCTGAAGCAGTTTTATTTCATTTTATATTTTCTGTCCAATTTGAGCTTTTCGAATAAAAGGTTTTCTGCTCATCACAGTGACAAAATCCCACACTTATTATAATCAAACCATCTTATTATGTTTCCATATAGCACATCTATGTAAAAATGTTTTTTGATGGCGTGAAAAGACTCATGATGGTGTACATGACAGAAGTGTTGTTATAACATTAGCAGGACCATTGCATTGATTTATAAATCTCATAATCACATCCAACTCAGTCCAAGGCTTATATTTAATGTTGCTGAAACATTTTTGAGATGTATATTAACTTATGTATTTATTATTACATTTTTACTTTAAAATTAAACTTTATAAATTAAAGTTTTTAAAAAGTTTACATTAACATTTACTTTAAATTTTACTTTACTTTTACTTTAAAAGTAAACTTCTAAGTCTTAGTTTACATGAATGTTTTTCTTTAAACTTTTACTTTAATTTTACTTTAAAAGTAAACTTCTAAGTTTTAAAAAAGTTTACTTAAACGTTTACTTTAAACTAAGTTTTAAAAAAAGTTTACATAAACCTTTACTTTTTTCTTTAAAACTAAACTAAGTTTCTGTTTTTCTAAATTCTGAGTTATCTTTAAAAAATAATTACATAATTATTTTGAAATGAATCCATACAAAATTATTTAATAATGGTAATTATTTATTTATTATTTATTAGTAATTTTTATTATTATAATAAATTGTAAATATGATAATTTCATAACTTGTATTATGAATTAATAAACGTTTACATAAGTTTTATTTGAGGTTATTTTATTAACGTTGTGTTGAAACGTAACCAAACTGCAACATTTGGGAAAAACAAAAAATTGTTTTGTACATCATTTGCACCTAATTATGTCTAGAAATATTGAAATCGAATGCGATCAGGTGAGCTGTCGATGTTTCCAGAGGCTCATGGGAAATCAGGCCAGTTGAAGTCGTTGCGCCACAATAGTGAGGGTGAAAGGTCATCGCTCCTGCCAGCTTAGATTGAGATATGGATTGAAACTGATTTCCCGTTATTATAGTGTGTGTAATGAAAGTGCACATGATTGATTTGCCATCCGTTTAATTAATGTTAATGGCGCTAACTCGCTCAAACGAACGCTAGACTGTGTTTTTGTGTTCACCCACTTTGAGGAGAACAAAAAAAATCAGCTGAAACATAATAAAATAGCCTAATTACATATATAAACACATTTGCGTCTCTATTGTATGAAAACTACATGCAAACAGACTGTATATTCAGAAGTACCCTTGTGTATAAATGACTTCTGATTAGCAGAGTAGTTTTCAAAGGGGTCTATAGGATTATGAAATGTATGGCAGGTTTTGCACTAATGGAACATTTTACAGTTCCTAAACATGTTTTGCGAATCCAACGTTCATGCGTCTCTAGTCACAGTTATTGTGGACCTCAATCAAACAATCCGACTAAAAATGTTTCCTCTCATGAACAAGTATTTAATTTGTGTGTTAAATCTAATTACATTGATGCCATTACATTGAAAAGGGCATTATAGGACCCCTTTAGGTTTATTAGCAGTTGTCCATTAGTTGTCAACTTGTTTTCTCATTCTCATTTTCTCAACTTCTACGACGATCTTGTTGGTGGACGGCGAGCGAATCTGCTGACGCACGGCTCTGACCTTTCCGAGATGAACGTTAATTTCCCCTCAGATTCTCTGGTATCTCTGACGAGTTAAAGTCTGAACGCCTCCCGTTTGCTTGCAGAAGTTCTGTGAGTTTGTCAGCTTGTTTAGCCCATGATTCATTTCATTTCGAGCGCCGGCTCGCGTTATTAAAGGCCTTTCAGTTGTTTCAAAGGTTCCCCTTTTCCTCACAAGACAGTCTCATTTCTGCCTTTTGTCCTGGACGGTATTTACAGCCATAATTGAACAGCGTCGGGTCCGCGAGTTCAATTGCAGTCAAAGGCACTGGAGCCGGCGGATATGAAAAATGGGGCTCTTTTAAATGCTAATCAGCGTGGTTAGCGCCTAGCTCCTGCTTGGCTGGCAAAAATAATTGTGCAAATATACATGAAAAACTGCAGTCCTTATTTAAAGATGTGTCCCGTTGGCTCTGGGAGGGCAGTGATGCAAACAATATCCCTAATTTTACTCTTCCACACTTAGCAGAAGACTTTGAGTGATAATTCCTGTCAAATATTTATCATTCTGAAGGGTTTTCGCTGTCATTTTAGTGTGAAATGTCCAAAGAATAACGAAATGTGAGGATTATTGTAATTACGGATCAAAAGGGACTCAGCGGTCGATGAAATTAAATATATTACCATATTTTTGGGGGCTTTTGTTAGTTTCCTGCTGGGGAACAAGTATAACTAATGTCTGAGGATGAAACCCAACAGAATGAATGCTGGGAAAATGATATATGAGCTGGACGATCTTTATACAGTCTAGAGAGTGTTTAACCTCGTATTTCTCTTGTTTTCTCAGGTGTTTCGCATAACATTAAAAAAAGTCAGTAGTTGTACTAATTGGTCTTGGAAGAATCTGATGAGTTTAAGACATTTTAGATACAGTTTTACTTTGCTCTCCATTCAGTCTCAATGCAGTCTAGGAGGAACAATTGCCATTTTAAATAGATGGCATTTTTATTTTTCGTTTATCTATTAAAACCATTATTTATCTTATTATTAATTTAATTGTTGTATTTATTATTAATTATTTAGATGTATAATAGTCATATTATATAACCTGGTTTAATTTAATTGTTATTATTATTTATTAAATGCAAGTATTAAATTATTAAACTTATTAAAATTCTAAATTATTTTTATTTTATTATTTTTATAAATTATTAATAAAATATTACACAGTATATATATATATATATATATATATATATATATATATTACATTTAAAATACTTTTTGTAAATAATAATTTGTTTTATTATCAGCCGTTATTTAAATTATACAATATATATACTATATAACCTGACATTTAAAATGAAGCTGAAATATTATTATTATTTATGATTTTTATCAAAATAATTCATTTTATTTTAAATTTAATTTATTATATATTAATATGTATTATTTCTAATTATACTTTATTCTTCATTATTATTAAGTACTTAAATTATATAATCATATTAGAAGAAAGATTCATCATCAAAAAAAAAAAAATGTCGGATGGCAACAAGGTGCAAGCGGCAGGCAGCAGGCCGGGAGTGGATAAAGAAATTGTTTGTCACTTATGCCATATTCCTGCTGGAAACTTAATGTGTAAGCGCTGTAAGAAGGATTACTGCATTAAATGTCTAAAAAAAGACGAAGTGGGGTACGTCATACTGCAGAAACAAAACACAGGCATAATGTGGTTTTGCCCATATTGCGAGGAAAGTGTGGAAAAGAAAATCGCGATGGAACAGATGATTGAGGAAAAGTGTCAAATTATCATCCAAAAATTTGAGCAACGATGGCAGGAGATGGAAAATAAGTTGGAGAAAAAATGCGAGGAGACGAGGGTGATCGAAATCATACGGGAGCAGCTAAACGAACACCAGAAAAAAGGTACGCCGAGTTGGGCCGAAGTTGTGAAAAACGCCGAACCAAAGGAGAATGCTTGTGCCTTTAATAAAGTTCTTACGGAACTGGACGAAAGGAAATCAAGAGAACGGAACATTGTGCTGTTTGGAATAAAGGAGAGTGACGGGGAAGAGAGGGAAGATCGACATCAAAAAGATGTAGACGCCGTAAAGGATGTATTTAAAACGTGCAAGGTCCGTACAACGGTGGATTCCTTTGTGAGAGTTGCCCGGCTTGGAAAATACAGCGGGAGTGAGGGAACAGATGAACCTGTGAGACTGGGGAGACCTGTTCTGGTTACTCTGCAAAATATGGAGTTAAAGATCAGCCTGTTCAGGAAGATCTCTGCGCTGCACCAAACGGACAAGCATAGAAACGTGAGATTAGCAAATGATCTGACAAAGACTGAGAGAGAAAAGGAAAAGGAGTTATATGATGAATCAAAGGAAAAACAGCGGAAGTCATCGGGAGAATACATCTTCAGAGTCCGTGGACCTCCCTGGGCAAGGAGAGTGGTGAGAATACCTAAGACTGAGTGACTTAAGAAGCCTGACCCTGTCTCTGTTAAAGTACAATGTAAATCTCCGCCCAACATCTTATGTTTATAAACCAATGCAGATCAACTTCATAACAAACTGCCTGTATTTGCTGTTCGTTTGAGATTACTCCCGCTTATTCATATAATAGGAATCACAGAAGTTAAATCAAAGAATCATAAGCAACAGATGATCCCAATGGAATTTAACTTGGATGATATAGAGGATTATAATATGTTTTCGAGGAATATAGAGAATGATATAGGTAGAGGCTTACTGCTTTATGTACACAAAACTTTAGACGTAAAAGAAATGGTAACCGTTTCAGAATTCCAAGAAAGTATTTTTGTTAAGATTAAAGGTAGCAATAACGAGAATGTGATTATCAGAGTAATTTACAGGTCAAATAATGGAACTGAGAGCAATAATGATAACCTTTTGGTTTTACTAGAAGAAGTGACGACTATAAAACACTCATACAAACTAATTATGGGGGATTTTAATTTGCCAAATATTGATTGGAGATTGTTAGAGGTGAAGGGAAATAAACCCATATCATTAGATAACAGGTTCTTGGATTGTATTCAAAATGTATGGTTGTTCCAACATGTTTTAGAGCCAACAAGGTGGAGAGGCGGTGATACACCACATGTATTGGATCTTATTGTAACAAATGAGGAACACATGATAGATGACATTCAATATCTAAGCCCTTTGGGCAAAAGTGATCATTGTGTCTTGTTGTTTAAGGTAAATTGTTATACACAAATGTACAACACACAAGGAACAACAAGGCCAATTACGATGAAGCACGTAGGGAGTTGGAGAACTTTGATTGGATATCACATCTATCTAATTATGATGTTAATAAAAAATGGGTACTTATAAAGTCTAAGCTGAAGGAAATAGAGGGGAAATTTGTACCTATTGTTAAAATTAGGCCCAATAATAGTGACAATAATAATAAAAAATACTTCTTTCCATTAGACGACATTACAAAAACAAAAAGAAAAGAAAAAAACAATCTTGGAAGGAAAGCATTACGAAGTAAAAAGCCAGAAATACTGCAGGCTTATCGGAGAGTTTGAAATATTGTGAGGATGAGAACGCGAAATTTAAAGCGGAAATATGAAGAGGAATTGGCCAAGCAATCTAAATATAAACCAAAGGTCATATGGAACTACATAAATAAAAGGACAAAAATAAAAACGGCAGTAGTTGATTTATATTGCAATCAGAGTAATACTAATTCTATAAAAACAGAGAAAGATATAGAAAAGGCAGACATATTGTCAGATTACTTCTGTAGTGTATTTGTTGAGGAGCCTGATGGGCAGATACCCGAGGTACCAAGGTTGGACGTTCAACAAATAGAACATCTTGAAATAACAGTTGAAGATACAAAAAGGCTTTTACAGAAAAGTAATGTATATAAATCCCCTGGACCGGATTTGATACACCCTAGGATTTTGAAGGAACTGGCGACTGAGATTGCTGAACCGCTAACAGTACTATTTAACAAATCATTAGAGGATTCAGTTTTACCAAATGATTGGAAAGAGGCTCAAATTAGTGCAATCTTTAAAAAAGGAAATAAATCTCTAGCTGGAAACTATCGACCAGTTAGTTTGACGTCAGTTGTTAGCAAAACAATGGAAAAATTGATAAGGACATATATAGTCAATCATATGAAAAGTAATAAACTATTTAGTAGTAAACAATATGGCTTCATATCTGGGCGGTCAACTTCTCTTCAGTTACTCACAGTTTTTGATAAATGGTCACAAGCTTTGGATAGAGGACAAACAGTGGATTGTATTTATTTGGACTTTCAAAAAGCCTTTGATACTGTCCCTCATAAAAGACTACTATCAAAGTTAAAATCCTATTGTTTAGACAACAGAGTTATTTATTGGATACAGGATTTTTTGCACAAAAGAAAACAACAGGTGGTAGTGAATGGTACTGCCTCAGATTGGAAACTGGTGACATCTGGGGTCCCACAGGGGTCAGTCTTGGGCCCTGTTTTATTTGTATTATATATAAGCGATCTGCCAGATATGATACAGTCTGATGTTTACCTTTTTGCGGATGACACTAAATTTTCAGAATAATAACAAGTGACACAGACCGAGCCCATCTTCAAGAAGATCTATGTAGCATGAGCAAATGGTGTGATCAGTGGCTATTAAAGATGAATCCCGAAAAATGTAAACATTTACATATTGGGAGAAAAAATGACACTGTAGCCAACTATGTAGTTGGGGATATAGTGGTTAATCCTGTACATAAGGAGAGGGACGTAGGTGTTGTGGTGGATGGATCACTTGAATTCCACACACATATTTCTGAAAAAGTTAAAAAAGCAACATCTATGATGGCAATAATAAGAAGAACTTTTCAAAATTTAGGTATGGTTATATTTTTACCATTGTATAAATCCCTGGTAAGATCACATCTTGAATATGCAAGCTCAGTCTGGTGCCCATATAAATTAAAATATGTAGAAAAAATTGAAAGGGTTCAGAGAAGAGCCACTAAATTAATTACAGGAATGAAAAATATGTCGTATGAAGATAGATTGAGGGAATTAAGTTTACCAACTCTCAAATTTAGGAGGTATAAAGGAGATATGATTCAGGTATATAAGCTTGTACAGGGAATATACGATGTAGCAGTTGAACCTATCTTTCAGTTTTGGAACAATATGTACGAGACACGAGGGAATTCTTTAAAACTCTACCCTAGAACATGTCTGTCTGAAAAGAGACAGAACTTTTTTACACTCCGTGCGGTAAAATCATGGAATGAACTTCCTGAAGAAGTAGTGTGTTCCCCTTCTATTAATTCCTTTAAGAACAGGTTGGATGCATTTTGCCTGTCAAATGGTGTTATGTATAATTATAAAGCTGGTTAAAGGGTTAGTTCACCCAAAAATGAAAATTAAGTCATTAATTACTCACCCCCATGCTGTACCAACCCCGTAAGACCTTCGTTCATCTTCGAAACACAAATGAAGATATTTTTGATTAAATCTGAGTGGTGGATCACTGCTACATAGGCTGCCAGAGGGAATGAAACTTGACGGCCCAGAAAGTCATTAAAGAACATGTTTAAATATTCCATGTGCCTACAGTGGCTCAACTATAAGTTTATCAAGCGACGAGACTACTTTTTCCCCGAAAAAAACCCCATAAATAACGACTTTATTCGACTATTCCTTTTCTTCCTTGTGGACCTGAGACGAGAGTTCAAGAGATTTCCACGACGCATGCGCCAGAACTGAACAAGAAGTATTAGAAGAAGAACGTTCTCTTCTCAGTTCTCGCGCATGCGTCGTGGAAATCTCTTCAACTCTCGTCTCAGGCCCACAAGGAAGAAAAGGAATAGTCGAATAAAGTCGTTATTTATGGGGTTTTTTTCGGGGAAAAAGTAGTCTCGTCGCTTGATAAACTTATAGTTGAGCCACTGTAGGCACATGGAATATTTAAACATGTTCTTTAATGACTTTCTGGGCCGTCAAGTTTCATTCCCTCTGGCAGCCTATGTAGCAGTGATCCACCTCTCAGATTTAATCAAAAATATCTTCATTTGTGTTTCGAAGATGAACGAAGGTCTAACGGGGTTGGTACAGCATGGGGGTGAGTAATTAATGACTTAATTTTCATTTTTGGGTGAACTAACCCTTTAATAACTAATGTAATTACTGTTATGTAATTTATTTATGATTGTTTAAAAGTGTTTTTTATAAAATGTTAAAATGTGAATTTATATGTAAATATATATTTGTTGTGTTTTTTAGAGTCTGGAATAGAGGATAGTATATCCTGTACCAGAAATCTTTTCAATAAATTTCAATATTATACAGCATGACAGCTACATAAAGGTTAAAATATTATTATTGTTTAATTAAGTGTACTAAATAGTGATATTTAATTATAAAGCAGATCATATTTTTAATAATAAAGGAATTATATATTATTAACTATTAAATAGCTTATCAATAACTATCAATAAATAATAATACAGTTATAATAATGACACAACCTGACAGCTTTATAGTAGTTCTCAGCTTGTAGTGTAACTAGTTATTTTTTTAACACTATCTTGATGGTAGTTTGACTCTGGTCAGTATTTTTTGGTCCTCAAAGCCTTTATTTGCTCTCTTCCCTGTGTTCTCTCACAACAGAAGCCACGTGTGTTGGCGAGCGAGAATCGATTGTTCTCCGGCCGCTCACACACAAGCGTGTCGCTGTTCCTCGAAAGAGCATGCTGAGAGGAAGAAACAAAACCAGGAGGAGGAATGAAATGAAATGCGGCAGATTTAAACAGCTGATAATCAGATTGGAGAACACATGCGTCTCACTGATAAGAACAACAGAAACCAGATGAAACGATACGGTAAACCGAGAGAAGAAAAAAATCAACAGCAGAGGAGAATGTGAGTTAACTAGTGCTTTGTGCTGGAAATATCTGTATTGAATAGCAGAAATGCATATCGAACAGACGGATTATTCCAAATGACCAATATATCATAGTAGACTTGTGATTTCATAAATGATACACGTTTATGCTTGTTATTTTGGGTGTTTCTGATTGCAGTGTCAAGTGCGTTTACTAAACAAATCGACATGAGGATGTTTCATACAGTCAAGAAAAGGCGTTTTAAAATGATCTAACTTTTAATGTCATTTACACAAGCTAACAACACAGATAAGGACTTCGTCCCAGGTTTATTGGTTAGTATAATTGGGTATCATCTGCATAAATATGATAGGAAATTGTTGAAATTCAAAGATGCAGCAGAAAGGGAACATATATATAAAGCAAATAAAATCGGGCCCAAAACGGAGCCTTGCTGCACCTCACATGTAATGAAAGCTGGAAATGAAGAAAATTCACCAATTTCTACAGAGAAACTCCTCTTTGTAAGATAAAAAAACTCAAACCAATCAAAGACTGCACCCTTGATACCAACCTCAGGTTTGAACCTATTTAAAAGAAAGCATATAAATTAATGCTTTGAGTACATTTGCAAAAAATAATGATATATTTGTGTGTATTCTATACGTTCATATAAAAAATATATATGCTCATTGTTTATTTTATTATTAGTTTAATTATTTTATTTATTATTATTTAAATTAATTCTAGAAATGAACTATACAACCTGACATCTACATTAGAGCTAAAATTAATTAATAAATTAATTAAATTATACTTTAAGATAAATTAATAATTATTATTTTAAAAAATATTAATTAATTTTAGCTCTAATGTAGCTGTCAGGTTGTATAGTTAATTTCTATAATTAATTTAAATAATTAATAATAAATAAAATAATTAAACTAATAATAAAATAAACAATTTTTAAATATTAACAATTATCAAAATTATTATTAATTATTTAATTTAGGTTGCATATATATATATATATATATATATATATATATATATATATATATATATATATAAATAATAGTATTATTAGTTTGATTATCTGATTTCTTATTAATAATTTGAATAAATTATATAAATTAACTATGCAACCAAAAATTAGCTAAAATATATAAAGTGTATAACATTTAAAGTATAAATTGTACTTATATAAATTTAAATTATTAAATAAAATATTTAATTTAAATAAAAATGTAAATGCATATTTTAGGTGTGAAACTAAACATTTGGAGTTAAATAATGGTGCAAAATGTATCTGCAAAGATTTGAATGCTTCAATCATATTTGCCAGCAAAGTTATTGGTTAATATTATTTTCTCTACCTAGAAGCCATTTTACTGCCCTCTAGTCACGTTTAAATTATTATATTTGTATGATGAACAGTGTCATATTTACCATTGAGATTTCAACTTTCCAAATATTTGTTGCTGCACTAGAGCAAAAAAAGCAACTTAGCAGGTTAAAAAACAAGAAATATATATTATATTGCGTCCAATATGTAAATATTCCAACCGAAATCGCCTCGTAATAACGACTTTGAGCTTGTAAAAGGGTCTTCCCATGAGGACTTGCATCAGCTGGAAAGTTATTGCATTTTGATGAAAGATTATGAAAACAAGCATTTCCTCCTTCAGAATAACATCCAGCCTTGATTCAGGTGAAGTGTCTGTGCAGAATAACGGCAGAGGGTTTTATTACGGAAGTGAACTGGATGAGTTTTGATGTCTTGTTATCGTTCACATCAGTTGGAGGAAGTGATCCAGCTCTTTATTCTCCGCACCAGTGAATCCACTCGATGTTCCAGACGTCAAAACTCCCTCCATCTGTCACTCGCTCCAAACTGATTCCTCGTCTCGCTGTCGTTTAGCTGTGCCGTCACTGGGGTTTTATTATTGGCTTCGGGTTTTGCTGACACCCGTCACACAGCGTCTTTGTCCTGAAGGCGAATCCAGAGCGACTTTCAGAGTTTCAGAGTTGGATCTGAATTATAAATCACAAAACATTGCACGGTGTGTTCGTTTGGAGATACAAAAAAGGCCCAAACTTACGAAACTGAACCTGTTAGTCTCAAAAAATGAATCCTGAGCTGGAGCCTAGCGGATAGCTTAGATGCTAGTTTTGCATGTTGTTATCATTGAGTGTATACACAAATATTACATAGGCGACTTTAGCGTAATATATGTAGCTAAATGGGTTTTCTTCCAAACTGAGTTGCATCCTAAACCTAATTTGCTTGTTTGGCATCGACTTTTAAAGTCTTACAAAAAATTAATCAGGGGAAATGTCAAATTTTCTCATTAGTTTCTCGAAGTTCTCGTTAGTTTTCTTTAAAAAAAACAAAACAAAGTTAGATTTTCTGTTTGTGATCGCATGAGGGTTGTTTCTTCATTTAGCAGAGTTTAGTTTAGCACATTTAGCACATTTTCAGTTTTTAGCATAAGCCAAAACCTTATACTGTACAGATTAAAAAAAAGGAAAAAGTTTATTGTTAACTTCTTTCAAAAGCCTTTAAAACGTCAGATCCATCTGGTAAAGAGTATTAAATATATCAAACTTAGCGTTAAGCTCTCCAGAGCATTTTATTTTATATTAATAACGTCTTTTTCAATTCTTCATATAATAATGTGACCTTACTAGGGCTGTACTCAACCAAAGAAAATCTTGGTCGACTGAAGTCCTGAAATTTTCGACTAAAAATGACATTAGAAAAAAAAAACCGTTAAATTAATTAGCTGCGCACTGTGTGCAGTAGCTACTTGGTAGCCTTGTTGTCCGCCTAAATGGATTATAAATAAACATAAAAAGCTAGTAGGCTATTTGCAGTATATTAAATAATTTTTGACCTAATTATTGTGCACTGAAATGAGTCTGACACACGAGTCTGTCGGCTCTGACAGCGCTGCATCACGTGTACCTGCGCAATATCATTGCCTAAGATTTCCGAAAATAGTACTATGTTGTCAACTAGTGATATCACAAGAACTGTTGAGGAATATGCAACATAATTTGTATGTTATAATAATAAGTTATAACTGTCATCAGTTCATCATTTCAGCCGCTCTGTGCAGGTCCTCGCACAGAGCTCAGCTTCACGGCTGAGACACGAATATACTATTAACTTAAAGCTTTTACTCTTAATAAACACAAAAGGCATGCCCACTTTAATAAAAAAAGAATATTTATTAAAAAAACCAGCATGCATAACTGCACTTTAGCTTACCGCTTTTAGATGATATGTCATGTTTGTCGTCGAGCTGTGGAAGGCAAACTGTTGCTTGCAAACTTTGCATTTGAGCTTTTTCCTATTATCAACTTTAACAAAATGCTGCCACACTGTCAATGTCTTTGTTGTTGACATGTTAGAAGAAGACTGACTATTAAACGCTCTCACAATTAAATAAATAATATTCAGCATCAAACCTTCTATAGTCAAGTCAAGTCACCTTTATTTATATAGCGCTTTTTACAATACAGATTGTATCAAAGCAGCTTCACAGTGATAACATGAAAATAATATAACAGAGTTTGTTTCTAAAAGAAAATTGCGTCAACGTCCACCTTAAGTAAGGCAGATCAATAATATTATTGAATAATAAATGTCCCCAACTAAGCAAGCCTACTTATCTGTCTCTCTTCTCCTTGGGCTAATCCCCAAAAAGTGAAAACAAGGGGGTGTTCTGAAGACAGACTGTTACCTGTGAAACAGGGGTACTCTGAAAACACCCCCATTAGCAGTTAGTGCTTTCCCCCTGATGAAATGAGCGCGGCAAAACTGATGAAATGAACGCGCAAAAAATCAACCAATCAGAATTTTAGTCGAACCAGAACGTATCGACCAATTAATCGACTAATCGACTGGGACAGTACAGCCCTAGACATTACCCATGATTTCATGATTTACAGGTCCTTCTCAAAAAATTAGCATATTGTGATAAAGTTCATTATTTTCCATAATGTAATGATAAAAATTAAACTTTCATATATTTTAGATTCATTGCACACCAACTGAAATATTTCAGGTCTTTTATTGTTTTAATACTGATGATTTTGGCATACAGCTCATGAAAACCCAAAATTCCTATCTCAAAAAATTAGCATATCATGAAAAGGGTCTCTAAACGAGCTATTAACCTAATCATCTGAATCAACTAATTAACTCTAAACACCTGCAAAAGATTCCTGAGGCTTTTAAAAACTCCCAGCCTGTTTCATTACTCAAAACCGCAATCATGGGTAAGACTGCCGACCTGACTGCTGTCGAGAAGGCCATCATTGACACCCTCAAGCAAGAGGGTAAGACACAGAAAGAAATTTCTGAACAAATAGGCTGTTCCCAGAGTGCTGTATCAAGGCACCTCAGTGGGAAGTCTGTGGGAAGGAAAAAGTGTGGCAAAAAACACTGCACAACGAGAAGAGGTGACCGGACCCTGAGGAAGATTGTGGAGAAGGACCGATTCCAGACTTTGGTGGACCTGCGGAAGCAGTGGACTGAGTCTGGAGTAGAAACATCCAGAGCCACCGTGCACAGGCGTGTGCAGGAAATGGGCTACAGGTGCCGCATTCCCCAGGTCAAGCCACTTTTGAACCAGAAACAGCGGCAGAAGCGCCTGACCTGGGCTACAGAGAAGCAGCTCTGGACTGTTGCTCAGTGGTCCAAAGTATTTTTTTCGGATGAAAGCAAATTTTGCATGTCATTCGGAAATCAAGGTGCCAGAGTCTGGAGGAAGACTGGGGAGAAGGAAATGCCAAAATGCCTGAAGTCCAGTGCTGCTTCTCTGTAGCCCAGCTCAGGCGCTTCTGCCGCTGTTTCTGGTTCAAAAGTGGCTTGACCTGGGGAATGCGGCACCTGTAGCCCATTTCCTGCACACGCCTGTGCACGGTGGCTCTGGATGTTTCTACTCCAGACTCAGTCCACTGCTTCCGCAGGTCCCCCAAGGTCTGGAATCGGTCCTTCTCCACAATCTTCCTCAGGGTCCGGTCACATCTTCTCGTTGTGCAGCGTTTTTTTTCCTTCCCACAGACTTCCCACTGAGGTGCCTTGATACAGCACTCTGGGAACAGCCTATTTGTTCAGAAATTTCTTTCTGTGTCTTACCCTCTTGCTTGAGGGTGTCAATGATGGCCTTCAGGACAGCAGTCAGGTTGGCAGTCTTGCCCATGATTGCGGTTTTGAGTAATGAAACAGGCTGGGAGTTTTTAAAAGCCTCAGGAATCTTTTGCAGGTGTTTAGAGTTAATTAGTTGATTCAGATGATTAGGTTAATAGCTCGTTTAGAGACCCTTTTCATGATATGCTAATTTTTTGAGATAGGAATTTTGGGTTTTCATGAGCTGTATGCCAAAATCATCAGTATTAAAACAATAAAAGACCTGAAATATTTCAGTTGGTGTGCAATGAATCTAAAATATATGAAAGTTTAATTTTTATCATTACATTATGGAAAATCATGAACTTTATCACAATATGCTAATTTTTTGAGAAGGACCTGTATATCCATATTAGCTTCTTAAAATGTTAACTTTTCAATTCTTTTAGCATGAGTGTTATTTTAAATAATATACCCATAATTTTTCTCTGTTCTTCACTTTATGTCCATGTTAACTTTAGCATGAGGATTGTTTCTTAATTTAATAGTCTAATGTGTGGTATTTTAGCATTAGCATTAGCACAAAAAGGCTTTCACAGATTAAAAAAAGAAAACGGTTCATTGCTAGTTTCTTTCAAAAGCCTCTAAAATGTCAAATCCATCTGGAAAAAGAGTAATAATCATATCAAATGTAGCTTTTAGTTTTCCAAAGCATTTTTAAAACTTTTTTTCATTCTTCATCCTCAAATAATGTGACATTACTAATGATTATTTCACAATTTGCTTGCTAAAAAGCTATCTTTTCTATTTTTGTCAGTATGAGTGTTGTTTTTCAGTTTAACACAGTGTGGTGTTTTAGCAATAGCATTAGCCGAAAGGCCTCCACAGAAAAAAAAAAAGAAAACAGTTCATTGCTAGCTTCTTTCAACAGCCTATAAAACATCATAATCTATCTGGAAGAACAGTAATAAACATATAGCTCTGATTCTGTCACGTTTCAGCTCGTTCTGAACAGCTACACGCGGCGAGTGGGCGAACGCTGGTATGTTTCCCAGAGATTTCCCGTTTTCCACTCAAATCGGCCCGTAATGAATGGATCTCGTATGATCAGGGAGATTAGCATGGCAGAATCTTAATTCTCTTGTCAGGGCGAATGTTGGGGCAAAGTAATTGTATGTACAGTTACAAAGCTGCCAACTCTCACGCATTGACCGTGAGACTCACGCAATTGACCCTTTTCACACGCTCTCACGCAGAGAAAAATAGCGGACAAAGAGGTCACTGACACCGACAGACAGGACAGAGAAGTTTACTTTTGATATGGAACAAATTCTCAGCTGTCGGATTCTGTCAATATTTTTACGAGAATCGCACAATAAATAACGTTTTGGCGCTTTTAAATGTGACAGGTCGCTGTAGCGCGTGCGTTCAAACGGCATGTGATACAGTAGCGTACAACATAGTTTTATTCATTTTCATTGTCAAAAAAAACTATCTAATCGGTTCAAGGTTGTAGATGAGTGATTCTATGGGTAAATATGGAATCACTACAATGACAGTTGAAATAGTCAATGTTTAGGATGGTGTCCAATAGCCCTTCAAGTGCTCTTCCAATAATCTAAGAAAAACAAGATAGCCCACAGTCACATTCTTGTACTTAGGATATTTGTTAATCCACAAGGTCATGCAGTGAGAACAATAGATTGGGTAGAAACCACTTGATGTCCATATCAGTAGAGCCTTAGCAACTCATACGGATTCAACCCCCCAAAATATAAAGTAACATTTAAAGGGTAAGTTCGGCGTTTTACAAGTAAAGCCCTGTTTTAAGATCGTTTCTGATGAAATCGAACGGTTAAGATTAAAATGTGGACACATGCTGCTGTCCTGAGAATTTTAGGTTTTTGTGTTAGCACCCCCTCACCTATACAATGGTTTCATAGAGGCACTGGAACAATCATTCATATAAACGCATTAAACTTTAGTTTACAAAGACGTGAAACTCACCGAGTGGTCTGTGGTGTTCACTGATATGCTCACGCAAAAATCGCTGCAAAAGATGCTTTCCAACAATAAATAAATCTGGTTTAAAAGCTCATTTTATGTAAACTCTAGCACCTTTTTTTTTTTTTTTTTGCATTTAAATTTATGCATATGGAAGACACTT
Source organism: Siphateles boraxobius (assembly GCF_051911475.1). Taxonomy (NCBI): domain Eukaryota; kingdom Metazoa; phylum Chordata; class Actinopteri; order Cypriniformes; family Leuciscidae; genus Siphateles; species Siphateles boraxobius. The sequence goes on along the minus strand of NW_027508733.1, from coordinate 2,315,702 downwards.
TAACCAACTTACATTGCATTTCAAAGTACACATTTACATTCTTATCAGTTCTTGCTTTCCCTGGGAATCAAACCCATGACCCTTGGCGTTGCAAGCGGCAAAGCTCTACTGTTTGAGCTACGGGAAAGTAAAGTTTTTCAAAGACAAATTTCATTGTATTGTTTAGATAGATTATGTATTTATTTCTTTGGGAACCAGAACACATCTTCAGGAATGAACAGTGTTTTTGTGCAGTGTACCTGTTCGCTCTCACGCAGGTGTGTCGGGCACGCGTGTGTCTCGTGTGCTCAGGGTGAAGCAGACAGTCATGTTGAGCGCTGGTGTTCAGATGAGCTGATGTGACAGCGACCCGTTCACTGCCCTGATTCAGTGTGTCAGTGAAGAGACTAATAACCTCCTGCAAACATCCCTCACAAACAGCCCTGAGCGCTCAGACAACCGCTCTCTCGCTCCAAACCTGCTGAGAACACACACACTGCCAGCTCTTTCACACGTCAGCGGCACTAGAGATGGGTCATAGTGTGCACTGACTAGGCCTCCAATAACTAGTGAGGTTGAACTAGGTTATAAGGATTAGAAAAAAATACATAAATTAAATATAAATATCTGTAGGGTAAGAACTTGGATTCATAAACTACAGTCTGGTGTTAGTTCATTAGATAATTAAATTTTGAAATGAATTCTCGCATATGCAATCAAGAATTCTGCGGTACATTTTTCAAATGCAGTTTTACATGTATGAGTTAAAATGTAGCATAATCCTTGAAACACGTATTTAGTCAGAATCTCTATTAAGTGATCTCTATTAAAACTATTATGTATAGATTAATGACAGAGACTGAACTCGCTCAGAAAAAAATGAGAACAGTAAAGGAGTTTATTATTTAACATAGCAAAGCATAAGGCAAGAAAGACAAAGATTTTACAAACATGATGAAAAAATATATACAATGTGAATACATGTTGAATGCTGATAGGTAATCATCAATTTCTATGCTGTTCTGTGAAACCACAAGATCAACAAGTACTTTTCAGAAATCATCAGACTGAGGAAACTTAAACTGATGATTGACTCCAGAACACAGAAAGAAATATATACATATATTTCCACAGGAAACAAGGCACATATATATAGTGCTTACACATAATTACACATATAAAATATGTGCATAAATATATAAACATCTAATCGAGAAAATGCACTAAATGGTACTGGCTCATATCTTAATAACTTATTACTTGTTATTTAGAGGCAAAATCTCAATTTTTTTTGTTTTTTTGTTTGTTTTTGTAGTTAATATTGTTTTAATCTGTTGACAGTCCAAAAAATGAATTGGCTTTTAGTAAAGATTTGAAGGACTTTGTTTTCTACAAAATGGGAATTTTAGTTCATTTAATAAAAAACAAATATCAATTAATATCATTAAGACAATTATCATTAAGAAAATATTTTTTAAAATTCTTAGCAAAATTCAAAGCAACAAATGAGGAAAAAAAACAAAAGACGATTTTCCATCGTCGGGCTGAACGGTTATAAGAACGGAAAGAAATGGTTATGGTTGTATTTCCACTTGAGATTGGTTCGACACGGCACAATTACAAACCGTTCTCAGGCCAAACTGAGTCAACGACTGACGCATTGTATATTTGTAAAGAGCTCTGTTATCACCACAGTGGAAAATGAAACCATATCCGTACTGGCTGGAACAGTCAAGCAAAGAGAACGGTTTAGCCCAACTGTGCAGCTAAAGTCATTCATTCTAAAAGAAATGCTAAACTTTCAAGATTAGAGAAGGAAGAAAACGTAAAAGTGTAAAGACGATTATGTGTAGTTGAATGCTCGTGGTAAAGAGTCTTTAAAGGTCTTTAAATGTTTCGTGGTCTTCATAAAAGGTCCCGGTTGTCGTTCTACCGGTGAGGAACTGTGAAGGTGAAGGTTCTGGAGAGTGATTTTGTTCATCTCTGTGAAGGAACCGTGAGGAGCCTCTCACTGACAGATCACTGACTTCTGAAGGGGATGAACTTTCATTAGAGGGAGTGGAGACAAGAGAGTCCTGATCCGGTGCATGTTCTGGAGAGGGTTTACTTTTGCCATTGTTGGTCTTCTTGCAGTCTGTGAAGAGAGATAAACAGAGGTGTAATATGCTTCAATGCAATGTAAAGAACACCATCAAGGGATTCCCATATGATTTCACACACACACACACACACACACACACACACACACACACACACACACACACACACACACACACACACACACACACACACACACACACACACACAAATTCTTATAGGTTGATCATTTTAGAGAATAAAAACATGACAGAACTGATAAAACAGCAACAGGTTCACATTCACTGCACTCTTCTTCACTGTACCGCCACACACAGAAACACATGTAAAACATTTGCACTTATGATGGGAATTATATCTCACAACGGGTCATTAGTACTTACAAGCTGCGAGTTTTTTCCTGCGTTTACAAAGTACACACAGAACAATCAGTACAATAACTAGGATGCTAACCAGAGCCGGACTCTTGATATATGAAGCATCTGATGCAGATTCTAGAACACACAGAGAAACATAATGAATAATATGGCAGAAAACCCCAAACAACAACAAAACAAACCTATAAACAATAACAGAAAAAAGTGAAGCCGTTGTCATTGTCAGTGTTTTGCCGCTAAATTAAGTAAAATGTACAGGTAGAAAAATTAACCATATTTAAATTTACTGTTCCTCATGATCTGATCCTCAGTCAGAATCTTCTGGATTGTCTCAGTCAAACTCTTGTGCTCGACCACACAGCTGTACCGGTCCTTCTTCCATTCGTCTGGAAGGACATACAGGGCAACAGTCCTCTGGAAGGTCCCGTTCTCATTTGGTAGTGTGTCTCTATACTCCAGTTTACTAGAATCTCTCAGATCTTGTCCGTTCTTCCTCCATGAGATGCTTGTGTTTCTGAAGAGAAAGCCTGTGACGTGACACTCCACATAATAGTCTGGGTTCTTCTGCAACAGAGACACTTTAGGCTCTAGAAGTAAACACAGAACAGGGAACAAAACTGAGAACAGAGAAAGAAACACATGCACTTTCTACTTATCTTAGAGTTTAATATTCTCTAATGTTGACCTGCATAGATTTATCAAGCTGTCTGTTAAAACATGGTTTATCTGGATCTGCACATGCAAGAAAAAATGGCCACACTTTAGTTTAAGGTCCAATTCTCACTATTAACTATTGCTTATTAGCATGTATATTACTAGTATATTGTTTATTAGCACATATTAATGCCTTATTCTGCATGATCATATTCTACATCCTTTAATACCTAAACTTAACAACTACCTTACTAACTATTAATAAGCAGTAATTAGGAGTTTATTGAGGCAAAAGTCATAGTTAATAGTGAGAATTGGACCCTAAACTAAAGTTTGACCGAAATAAATAATCATCTGGTAACTCTGATACTGTACCTGTTTTCTCAAAAGCAGCTTTAGACAAATGTAAGAGCTCCTTCAGCCAGTAAACACACTCATAATTATAGTATTGTTTCTGAGATATAAGCTTTTCTCTGTCATTATTCCACTTCATCACTGTGAGTATTCCCTGTGGTACAGACGCAGTGTATCTGATCTCCTTCAGGTCCAGTGAGATGAAATCTTCTCCATCATAACCATGATGATCAAACACTTGTGAGTCTCCAGTCTCATCATCATATTCACATCCATACATCCTCTGATACGTATGAAGTCCTGAAAGAGAGAGTGGGATACTGTTCTTCTTTGTGTCTTTTAATGTACAAGCTAGTCATTTGATGTTTATAAATGTAGTAAAAGTGAGGGATGATGTACAAATAAACCCTTCAGGTTAATACAAGACTCCTCCTGATCACCCTGTCGGGGTTTATTCTGCGGTAACAACTGAGTTATATTGATTTGAGTTGAAATATTGTATAAGTGGGCGGGGCTAACAAGTTATTTTGGGGTGTTTTGCTTGTTTCGAATGTGATTGGTTAAATTTTCTGTACAGCATCATGGGTAATGTAGTTTTCACCATAAATTCCATTGCTACATGATTACCGTAAAACTTCAAATAATAGCCCGGGCTTTTATTTTGCCAAATCGCCGAACTGCACCGGCTTGTATTTGAGACAGGCGTCTATATGAGACAGGCCTTTATAATTTAGTGTTGAGATGTTGTTCATTGAGATGTTTTTCCTAGAGTCTCTAATCTCTAAAAATCTCCAAATGCTCCACGTGAAACTGCGGTCTTCCGACCTTTTTCTATCGTGTCAATTGATTTTGATTAATATGCGCGGTAAAGAAAACTGGGGGTAACAAATAGGGATCGGAGCCTAAAATTAAAATTTTATCCATCTATCTCTGTCTTTCTCTCTCATTCAAATGGGCAGTTTGGGCGGCGCCGGGCGAGATCGGTCGTCAACATGGCGGCGTTCTATTTCTAGTGACGTAGGTGGCATCTATGAATTACATCGATCAAAAAAGGCTTTGGCGAGACACAAATTTGCTTTGGCGGCCGCCAAAAAGCGGACGATCTGACGGGTTTTAGAAGATTAAATAGGCTACAACCCGAAACTAAAAAACAGACCCGGCCTCTATTTGAGACCGGCCTTTATTTACCCAAACCTGTCGCCACACCAGGCGTGTAAAAGAGACTGGCGTGTATTTGGGACTCGGCTATTATTTGAAGTTTTACGGTATTTTAAAAAAAATAATTTGAAATAATGCGGGCTGGCAGTTTCAGCAGACGCAAATATCAATTAACAACCTCAGTTCACAGTCACAGTAGGTCTGTCTTTAACAGTTTAAAATAGTTAAAAATATAGTTAAAATTTATAGTTAAAAATGAAGAAAATGAATGAGTTTTTACTTCCAGAACCCGACTGTTGGACTCTATACAGCAATGCTATTGACCATGATCATTATCGGGGAATAACAGACCTCAGATGTCACGACTGACCAATCAGAATCAAGCATTTCAGAAAGCCTGTTAGTAATAATGTATTTTAACTCACCATGTGACTGATTGAATCGCTGCATTATAACAGGAATGTTGATTTTGAAGATCTGCTGAACATCTTTTCTTATCTCAATGTATTTCTTCCACGGTTCTGTAGATGCAAACTCCTCCATCCAGTCCTGTCTGGGAATCAGCTTCTTTATATTACTGTCATAATATTCAATCTGATGATCATCCAGTGTCGTTACAGCAGAAAACTCTGGAGTTCCTGCAGTCGTCTGTCCATTTATTGCAGTGTAAGTGGTGATGAACTTGTGTATTTCTGAACAAACATTAAACACACATTCAACTAAAAAACATAACACAAAGCTCCCAAACTGGTAAATACATATAAATACAGTGTCATAAATCATATTACTATTTGTTACCAAGATAATTCATTCAGTTTTTGTTCTTTTAAATCACTATATGAAATCAAAATGTGCAATTCTTGTTTTTTATGAAATTTTGTATTATTTAAATATTTTTTTTTTATCCGTACGTATCTTTTTTTTTATTCACGTGCGTCACAATTTTTAATCGGCCTACAATTGTTCTTGTTCCAGAAGCCGTTTTACTCGGATATACGACACAATAGGGAGGAAAAGATGAGCGCAACTTTAATTTCAAATCAATAACTTTCCACATGTGGAAAGTTATTGATTTGCAATGAAAGTTGCGCTCATCTAGTGTATCTTTCACAGAACACCCGCAGAGGAAGCATATTCTTTCATTTAGCTACACTAAAATGTGCATAAGTTTAGTAATTCATACAGGACTATTCTCAGTCTTGTTACAGTTTTGATGTTTAAATTGACCTGCGTGACACGATTTCAGTGCAGCTTCAACAAATAAATCCTGCTTTTCAGCCCAGGACAGAAACGACGAGAACTAGTTCTATTATCCTAGATATTATAAAAGATGTTTGTGGAAATAATACATATCAGATTAAAAAAATCTCATTATTTACTGTCAGTTCAACACACGGAAGTAGCTGAAGGCCTTGTTGACGGATAATTCATCGTTTAAACGACTTTATGACATATTCTCACCTGAGTAAACCAAAGGTATGAAGATGAAGAAAATTATGAACTTCTTCATTATGGATGAAAATCCATGTATTTGACACACACTTCTTTAAGTGTATTTACCGAAGAGCGCTGTAAAACTTAGCCTTTGCTACATATGAATCAACAGGTAGGCTAACACAGGTTACTGAACTGACGTCACCGCAGCTCGAGAGAAACAGCCTCAATGCGGAAGTGTAGGGAGGAACTTTTACTCACAGGTTGTCGTCGCTTCGTTCAGTAATGTGTTTTACCTTTCGATTCAGAGTTTTTACAGCGCTCTTCGACAACTACACATAAAGAAGTGCGGGTCAGATACATTCATTTTCATCCATAATGAAGAAGTTTATCATTTTCTTCATCTTCATACCTTTGGTTTACTCAGGTGAGAATCATTTCGTAAAGACATACTTCCGTGTGTTGAACTGACAGAAAATCTGTTAGAAAATTCTGAGTATTAAAAAAATTAATCATTAGAGCTATAACGATAGGCTACACCAAACACGATTCGGTTCGTAGGCTATCACGATTTTTGACCCACGATTCGATTCAAACCTAGATTATTTTTTTAAATCGAGGTTTGTTGGAGGAGAGGATATAAAGAGAGATTTTAAATAACACTGCTGCTCCTGCTCGACGCTCATGCACGCCGAGAAAAAATACGCGTTGCTCACGCGCCGCTGACGCTTGCAATGTGAAACGGCCGTTACAGGTAAAATTAAAGAATTTATTCTAAACTAGTTTTGTGGTGTAGGTCTACGTTTTTTTACAATGTTAACTTCAAATAATAGGCTACTAATAGTAATTTAAAGATGAGGGAAAGGATAACTCTGGGAGCTGGATTCTGAAGCGATTCTGCATTCTCACACCGCGACACGACACACGTTCGATTTTGGTTTCATATCGCATATCGTCACAGCCATATTGATCATGAATATTACACTGTATGTGGTGTTGAATCATGTTTTTTATAGATTCATGTATTTGTGTTGTTTGCCCAAATTTTGTTCAGAGTTACACAGGTTTATGACCACATACACTGGAATAAATGGACAGACGATTGAAGGAACTCCAGAGTTTTCTGCTGTAACGACACTGGATGGACATCAGATTGATTATTATGACAGTGACATAAAGAAGCTGATTCCCAGACAGGACTGGATGAAGAAGTTTGCATCTACAGAACTGTGGAAAGAAGACACTGAGATCAGAAAAGAAGTACAGCAGATCTACAAAAACAACATTCATGTTATAATGCAGCGATTCAATCAGTCACATGGTGAGAGAAAATGCTTATAGGACTACTACATTTTAAAGGGATCCTATTATGCTTTAGGGCTGCAACAAACGATTATTTTGATAATCGAATAATCTAACGATTATTAGTACGATTAATCACCGATTATTTCACCGACTAATCAGTAAGTTTGGAACGATTATTCAGCTTTTTCAATTAGGTAAAACATATACATATCCTTACTATAATATAAAAAAGAAAATCAGTTCAGCTTTTGAAATAGTTGTTTTAATGAACTTTGAGCCAACTAAACAGGTCATTCTCTTTAAGTTTTCAGATTTCGGTCCAACTCAAATCACACACAAATGCTCTCTAAGCATTGTTTAATAGGCCCACGGCTTTTCTTAGAACTGAAACAGAAAAAGGGACATTTACTTCACGACACAAAGAATGGTAAAATATTAATCTGCAAACCATTATTATAAGTATAAAATTACAATCTTTTTTTTTACATGACAATTGAGCTGACAGAGACGTTCTCATTCACCTTTTAATTTACAGTATGAAAAAGTAACTGCCATGATATTCTTCCTAACATCTCCTTTTGCAAGTCATGATTATGGAACAAAATACAGGCAAGTGATAAGACTATAATACCTAATAGTGTTACAATAATAAAAACAGCCCTGACTCCAAAGCACGATCAAGCTTTATTTTATGCAAAATAAATCATCACATTACTGTCATTATATTATTATTGATAATATTATTACTATTATTAGTAGCATTGCATTCTCTAATAAAGAGATTTACCGCTAGTTAGTTAGCTCCAGCTGGAGAACACTCAATTCTCACCGGCTCCTCTTTTGCCGAGATGTTTCCTCTTTAAGTGCTCCAACGTGCATGTTGTGCTCCCGTGAAAAGCAAGTTCCGCCTTGCATGTATTGCACATGACAGCATTCTTGTTTTGAAGTTTTGTGAAACTTTCCCAAACCTTGCTAGTTCGGATTCGTTTGCACTCCGTCATAATTTGCGCTCTTTTTTCTTTTACCAATAGCATTTGTAAAGCCCAATTTATACTTCTGCGTCGAACTTACGCCGTAGCTACGTCGTAGGCTGTGCGTAGCGCGCGTACCCTTCGGCGTACCCTGACGTGCACCTCTCCAAAAATGTAACAACGCGTCAATTCTACACGGACGCAAGCGCTGTTATTGGTCTGCTCAAACCGCTCCCTCGGGTTTCACATGCTCTCTCTGCGTGCGTCAACGCGGACAACGACGCAGAAGTATAAATTAAAACCAAAGCGCAGTCTACGGCGTAGAGGCTCCGGCGAAGGTCCGACGCAGAAGTATAAATCAGCCTTAAGGGCTGCATTACACTCTAGCGCTACAGCGCCGTAGCGGTCAAATCGCGATATTGCACGCCCTTACATTAGGTCACGTGGGATCAAACGACTACTCGACAACAAAGATATTTGTCGACAATTTTTTATTGTCGACAATGTCGACTAATCGTTTCAGCCCTTATTATGCTTTTCCAACTTTTCCACTTTTTCAACATTAGTTAGTCTGTAATGTTGCTGTTTGAGCATAAAAAAAAGATCTGCCGGGTTACAAACCTCAAAGTAGAGTGGAGGTAGATCCACAGAATCCACTTTTGAAGAACTACAACAAACGGCTCATTTGGACTACAACGTGTTTTTTTCCGGATCTTATGAAGTAATAATGTTTCTCATTTAAATAATACCCGCCCTTTGAATACGCAAAAAAGGGGACGAGGCCTGGATGAGCTGCGTTAGAGAACACAGTATTGTCGCAATGTCAAAGAGACACTGTTTTCCACAACATTTCCAAAACTTATTTGTATGACCTTTTTAAGGCTGACGAACTTAGAGTGGGCAAAATTTATTTTAAACCCTGTTCCTGAACATTATAACCCAAACGTTTATCTGTGCGCTGCACATTTTATGGAGAACTGCTTGTTTTCTGTAGCTTTTGTAATGCTGTGTTCACACCAAACGCGAAGTGTATATTCGCATCGCATTACTTGCTCTAGGTAACTCGCGGGATGTTTTTTTTGTTTTCCGCGTCACTCGCGATTAGGAGCGTCTTCACATTTTTTTAGTCTATGGTCTTCACGCACATCAACAACTACATTTCTTTCTGCCATTTTTCCGACATCAACCATGTTGGAGATAATTACTCTCGCTGCCCTGTACCTGTTGTGGGACTCCGAAACGGCGAGGTGTCTGGGTTCACAGCCTCATCCAGAGGCGCACACACACATCTCAGTAAATTTCACTGTCTACTCCAGGAACTGTGCCTGGATGACAGCCGCTTCCAGCGCCACTTGAGGATTGACAGGTGTCCAGTGCACGGACTTATCAATAAGCTGTTAACTGACAACACGTCATGTGAATTTCATGCTCGATTTGAAGCGATTGAGGCAAATATCAAGTGTTCGCGGCAACCGCGTCGCCCAATTCGCGTCTATTCGCTTATTTGCATTGACTTTGTTTGTAATCTACTCACGCAAATAATTAAATTCGCTTTTGGTGTCAACGCCATAAGACAGTTCACCGCTCTTGAGAAAATGTATCATGGTTTTGTCAAGTCAAGTCACCTTTATTTATATAGCGCTTTTTACAATACAGATTGTTTCAAAGCAGCTTTACAGAGATAACAGGAAAATAATGTTGTAATACTATTGTTAGATACAAAATTAAATGTCCCCAACTAAGCAAGCCAAAAGCCAATGGCGACAAAGACAAAGAAAGGCAAAAAGGCAACAATCAATTTTGTGATCGATTACAGTTTGTATTAGCTTAGTTTTGCAACAAATATCACGATTAAATGGTGTTCTATCGTATATATAATGTTTAAGAAAATACTAAAAACATACCACTTTGAAACGTCTTGTGAAATCCTTACTTGCAAAGTCCGTACATGAAGTCCATTCAACACAATTCTCTTGTTTGTTAACATTGTCAGGGTCTGAATCGGGCTTAAATTTGTTTGCCGCCAAATTGATGTAATCCTCAATTTTTACACTAGAGCAGAACTCGCAGTTATAAAGGAGCGGGACATTTCCAAAACACGTGCTAAGAGCTGCCAATCACAACACACTGGGCCAGCTAACCAATCACAGCACATTTCTTATTTCAGAAGGAAGGGCTTCAGCAAAATCAGTGTGTTCGGGACAGACTGGGGAGAGAGGAGCTGCAATAATATAAAATATGTGAAAAATAGTCTGTTTTTTGAACAATCAAGCATGAAAACATATTCTAGTACACCCAAAAAAAAAAACTGGGCTTCATAAAATGGCATATAGGACCCCTTTAAATGTCAAAGATTACCTTGTGCACTAAACAAAAAGAGCAATTGTTGTTGTTGTTTTTTCTCTTACCCCCTTTTCTTTTTCAGGTGTTCATATGTATCAGAGGATGTATGGGTGTGAGTGGGATAATGAGACTGAAAAATTACGTGGGTTTGATCGGTATGTTTATGATGGACAGGATTTCATCACACTGGGTGTGAGGGAGGGCAGATACACTGCACATGTACCAGAAGCAACTCCTACAGTGATGAAGTGGAATAATGACAGAGAACGGTTTACATTGTTGAAACGATACTACGATCATGAGTGCATTTACTGGTTGGAGTATTTCTTGGAGTTAAGGAAAGTGGGTTTCAAGAGAACAGGTACCTTTTCAATTATAATGAGTCATTGGTGTTTCACTTTCTTTTCTCATTTCTTCATCAAAACATAAAAACGTGGCACAATTTATGTTTGAGGTAGCCTAATCATATGGATAAATGTACCAATCTGTAACCGTCTTTTTATGGTTTTATGTTTTTTTACTTAGTACAATGTTTATCCTATCTTTACCACATTTGGCTTATAGGATTGTACGATTATTCTGGGCAAATTTATTAAATAGGTTTCTATCATTAAGAAATTGATCAAATAGATATTTAAGTCAATATCACACATTAACTAGTTGAAAGGGATAGTTGAGCCAAAAAATGAAAAAAGATTATTGCAGTCAGGCCAACAAGGAGAACACGAAACACCTGTAGAAACAATCAGAACAAATCAATTAAGGTGAAAAACTACAACTATGGCACTGAGACAGGAAGTGAAACAAAAGTCTAAAAAAAAACACAGAAATAATGACACTATTATAATTTTGCATTCGTATTTTAAATTAGGTTTTCTTTGTATATTTTCGCATTAATTTTCTGTTTCATTTTTAGTAATTTTGTTACCTAGTTTTGTCATTTTTATTAGTTTTTGTTATTTTATATATTAGAATTTAGGTTTAATTATTTGCTTTTAGCTCAGTTTTAGTTTTTATTTATTTACAGTTAGTAATTGCAGTCCTTTAACTTAAACCTTTTTCAGATAGTTTCTAATGAACTATTTGTAAGTTTCATAATATTTATATTTTAGCTGTATTTCAATTAAAAAAATTTTGTTAATGATAATAATCCTGGATCTAACTAATAACTTAATTTTAGTTAATTTTAGTATTGATTATTGTTTATTTAATCATTTAGTTGTTTCAGCCTGATATTGCTGTTTCTGTATATTATTGTATTTTCAAATGTTTTTTATTTTTAAGGACCTAAAAAAGAATACATACTGGTGTGTGTGATCGGAGTCCTGGTTATTTGTGCTTTAGTACGACTAAACTCAGTAAGTATATGTTGATTTGTCTTTTTTTCTGCTCTTATTTCTCATTCAAGTGGTGATTAGGTAGAAGTTCCAGTAATGTGGAATTAAGTAGCGCAACTATTTCTACTGGAAATTATTTAAAATGATTGAATTACAATGAACTGCAAAGCCTCATTTTCAGAAGCCATTACTGCAGCATAAGTCATATTGTAAAAATGTCTGCAAACATTGAGAACATATTGTAAATAAATGATCTCTACATGATGGTGATTTATTGTTAAACCAAGCATTAAATCCAGTCCTCAATAGCTGCTTATAAATGGACCATAATAATCAGCTCTTATTCAGACTATTCTCATCTATGCCAATCTCTTATGTCAATTGGAATAAACTGGCCTAATATGATTAATATTTAATTTGAATTCAAACTGTTTTTGCAAAAGATGTTTAAGTAAAAAATAAATCTAGTTTAAGTCTGTTTAGTTTTATTGTGTTTTGGTGTTGTTTTCCCTGTTCCCGTTTTGCCTGTGTTCCTGATTATTATTGGTTTCCATGGTTTCTGATTTATCGCACCTGTTTCTTTTCCAGTTAAATACCTCACTCCGTGTGCTTAAGAGCTTAAGCTTGGTTCAGACTCTCAGTCCAAATCCGATCAGATTTAACAAGTGCGAACAGCATTAAATCACATTAAATGCTATTTTTACATATCCGTTTCAAAGTTTTTTCAAAGCATTTCTGGAAATCCGTTTCAGTCTGACCTCTCTGATCGGCTTTCGAATGGTTTATGTGACTTTCTCACGCCGCGTAAAATGTAGTGCCGGACAAGCAGAAAATGACAATATAACGGAGACACGTATTGAATCAGACGGAGACGAAAGCACAGAATACTCCAACTGTGTTTCTGCTCCTCATAAAGCGCAGTAGTCCAGTGTACGGTTACACATAGTCAAACCACTCCATGTTGCGGTTGCTGTTGTATTTAGCGTATATTTATTTATTTATTGCCATAGAAACTGATGCAGATATTCTGGAAAACTATGGCGCTGCACGGACACACAAATCGGATCTGAACAGTTGCGATACACAGTGTGGACGCCAATCATTTTATATCAGATTCCAATCGGATACACAGATAATCAGATTTGGACTGACAGTGTGAATGTAGCCTAAGTTCCTCTCAGTTTGTTCATTCTTGTTTATATCTAGGTTTTAACGTGTTCTCCTGAGGTTTTCCTTGGATTTATGAATAAAAACGGTTTTGGCTGGTTTCACAGACACGGCTTAAGTCTAGTCTCAGACTAAAATGGATGTTTGAGCTGTTTTAACTGAAAGCATATCTTAAAATATGTCAGTGCCATTGTTTTTTTTCTCAAGATGCACACCAGTAATGTTTTTACTGAGGCACTTTAATAAAAACTACCTAAATGTCCTAATTTAACTAAGACCTAATCCTGGCTTAATCTAAGCCCTGTCTCTGAAACCAGGCCTTTATTTCTCTGGTTCTCGTGCGTCGTGTGCTTGCTACTGCCACACACCTTTTTTACACTTTTTACAATTCCAATGTAAAATCCCATAAATGTGGGATTTGGAATTGGTCACATGCGGTGTGATACAAATCGTGTAATTAAAAAATATCCTAATTTAATTAATCTTTATGACATTACTTTGCAGAAACGGAAGTTGCAGACAATCTGTCAAAATCTAAAGCAGATCTACACTGACAAAAAATATTTAAGTGTTTTCTGCACACGTCTGCACAGACAAATCTTCAGGATGTTGGAGAACAGATGATTTCCATCATGCTTGTGTGACAAAACATGTTTCAGTGCTGAATAATGTCCATGAATATGAATGTCTTTTATGAACGACATAAGACATGACCAAACAGCAAAAGTGTGTGTGATCTTGTCTTTCAACTCTTGCATTTGTAAATATGTCCTGTAAATATAAATTCATTTTTTTCTCAAGTTCACTGATTGCAAATAGTTTGAGGGCTTTTATGAGTTTAAATGTTAAAAATAAAACATTAAAAAAAAATGTAACAATGGCAGTTTTCTTTTTTTTCTTTATAAAACCGCTTGTATAAAGTTGAAAAAATAATAATAAAGGATGTTTTAATAATATTTGATATAATAATTTAATAAACATAAGTGCAACATCAGCTAAATTTGTAAATGTTTTGTAAAGTAGTTGTAAAAATGGAGAAACACTAGAATGTATCTTGCATTTCTAACAATTTAAACTCAAATTTCTATTCTATTCTATTATTTTGACATAATTAGTAAATATCTGGCATTTGCAACGTAAAAACAGAGAATTTATTTCTTTTCTTATATCTCACAATTTAGATTTTTGTCCTTGTCAAAAAACAGATGTGATTTTTTTTTTTAGATAAAATTTGAATATTTGTTATCACTAATACACACAGGTGTCATACAGTTATCTTTATCAGTATATCATACAGTTATCAGTTAACTGTCATACAGTTAGGTGTCATACAGTCATTATTGGAGTATTTTGGCCTTTTTAAAACCTTAGAAAGGTTTTTATAAAACCTTACTTCAGACAAAATATTATTATTGTTTTATTTAATTATATATATATATATATATAACATCGTTTGTTGTACTGTTATTAGCAGTCATTTAAATTATACAATATGTATATTAATTATACAACCTATTAGCTAAATTGAAGCTAAAATATTATTATTATTTATGCCTATTATAATTATTACTATTTAAATTATTTAATTATATTATACTTGACAGCTACAGCAAAGCTAAAATATTATTTTGAAGTGTATTTAATGGTTATATTTAAAATATTACACTTAAATTATTATTTATTATGAACTATTATTTTAATAAATCATTTATAATAATGACACTATCTTGACGGTATTGACAGTATTTTTTGGTCCTTAAAGCCTTTCGTTGGTCACTTACCTCACAAAATGTCTTTCAAGCCACTGCCCTGCATCCGTTGTTTGGTGTTTTTCTTTGGACTTTTACAGAATTCTAAATGTAGAGTTTCAATTAGATGTTTTTCCAATTTAAGAAATCAAATTTAATAGGAGGACCCCACACTTCACTGCTGCAATATAATGCAAGTTTAAGCAAGATTTTGATTGGGATTTCAATTTTAATCATTCTTTTCATGGCATAGAAAGCCCTTCAAAGTTTGAGCTTTCTCTTTGAGTTCATTCATAGCCAAAGTAAAGCAGTTGAAGATATTTTCCTGCCGAGGTAAGTGTATGTTTGTGTTCTCGATGGTTCTGTGTGATGGTGTGAATGTGTGTGTTGGTCCCTGAGATCTGGAGTGTTTCTGGAACATCATTACTGTAGTTTTCTGGAGGTTGACGGTCAGGGCTCAGCACTCACAGTAATCCTCCAGCAGATTCAGGCTGTCCTGAAGACCCTCTTTAGTGGGAGACAGGAGAACCAGGTCATCTGTGTAGAGAAGACACTTTATCTCTGTGTCGTGTAGAGTGAGCCCTTGAATGGGAGCATGTTCTAATATATTGGCCAATCGGTTGGTGTAAATGTTTAAGAGGGAGGGGCTTAAACCAGAGCCCGTCTCACTGCACATTGGCTGGCTGTGTACATTGATTTGATCAAATCATAGAATTTCCCCATATCCCACTGTCAATAAGCTCCAGGTATGATTCTTCATGCCAGATTGAATCAAATGCTTTCTTGAAATCAACAAAACTAGGACAAAAAAATGCCTTTTGTTTTGATGTACATATTTACTGTATCAATTAGTGTTTGTAATGTAAAAATGTGATCAGATGTGCGACATTTTTGGAGAAAGCCAATTTGACATTGTGCTTCATAAGGAAGTCTATTAATTTCTATTTTTTAGTCCACAGACTGAGTTTAGACCTTGTAGCAGCTGGACCTATCAGACACACAATTATTCATTATATTTAATGAATAATCCAGGAACCCACTCTCCCAACAACAAACTAAGTGCCAAGGTGTTTTTGACAACTCCCCAGTTGGCCTGATCGGGTAGCAAAGGAACTCCAGTGAGATAAGATGGTTTATGACGTGAAAAATGTTGAAGACACAGACCAAAAAAACAAACTTCTCTCCTTCAATTCATAGACAAACCTTTTAATGAACAGGCATATCCCTGGGACATTGTGCATTGTATCCTATTTTATGCATGCCTTATGATAGAACTATTTGATAATGTAACTTTGTTGGTATCATGCTTCCGATCAAAATAATCCTTGTTTAACGCCCTGCACATTGATGTACATCACCTCCTCATAGCATGCATTGTATGCTTGTTATATTAATTCAGAGCATAAAGAGACACAAACTGCCAGCTCACTTTCATTATGCAAATGAGTTTGCTTCCAAACAAAGAAACCTTGTCTGCTTGAAAAATACCCCTTTCTCATTGGACATGCCAAACTCGAGAGGTTAAAGTTAAAGGGCACTGTCTCAGAGTCCCACCTCTCTTCTTTCTTCTTCTGGTTGCTGTTCATGTGAAAAGTCTTTCCTAAGCCCTTTCATAACTTTCTTGACCATAACCGAGTCAGACTAACACCACAAGTTTGCCATCCCTTCATTCAACCTGGAAGAATTGAAGAATAGCTAAGGCAATCCAAGTATATCATACATTCAACTAACTAAACAGAGGTACATTATAAGCTGTAGACCTTTTGTTCTGTCCAGGTGATTTACTGACTGTTATGTGTGGTTACATTTCCATTTCAGTTTCATTCATTAACTTTCACTTTCCATTTTACCCATGTATTCGTAATTGTGTGTATGTGTAGACTAGTGATGTGTTTGGGATTTACATTTTACATTTATTCATTTAGCAGACGCTTTTATCAGGGACTTACAAATGAGAGCAATAGAAGCAGTTAAACTAACAATAGGACAACAATATGCAAGTGCTATGACCTTTCTCAGTTTAATCTAACGCAGTAGGCCTAGATATAGATATAGAATAGAAGAGAAAGTGTTAGTGTTAATGGATCAAGTGTTGCCGAAAAAGATGCGTCTTCAGCCGTTTCTTGAAAGTGGCAACAGTTTCAGCTGCACTGGTTGAGTTAGGCAGATCATTCCACCGACAGGGAACAGTCGTGGTAAAGGTCCGAGAAAGAGATTTTGTGCCTCTTTGAGATGATGCACCACAAGACGACATTCGCTAGCAGAGCGCAAGTTTCTGGATGGCACATAAGTCTGAAGTAATGAGTTTAGGTAAGAGGGAGGAGAGCCAGTGGTTGTTCTGTAGGCAAACGTCAGTGACTTGAATTTGATGCGAGCCGCAACTGGCAACCAGTGCAGGTTTGTGAGGAGAGGAGTGACGTGTGTCTCTTCGGCTCATTAAAGACCACTCTGGCTGCAGCATTCTGGATCAGTTGTAGAAGTTTGACAGAGCAAGCTGGAAGACCAGCCAGGAGTGCATTACAATAGTCCAGTCTGGATAGAACAAGCGCTTGGACAAGGAGTTGTGTAGCTCTGATAGGAAGGGCCTGATCCTCCTAATGTTGTATAAGGCAAATCTGCAGGACCGGGCAGTTCTAGCAATGTGGTCTGTGAAGTTCAATTGATCATCAATCACAGCTCCAAGGCTCCTGGCTGACCTTGATGGAGTTATGGATGACGAGCCTAGCTGAATGGTGAAGTTGTGATGAAGTGTTGGGTTGGCCGGGCCCACAAGCAACTCTGTCTTCGCAAGGTTTAGTTGAAGGTGGTGGTCCTTGATCCAGCCAGAAATGTCTGTCAGGCTGAGATGCGAGCAGCTACCGTCAGAATGAGAGGTAGAGTTGTGTGTCATCAGCGTAGCAGTGATAGGAAAAGCCATGATTCTGAATCACAGATCCTAGTGATGTCATGTAGATGGAGAAGGGAAGCGGTCCCAGCACTGAGCCCTGAGGCACTCCGGTAGCTAGATGTTGGGTCTTAGACACCTCACCCCTCCATGACACTCTAAAGGACCTACCCAAAAACCTGGCATTTAGTTAAATAAAACTTTATGTTCACATTAACATCAGTGTTGATTCTATGATCCCTGCTTGCAAATTCCCTCTAACAATGTGATCACAGCCACATAGCTTTTGAGTAGCACTGTATCCGGTAAAAGAAAAGTTATTTTTCTGTGGCCACGATAGACGATCAATACTGAGTGTTTGCTGGATGAACAGGTTAATTGATTGTAAAAATTAATTCTGCTACATCAAGTTAATTATATAGTAACTCTTTCCCCACCATTGACTGAATATTTTGGTTATACGGTGGTTATAAGCTATTGCGCTTCTTCTGAAAGAGTACAGAATCTCCTGATCAAAACACAGGAGAAGAAGCAGAAACAAGCGAGATCATGCCCTGCGTCTCAATGTCCATACTATCCAACCTAAACGGCATAGTATGTTGGAAAGAGTATGCCAGAAGTCCTCGGATGGTCTACTATTTCCGCTGGATTTCCGAAGTGTGGATCCGTGCTCACTATAACAGATAATATTACCCACAACCTTGGAGGAGGGACTACAAACACGAGTAAAAAGTGTTAAAAAAAACTACAAAACAAGGCGGATATGCGCGACCGACGGTGAGAGGTATAGATAAAGGTTTGAGTGACTAATCAAAGTTTAACCTGATAGAAAAATATTTATTTAATGTTATCCGTTTTATATTATCTGCAAAAACAATGTGGACTTTTATAAAGATCCGTTTGGCAATTAACTTTTAAATGCATAATTATGCATTAATATGAGGAGAGTCTCCGCATAAAAGACCCGCGACTTCAGATCAACGTGATTCTGCATTTCTCTCCAATACGCTAGGAAATAAAATAAAATGAAATATGGAGGAGTGTATCTTTGACAAGATGATTCACAGGCCAGTCTACTGTGTCAGGATGCGACAGAGAACAATCACTGGATTTTACTCCCACACCCCTCGCCAGTCTGGTGGGGGTACGGGGTACTGGTCTTCTCATTTCTAACAAATGGAAATACTCAACTCTCTCTTCTCTATGCAATAAAAACTCGTTTGAATATCATGCAATTACACTTACAACTCCCATTAGGATCCATATTGTAGTTATCTATCGCCCCCCAGGTCAACTGGGAAGCTTTGTTGAGGAGCTGGATGTGCTGCTGTCCTCTTTCCCTGAGGATGGCACCCCACTCGTAGTCTTCTGTGATTTCAACATTCATCTAGAAAAGGCGTATGCAACAGACTTCATCTCTCTTCTAGCCTCATTCGATCTCAAACGGCTCATCACCATAGGTACTCACAAATCAGGCAACCAACTGGACCTGGTTTACACACACAACTGCATCACAGACAACATTTTGGTGAAACCTCTCCACGTTTCAGATCATTTCCTCATTACTTTCAATCTACAACTCACTATCCACACTCCACCAACTCCCCTACCAGTTACTTTCAGACAAAACCTGCGCTCACTTTCTCCTTCCCATCTTTCCTCTGCTGTGTCATCTTCTCTTCCCTCACCCTCACAATTCTCATCTCTAGATGTGAATACCGCAACAGATACTTTATGCTCCACTTTAACTTCTTCTTTAGACAATATCTGCCCTCTCTCCTGCAGGCCAGCACGCGCTACTCCCTCTAACCCCTGGTTATCTGAGGTTCTTCGTGAACACCGGACCAAACTCAGCGCAATGGAGAGAAAATGGCGCAAATCAAAAGATACGTCTGACCTGAGTATGTATCAATCTCTGCTCTCTTCCTTTTCTGCTGATGTTCACGCTGCAAAATCTTCATATTTCCACAACAAGATCAACAGCGCCTCTAACACACGAACACTTTTCAAGACATTCAACTCTCTCCTCTGTCCACCTCCACCATCACCCACCTCCTCTTTAACTGCTGATGACTTTGCTAACTTCTTCACCAACAAAACAACTACTATCAGCAGTCAGTTCTCCACTCCACACACACAGGAACCCAAACCATCCTCTCCCACTACCAGAAATCTTCTCTTTACCTTCTCTCCGCTAACCGAGGAAGAAGTATCTAAACTTCTCCTCTCCAGTCATCCTACCACCTGCCCTCTAGACCTCATCCCCTCACACACTTCTACAAGCCATCTCTCCCACACTTCTACCAGCACTCACACACATCATAAACTCATCCCTCCACACTGGCATTTACCCTACAGCATTCAAGCAGGCTCGGGTAGCTCCACTGCTTAAAAAAACAACTTTAGACACATCACTTTTAGAGAATTACAGACCTGTCTCTCTCCTAACTTTCATTGCGAAAACACTTGAACGAGTTGCTTTCAACCAAGTGTCATATTTCCTGTCTCTGACCAACCAGCTAGATGACAACCGGCTTCAAGAAAGGCCATTCAACAGAGACTGCACTACTGTCGGTCACAGAAGCCCTGCGGATCGCAAAAGCTGCTTCCAAATCATCAGTTCTCATTCTGCTGGATCTTTCTGCTGCCTTCGACACTGTGAATCATCAGATCCTTCTGTCCACCCTCTCATCACTGGGCATCACTGGATCTTCCCTCCACTGGTTTGAGTCCTATCTCACAGGTAGGTCCTTCAGGGTTGCATGGAGAGGCGAGGTATCCAAAGCACAACAACTGAACACAGGGGTTCCTCAGGGTTCAGTTCTTGGACCACTCCTCTTCTCCATCTACACCACATCATTGGGACCCATCATACAGGCACATGGTTTCTCTTACCATTGCTATGCTGATGACACACAGCTCTGCCTCTCATTTCAACCAGATGATCCCACAGTAGCTGCACGTATCTCAGGCTGTCTGGCGGACATCTTGGCATGGATGAAGGAACATCACCTGCAGCTCAACCTTGCAAAGACTGAGCTTCTCGTTCTCCCTGCCAATCCGTCTCTACAGCACGACTTCACTATCCAGCTTGAGTCATCCTCAATCACCCCATCAAGGTCGGTCAGAAATCTTGGAGTAATATTTGA
Organism: Siphateles boraxobius; assembly: GCF_051911475.1. NCBI lineage: Eukaryota > Metazoa > Chordata > Actinopteri > Cypriniformes > Leuciscidae > Siphateles > Siphateles boraxobius. The sequence continues at coordinate 2,294,745 of NW_027508733.1, read as the reverse complement.
TGACCAGCTGACCTTCACAGACCACATTACAAAGACAGCTCGATCATGCAGCTTTGCAATGTATAACATCAGGAAGATCAGGCCTTTCCTAACTGAGTATGCAACACAACTTCTCGTCCAGGCCCTGGTTATTTCTAGGCTCGATTACTGCAATGCTCTTCTGGCTGGACTTCCATCATGTGTTACTAAACCTCTACAAATGATCCAGAATGCTGCAGCCCGCCTTGTCTTCAACGAGCCCAAAAGGGCTCACGCCACTCCTCTGTTCATCTCACTGCACTGGCTACCACTCGCTGCTCGCATCAAATTCAAAGCTTTGACGCTTGCTTACAGATCTACCACAGACTCAGCTCCGTCCTACTTTCACTCGCTCCTACAAGTCTACATCCCTACCAGAAGCCTACGATCGGCCAATGAGCGACGGCTCGTGGTGCCATCACAGCGAGGCACAAAATCACTCTCCAGAACATTCTCATTCACGGCTCCTTGCTGGGGGAATGATCTCCCCACCCTCGTCCGTAATGCAGAATCCCTGACAGCATTCAAAAGACAACTGAAAACTCATCTCTTCCGTGAGTACTTAACATAATAAAAAAAAATCTCTTTTAAATCTTTCCTTCCCTTTTAAATCTTCCCTTGTCTGGCTTTTGCTACTCTGAGCAATGCCTGAACTTTGTATTTTGAGCACTTCTTCCGTTGTTCTTGCCTCTTCACGATGACTCGCTTGCTTTAGTGCTCGGTTGTAAGTCGCTTTGGATAAAAGCGTCTGCTAAATGACTAAATGTAAATGTAACAACCGTTAAAGACGCAATTGTATGACATGATAGTTTGTCCCAAAGCTTGTCTTCTCTTCTGCTACACACTCAAACATATGCACTTTTTCTTCACAAAAAGAGCACATATACTGTTAGGGCGTAGTATAAGTAGGCGAATTGAGACGCAGCAATGGGCAAATTCCAAACTGAAGTGAGTATCCCTGTGCCCTACTCCCTTCGAAGGGAAGAGCCCTTGAAGTGGGGACTTTGGAGTGAGCAACACACTTCTGTGCCATTATTGTTATGTTCTTACGACAAAAATGTCTCATTATTGCTGTTAACATAACTGTTGCAAAAAAAAAAAACTGTTTAAAGTATGCATTATATATGTGTGTGTGAGTGTATTTCTCTGCTCTCAACTTTAAAACTTGCTGACTCATCTGTGGACCCTGCATTAACTAACACATTTCTTACCTATGAAACTTATTTAAACATAACATGACAAAAATGTGTGAAATATATCACGAACAAAACAAAACTTGAATTGCTCTGTTTGTAAGTTAACTCGAACTCTCCCGCCATCTTGCTTTAAAATGAATCACGAGTATTTACTGGGTCACATGACCATAAATTATAAAATGACTCACACACAGACACGCATACACACACGCACACACACACTCACTGCCAGCGCTTCACACGTCATCATACTGTGCACTGAGAAAACTACTGAGGTTCACCAGGTTATAAAGATTAGAATAAATTACATATAAATACACTACCAGTGAAATGTTTTTGACCTGTAAGATTTTTAATGTTTTTAAAAGAAGTCTCGTCTGATCACCAAGGCTGCATTTATTATTAGTTGTGTACATTTTTATTTCAGGATTCTTTGATGAATAGAAAGTTCAAAAGAACAGCATTTATCTGAAATATAATCTTTTGTAACATTAAACACTACCGTTCAAAAGTTTGGAGTCAGTAAGAATTTTTTTTTGGGGGGGGGGAATATATAAAAGAAATCAATACTTTTATTCATCAAGGAGGAATTAAATTGATCAAAAGTGACAGTAAAGACATTTATAATGTTACAAAATATTCTATTTCAGATAAATGCTGTTTTTAACTTTCTATTCATTAAAGAATATTCTATTCATTTTTTACATAACTGTTTTCAACATTAATTAAAATAATAATGAACGTTTCTTGAGCATCAAATCATCATATTATACTGATTTCTGAAGGATCATGTGACACTGAAGACTGGAGTAATGATGCTGAAAATTCAGCTTTGATCACAGGAATAAATTACATTTTAAAATAAACAATTTTAAAATAGAAAACAGTTATTTTAAATTGTCATAATATTTAACAATATTAATGTTTTTTGAAATATCAAAAAAAATTAACAAATTTTATTTTTCGCTTTGTTTGGACACTTTTATTATACTTTTATGATGCTTTTCAGAAGCTCTAGTTCCCGTCCAACGGACAGCAGTCTCCAAAAACTTGAAGGAAGAAAGCTATTCAGTGTAAAGCATGGCCAAATGTAAATTTTTGGGTGAATTAATTATCAAAGATAGAAATCTCCATTGGTAATTTAGCTCTGGTAGTCAAACATAACTGAACCAGTTCATCCATGAATTCTCTCTTGAATATTTTCTAGTAAATAACGACTTATATTTTGGTCGGTTCCTCACACATGCTAACATTGACTTATGAATATGATATACTGTGTGGACACTTTTATTATACTTTTATGATGTTATTATATCATTTGTGAGTGAATCATTTAAAAAGATTTGACTCAAAAGAACAATTTGTTTCTGTATTCGGTCTTGAATATTTTCAGTAAATAACGACTTAAATTTTGGTTGGTTCTTCACACATAGCTAACGTTGGACTTATGAATATGATATACTGTTCTTTTGAACTTTCTATTGATCAAAGAATCCTGAATTTTTTTAGCACAACTGTTTTCAACATTGATAATAATCATAAATGTTTCTTGAGCATCAAATCATCATATTATACTGATTTCTGAAGGATCATGTGACACTGAAGACTGGAGTAATGATGCTGAAAATTCAGCTTTGATCACAGGAATAAATTACACTTTAATTATATTAAGATAGAAAAGTTATTTTAAATTATCATAATATTTTACAATATTACTGTTTTTTGTTGTTGTTGTTGTTGTTGTTGTTGTTTTATTTTTAATCAAATAAATGCAGCCTTGGTGAGCAGAAGAGACTTCTTTTAAAAAACATACAAATCTTACCGACTGACTTTTGACTGATAGTGTAACTGTAGAGTAAGAACTCAGATCCATAAGCTACAGTCTGGTGTTAGTTCATTAGATAATTCAATTTAATATGAAGTCTCGCATATGCAATCAAGAATTCTGCAATACATTTTTTGAATGTAGTTTTACAAATTGCCATAGTTGACATAGGCTATATGAGGTCAAATCTGTGTAGCATAATCCATGAAACACATATTTAGTCAGAATCTCTATTAACTGATCTCTACTAAAACTATTATGTATAGATTAATGACAGAGACTGAACTCAATGAGAACAGTATAGGAGTTTATTATTTAATATACCACAAAATAATGAGAAAGATAAAGAAAGATAAAAAAAATGTACAAACAGGATGAAACAAAATGTGAATAGATCTTGATTGGTCATAGGTAATCATCAATTTTTATGCTTTTCTGTTAAACCACAAGATCAACAAGTACTTTTCAATGAGAAATCATCAGACTGAGGAAACTTAAACTGATGAACTCCAGAACACAGAAATAAATATATACATATATTTACACAGGAAACAAGGCACATATATATAGTGCTTACACATAATTACACATATAAAATATGTGCATAAACATCTGATTGAGAAAATGTACTCTGATAAAAATGGTATTGGCTCATATCTTAATAACTTATTACTTGTTATTTAGAGGCAAATTTCAGCAAATTCAAAATTTGTAATCTTTTTTGTAGTTAATCAATATTAATTATTTTAATCTATTGACAATCCTAAAAAAAAATGTTTTTTAGTAAAGATTGGAATGGGAATGGAAATTTTAGTTTGTATATAAAAACAAAAAAATCATAAAATTGTGAAAGACAATTATCATGATCATTTTTATCATTTTGCAAAATTCAAAGCAACAAATCAGGAAAACAACAAAAAACAGTTTTCCATCGCTGGGCCGAACGGTTCTGAGAACGGAAAGAAATGCTTACGGCTGAATTTCACTTGAGATTGGTTCAGTGGAATATGTGAAGTGACGTCGCCACTCAGGATTGGTCACTTTTCTGTTGTCTGGCTATAGTTTCTCTGTAACTGGCCATTTGAGCGAAGTAAACACAAGAAATATCCCATAATCCTCCGCGGTCACTGTTTACATCTCATAACGTCTGTAAACTCTTGCATTACTGAGACAACGACTGACGCAATGTACAGTATATTTGTAAAAAGCTCCATTATCAGCAACACAGTGGAAAATGAAACCATATCCGTGATTTTGTGCATCTCTGAGAAGTAACCAGGAGCCGCTCACTCACAAATCACAGATTGGACTTTTTGGAATACTTTTGTACTCACTGTCTGTGAAGAGAGATAAACAGAGGTGTGTCATACTGTAATGAAATTCAAAGAACAGTATCAAAGGATTCACATATGATTACACACACACACACACACACACACACACACACACACACACACACACACACACACACACACACACACACACACACACACACACACCAACAGAATTCTTACAGTTTGATCACTTTAGAGAATAAAAACACGAAAGAACTGGGATGAAGACTAGAGTCGGATTCATGATATATGAAGCATCTGATGCAGGTTCTAGAACACACAGAGAAACAAACACAATACACAATGAATAATATTGCATAAAAACCAAAAAAAAAAAAAAACTAAAAAACAACAGAAAATTAAAATACAGTACAGGTCGAAAAATGAACCATGTTTAAACTTACTGTTCCTCATGATCTGATCCTCAGTCAGAATCTTCCGGATTGTCTCAGTCAAACTCTTGTGCTTGACCACACAGCTGAACCGGTTCTTTTTCCATTCGTCTGGAAGGACATACAGGGTAAGTGTCCTCTGGAAGGTCCCATTCTCATTTGGTCGTGTGTCTCCAAACTTCACCAATTTACTAGAATCTCTCATAGCTGGTCCATTCTTCCTCCATGAGATGCTTGTGTCTCTGAAGAGAAAGCCTGTGACGTGACACTCCACATAATAGTCTGGGTATTTCTGCAACAGAGACACTTTAGGCTCTAGAAGTAAACACAGAACAGGAAACAAAACTGAGAACAGAGAAAGAAACACATGCACTTTCTACTTATCTTAGAGTTTAATATTCTCTAATGTTGACCTGCATAGATTTATCAAGCTGTCTGTTAAAACATGGTTTATGTGGATCTCAAGAAAGAAAGGATCTGTCTGTCCTGGTAACTCTGATACTGTACCTGTTTTATTAAAAGTAGCTTTAGACAAATGTAAGAACTCCTTCAGCCAGTAAACACACTCATATCGAAAGTATTTTTGTAAGTTTTCAAGTAGTGTTTTGTCATTATTCCACTTCTCCGCTGTGGTGTTTGCCTGTGGTACAGATGCGTTATATCTGTTCTCCTTCAGGTCCAGTGAGATGAAATCTTCTCCATCATAACCGTACTCATCAAACCCATGTGATTCTCCAGTCTCGTCATCATATTCACAGCCATACTTCCTCTGATACGTATGAACACCTGAAAGAGGTTGGGATACTGTACTTAATTTTCTAATTTTTTTTATTCAAGATAGTCCTTTGATGTTTATAAATGTAGTATAAGTGAGAGATAATGTACATATAAACCCCTTCATGGAGATACAAGGCTCCTCCTGATCACCCTGTCAGTGTTTATCCTGCGATAACAACTGGCTGGATGTACAATATCCCTCTTATTACACTGCTACTTGCCACATACAGTATCTCACAAAAGGGAGTACACCCCTTACATTTCAGCAACCATTTAAGTATATCTTCTCAAGGAACAATACTATAGAAATTAAACTTGGATATATTTTAGAGTAGTCAATGTGCTGCTTGTATAGCAGCAGTGGTGGGCCGTCAGGGCCAAGGCCTTCTCTGCTGGCCTAAACACTATCAGAATCACTGACTTGCACTATTTTTTCCATGAATGAGTAATAAATTATTCCCAATAGTCCATTCTCTTAATTACATAGTTTTTCTCTTGTTGCGCTGCTTCCAGTAGTGTATGTTTATGTTAGAGCTTTTATCCAATCATATTTCAGCCATCATGTGTTGCAGTGTAAAATAATCTGCCTTGAGGACTTCAGAATCGACAGTGCGGGCGCCTGTAGCTTAAAATGAATGGCAATGAAACGGTTGCTTAAACCAATCAGATAATCAGTCAGATTTAATCAGCCAATCAGATTTCGCTTTGACTGCACCGGGGCCATCTAGCAGGCTTACAGTAACGTAGGCATTTTCACGTCCTTTGATTAGGTGGTCAGAGCACGTACTATTACTGGTAGTCAAAGCTAGTAAACCGCATCTGTTGCGAACTGCATAAACTAAAATATTTTCCTGTAGATTTAATAGTTTTTCAACTCACAAATTAATATTTCTTTCCCTCCTCGACCGACAGCAGGTTCAAACCTACTGGAAAATCCCTTATTCAGCCTTATCCAGCTTAACGCAGAGTCACGGCACATTGTTCGATCTGTCCGGGTAATAACAGAACTGACTGACTGTAATGTATGTCAGGTCTGATTTTGAAGGCAAAAGTCCCACCGATCTCATTGATTTCGTTCAAATCTCTGTGTGAGAGCATGGGTCAGCTGTACACATCGTCATGTGTTGCAGTGACTGTCCCTGTGTCCACTGCTTCTGTCGAGCGGACACTCTCAGCCCTAAAGCCAAGTAAAAGGTTGTTGGGACTGAAACGCACAGATAACCTGTACAACAATCAGTAGTTTTGGTGAGTATAATGCTTTTTTGCCCCCGTTTTTCCCGTGGTGAATATGATTTTTTCTTAATTTTTCTTGGAAATGTATGATCGAAACTTCATTATTATTTTTTCCAAACATTAATACTATTGTAACGTCTGACAACGGACTGTAACCATTGAAGGACAAGACAAGAGAGGCTCCGCTTCTGAACTTATAATCGGGACGCAAGAACAACTGAACACTAACGCACAAGCCGAACTCACTCGCTCGTTTCTCTCTACCGGCCTTTTCCCAACTCACCGCATTAACCCTATAACTGCCGGTGCAACATAAAAACAACAGTTTCACAACAATTATAGAGAGTCTGTGCGCTGCTACACTATTAAAAGTTATTATTTCAGGTTGGACACCACTGAAGGCCTAGGTTTGAAATGCACGTCCTGCCACTGCATAGCAGTATATATTTACTGTCCTCTGAAAATAACTCAAAATACAGCCATTATTGTCAAAATAGCTGGCAACAAAAGTGAGGATCACCACAGGTGCTCAATAGGGTTCAGGTCTGGAGACACACCCGGCCACTCCATCACCTTCAGCTTCAGCTTCCTCAGCAAGGCAGTTGTCATCTAGGCGGTGTGTTTGGGGTCGTTATCATGCCGTTCGGCACGGTTTCTGGAGGGAAGGCATCATGTTCTGCTTCAGAAGGTCACAGTACATGTATGAATCCATGTTTTCCTCAATGAAGCGCAGCTCCCCAGTACCAGCAGCACTCATGCAGCCCCAGACCATGATGCTACCAACACCATGCTTGACTGTAGGCAAGACACAATTTTCTCGGTACTCCTCACCAGGGCATCGCCACACATGCTGGACACCATCTGAGCCAAACAAGTTTATATTAGTCTCATCAGACCACAGGACATGGTTCCAGTAATTCATGCTCTAGGACAGGTTGTCTTCATTGAATTGTTTGCAGGCTTTCTTGTGAGTCCGCTTTTGAAGAGGCCTCCTTCTGGGAAGACGGCCATGCAAAACGACTTGTTGCAGTGTGTGGCGTATGGTCTGAGCACTGACAAGCTGACCTTCCACCTATGCAACCTCTAAAAGCAATGCTGGCAGAGCCGGTCCGAGCCTTTTGGGGGCCCTAATCAGAATTTGATTTGGGGGCCCCCTCCCACTACGCGAAGTCACCTGTGCTTGACGATTATTGACACAAATGTTACGCAATAATGATACATTATAAATGAATACAGTGAGGTTATGTATTAATACAAAATAAATACTTAATAAAAAATAGATGCCTACTTAAATAAAAAAGTTTTAACTTTTACTTTACTCTTTTACTAACTCTTTGAAACTTCTTGAAATAAACTGTAATACATAACTAAAATAATGACAAAACTGAGAAATCAGAAACACAATAAGAGCAAGGGTTCAACAATGACAATTATTGATGAAAACAATATTAAAATAGAAATAGAAAAATATTATTATTTCTCAACTGTCTCAATACAGTGTAACTGTCCTCAAAATATTTTTTATTATTATTATTGTAACAGACTTTGTTGGATTGTACATGACAGAATCCAACAAAGTCTGTTACTATAATACCGGTCGTTGTATGTGTGTATGCAATCTATTTTTCCCCTCGGCGCTTGCCGTAGATAGGAATGGCTCGTGCGCACTTGGCACTGGAGTGTTGCGGGTTTTTGGAGTTGGTGATCTGATGTGTGGTATAATAAAGCAGAGAAGAGTTCAAACTGCTATGTTTATTATTTATTCAAACTGCTACCCTTACACCTAGAAGGTTAAGTTCCCCTGCGGCTATTTTCTCCAACTTAAACCGATACCGTGACGATGCTATGCACTCGCCAGGGGCCCTCATTTATAACCATTGCGTACGCACAAAACAGGCCCTGAAACATGCGTACGCTACTTCCGACGCATAAGTTGTGATTTATAAAAACAAACTTGACGGGAAAATTTGCGCACCTGCACGCAAACTCTGACCCATGCGTACGAACGTTTTGGATATGGAGCAGTTTGGCGACACCGATGGTGAGCTGGAGTTAAATATCTTTTTGGTCACTTTTAGACAGAAAATCTAAAGAAAATTATACATAGGCTATACAGAAAGATAATACAAACATAATTTCACTCACCAAGCCTATCACATGAAGCAAACACCCATCCCTTCTTAAATGTCCGCGCCAGCGAGCGCGTTGGGCCGTTTAGTGAAACTGATGCAGCCTTTCTAAACCGTACATTCATTATACGTCCTAATCATAAATAGGCCTACAGTGCATGTTCACAATACAGTTTAAATAAATAAAAGAATGATTTAAACTATGTTTTACTTCTGATATAAACATTTAGATTAAACATGCCATTCTCATTAATGGTGTTAAACATTTAAACTACATGAAATCATTACTGAGAAGTTACAACATTTTTATATTCAATAAATATTTGTTGTGGATGCAATGCTTTTGAACACTTTTCCTCTGGCATGCTGTGTTTTAATGTTTTAACTACAGAGATTAATTGCTTATCATGATAATAGCAGATTGTCTGAGAAAATAGACCTTGTTGTGCATTATTTGCACAAAACTATCTTTTTCCATTAAAAATATAAATCAATTAAAAATACTATTTGGCCAGTGGAAAAGATTGAGAAAAACTAATAGTGTATTTTACACTATTTGATTTATTGAAAAACAAGGCAAGGATAGGCTATTAAATAATTTTTACTAATGACATCCGTATTTCATATTTTCGTAATGTCTGGAACCGTTAAACATGTTATCACGTGGATGAATAATCATATGCAAATGATATGCAGATGAGGATATGCATAGTAAAACTAGGCGTTGTAAGCTCCATATATGGTTATTTCGGGGTGGAGACACATGTGCGCACAATGTTACGATGACTGGGATTTATAAAGTGAATTCAGCGCAGATTCTGGCGTACGTACGGTTTTATAAGTCTCAATTTTTGTTTGCGTAAGCCATTTTTGGCTTTGGGCGCACGTACACTTTTAGTAAGTATCCTACGCACAGTTTTATAAATGAGACCCCAGGTGTCTAGATTGTGCGGAATGTGCGCATGACTTAAACGCTGGCAGACAGCTGCATTTGTTGGCAGGTATATTGATCCTGAAATCAGAATTTTCTTGTCCGAATTATTCATTCATTCATTCATATTCATTCGTTCATTCATTTATGTCACTTGTTTAAGTCATCTAAAAAAATAAATAAATTTTAAACTCGATTGGGGGGCCCCCTGGTGGGCAGGGGGCCCCAAGCAGCCGCTTAGTTAGCTTATGCCTCGGACCGGCCCTGAATGCTGGCAGCACTCATGCGTCTGTGTTTTGAAGCCAGCTTCTGCACCTGACGTACAGCACAGGGACTCAACTTCTTTGACTGACCCTTGTGAGGCCTGTTACGACTGGAACCAGTATTGGAAAACCTCTGTATGACACTGGCCTGTACTGTAATTCAGTTTCAGGGTTTTACCAATCTTCTTATAGCCTAGGCCATCTTTGTGGAGAGCAACATTTGTAATTCTCAAATCCTTAGAGAGTTCTTTGCCATGAGGTGTCATGTTGAACATCCAGTGGTCAGTATGAGAGAATTGTACTCAAAGTACCAAATTTTAACTGTTCTAATACAAGATACACACATTTGTATGGTCCTGTCAAGCAGACAAAAACATGAAAATGATGAAAGACATGTGGCTTTGCATGGTTAAACAACGTACAGCTATTATCACTTAGGGTGTACTCATTTTGTTGCCAGCTATTTTGACAATAATGGCTGTATGTTGAGTTATTTTCAGAGTACAGTAAATATATACTTCTATACAAGCAGCACATTGACTACTAAAATATATCCAAGTTTCATTTCTATAGTATTGTCCCTTGAGAAGATATATTAAAATGGTTGCTGAAATGTGAGGGGTGTACTAACTTTTGTGAGATACTGTAAGTAAATTTTCAGACATTAAATATTGATTTGAGTTGAAATATTTTATTAGCTCATCAGCTCCAATGTGTGATACAAGAGAATGAAGCGTCTCAAATACCCGGATGAGTGTCATTACAGAGCGCATTAGCGCCTGCCCAGTGCCCACTATTTCAGCTTGTCTCATAGGTTTTTTTTTATTTTTTTTTTTAAGTCTTCATCAAAGAGTTATAAGCAATGAATCAAGCCTACCAGTTACGAGATGAATCACATTACAAACTTTGATTTGAAGCAAAACATTATTTTTTTAAATCTGACAAGAAGAATTCATCCACTATAGCCAGTATGTATGTCATATGTCATACAGATTTTATAAAATAATATAATTTGTGGATAATGTAATAGGTAATCGCGCTCGTACGTGTTAAAATTTGCATGACGTAATCGAAAGCTACTACAGCGCATGTGTGTTAAAACGTCAACTACATATTTTATTTCAATGATCTCATCGTCTACTGGCTGCAGCAAGCACTTCTTGGAAATAATTGCACACCTTAAAACATTCGTCAACCAATCAGATTTAAGCATACAATAGCCTTGTAGAATAAGTTGAAATAACTGCTGTGACTGCTTTAACAGAAGCAAATACAGTGGATTAACAACCTCATAGCTCACAGTAGACCTGTCTTTAATGGTTTATAAGTTATCAATAAAACACAATTTCCCTATGGAGAATATGAATGGAGTTTTTATTTCTAGAACCGACTGTTGCACTCTATATGGCAATGCTATTGACAACAGTCATTATCGGGGAATAACTGACCTCAGAATGTCACGACTGACCAATCAAAATCCAGCATTTCAGAGAGCCGTGCAACAATATATTTTAACTCACCATCTGACTGACTGAATCGCTTCATTATAACAGGAATGTTGATTTTGTAGATCTGCTGTACTTCTTTTCTGATCTCAGTGTCTTCTTTCCACAGTTCTGTAGATGCAAACTCCTTCATCCAGTCCTGTTTGGGAATCAGCTTCTTTATGTCACTGTCATAATAATCAATCTGATGTCCATCCAGTGTCGTTACAGCAGAAAACTCTGGAGTTCTTGCAGTCGTCTGTCCATTTATTCCAGTGTAAGTGGTGATGAAGGTGTGCAAACCTGAAAAATATTAAACACATTCAACAACACACATACACACACACACACACACACACACACACACACACACACACACACACACACACACACACACACACACACACACATACATTTTTCTCTTGTCTCCTGCTTTGTTGGGGCAGCAGCATGTCTTACAGGCTCAAAGCAATGTGAATGTATTGGCATCACGGTCTTGCTCTGCAGCAGCAGCAGCGTAGCAGATCTCTTCCACCAAGACCAAATACATTAACATTGCCATATTCATATCCATTACCATACCAATCTCTATTACCATACCTTGGCAATACTTTGATCAAATTAATGGGATTAATCGCATCATAATTAAGCTCATAATCATATTCTATGTGGCGTATGCTGATTTTTATCACAATAAACAGGCATTTATGAAATGGGTAGTTCCATTTCTTGATTCTGATTGGTCAATAGCTGTGTTTTATTCACGATAAAGCACAGTTATTACTGCTTCACCCTATGGTTCTATGTATCACTACAAAAAAAACCTAGCAACCACTCTTAGCAACGTAAACATATGTTTGTTCTCATTGTTCCCTTTCGAATGGTCAGTCGTACTGCGTTTTGCTAGACACTAGGGGAAACTCCTTTCTCCGAAATACTGAAGTCTTTATAAAATAACGCAGTGCTTACTGCACAGCCATAACAGTGCCGAGTCTCACTCGCACACTATTGGCTGGTCAGTGGGAACTCCACGAACCAATGGCAGAGCGGCGCAACTGCGCAAACCAATCGGTGCGAAACCCACCAAACTGAGCGCAAAGCCTGCCAGAATGGGCGGTGCATCTGCCTATGACAGACGGTCAAATTGCCATAGATTCAGATTTTTCTCCTTCAGTGACGGACCTTGCTGATCCTCTCAACTTGAAGCCAACGCTTTCTCACCAAGTCAAGCTGCAGCGGAACAGCGAGCGAGCCAGCAGCCTGCCTGATCCAGTAGCGAGCCAGCGGTCTCCCTGATCAGCGCGCTCAATCGCCAGCTATCCTGCGAGCTGTCGCGCTGTCTCCCCTGCACTCCGTGGCGAAACACGGCGTATTCTTTTCTTACTAGTATTCCCAAAAGATCAGTGGCATTGTTCCAAATTGAGCCCCTCTGCATGATGACGACGGTCACGGCGAGTGTGTTGTCTGCCTGGATAAGGCCCACACTGACGCCGCTCTTAGCGAGTCTAGCTGCTCTCACTGCGAGAGTATGCCGCTCGCCCCCGTTCGAACGGTTGCAAACGGCTGAATTAAAGCCACTTTCGCTGAAAACTGCGCTACTGCTAGCCTTAGTATCAGTCAAGCGAGTTGGTCACTTGCAAGCACTCTCTGTGAGCGCTTCCTGTCTGGAGTTTGGCCCGGGTGACTCTAAAGTCATTCTCAAACCATGACATGGCTATGTGCCCAAAGTGCTTTCAACCCCATTCAAAGCACAAGTGATCACGCTATCTGCCCTCCCCTCCGCAGAGGATGAGCAGCAGTTGCACCTGCTCTGCCCAGTCAGGTCTCTGAGAGCATACATTGAGTGCTCCACCCAGTATAGACAGTCGGGGCAGCTTTTTGTAAGCTTCGGTGGCCGCATCAAGGGGCTTCCGGTCATGAAGCAAAGACTATCTAGATGGTTGGTGGATGATATCGCTTTAGCCTACGCTTCTATGGGCCTGCAGTGCCCAATAAGCGTAAGGGGTCACTCCATGAGAGGCATGGCCTCCTCCAGGGCGTGGTCCAGCGGGGTATACCGAGGTATCTAAACTCTAGCTTGGGACCCTTAGTTACGTCCCAACTTGGGTAGAGGTACATGTCGTTGCTCGTATCATAGCACGGCGTGACTGAATAGGTTTCCCTAGAGTCTAACAAGACGCAGTACAACTGACCGTTCGAAAGGGAACGTACTCGGTTACTAACGTAACTTCGGTTCCCTGAGATAAGGGAATGAGTACTGAATAGACGGCCGTGCTATGGCACAAACGACTAGCAATCGTCGCTTCAGTCGATAAACCTGAACCCATGACAATTCGAGCGTCTTTTATAGGCAGATGCCCCGGCACTGTTATGGCTGTGCAGTAAGCACTCCGTTATTTTATAAAGGCTTCAGTATTTCGGTGAAAGGAGTTTCCCCTAGTGTCTAGCAAGATGCAGTACTCGTTCCCTTATCTCAGGGAACGAGGTTACGTTAGTAACCGAGTACGATATTGTTCATTGAAGCTTATAGAGTATTGTGAGAGATCGAGTAAGTGAGTGTACCTGCATTTACAGTAGATATAGCATTTTCCTTCAGGTCAGTCCTATAATCGTAATAAAAAATCAGTTTGAATGTCCGCTGCGAAATCTTGTCCTTTTTACAGTTAAGCGTGTCCTCCTAACACTAGTCATGTGTCAGTTGTGTCTTGCTTCTCCGTGTTCACAAGTTTCAGTCCTTTCAATATAAAAGTCTTCTCTGACTGAGTCACTCATAAATACAGTCTTTGCCGTCATCTAATAGCCAAATAATGTAACTTCTGTTGCTGTTCACAGTCAGAGACTATTTTTTTCCAGCTGAAGGAAGGCTTTTAGTATTTTTACTTCATGAAAGTTGCACTAATACATATTTTTTTGGCTTTAATATTTGTATTGTGTGGTAACCGTTTTATAAAAGCAATAAGGTACTCGAGGCTAGTGCTGTATCTTGAATCGCGTCGTGCCTAATAACGCCCTTCAGGCATGACTTATTCACGATCACTAGTCTTGAGTACCTTATTGCTTACGTAAACACCTTAATCACATTATTACCGCTCTGACCAAAGTGCGCAAGGCTTGGACCCATGTACACGGATAATTCATGTAATCTTTAATTGTTCTTTTGCACAGATAACTATATCTTTCACAGAACCGTGGCACACAGATACACCTGCACAGAAAGCATATTCTTTAATTTACATTAAAATGTGCATAACTTTACTCATTCATATAGCCTAGGACTATTCTCAGTCTTGTTATAGTTTTGCCTTTAAAATAGACCTGCCTGCATGAGACAAATACACATCAAGTCAAGTCACCTTTATTTATATAGTGCTTTTAACAATTTAGATTGTTTCAAAGCAGCTTTACAGTGATAATGGGCATAGGCGTCGATTTCAGTGGGGACGGTGGGTACGCGTCCCTGCTTGATATAGACTGTAACCACTGATGAACATATTCAGTTTTGATGAGAGAAAAAAAACTATACGAGTGCGGATTAGAACCCGTAACCTCTGACACGCTTGGCAAAAGATCTACCACTAGACCATTTAAGAGCTCAAACAAACTTTGCGGATCGATGGATTTATTTACAGGTTGAGCAAAGAGGCTGCACAGTTTGACAAGTTTGTACCCAGCACTTCTGAATGCGTCTGTGTCCCCAACACATTTCAAACCAAACTGATGCCTGTGATAATAGGAAATTAAAGTAACAAAGATTGTTTTGGCTTTACAGCAGATCTGGAATAAAGTTATTGTCCAGCTAAAGTTAGTTTTAATTGATTCACTTCTGTCGCAAAGATCATTAGTTATTAACTTACCGCTAACATGACACCGTTCTAACGGAAAAACCCGACTGCTCATTTGCACATCATTGGAAAATACTGAAACCTGCAGCTTCTACAAAACAAAATCCTGCTTTTCAGCCCATGACAGAAACGGCAACCACTAGCTCTAGTAGTGTAGTTGACCACTAGCAGTGTTTTATTATGATTATCCAGTTTTTATATTTTTATTTTATGTGACTTTTATTTTGACATGCTATCTGCAGGGGGGACTATTTTTTCTCTGTGTTCATCCGCTCACGCGCTCACTCATGAAGGGGGTAAACGCGGGAAGGCACGATATGATACAATGCATGTTTGAGGTCGGAAAATATTACTGTAACCTTAAACTAAAATGTTAAGTGTTATTCATCTGTACTTATTTGTTTGGCAGTAAAAGTAATTCACAAAGTTTGTCCAAGTTAAGTTAATGGTGGCAGAACCCCCCCTGGATCACTACTTTTAGCACCCTTTGATATGCGGAGCGAGGTATGTGGTTCATTGTAATGTACTTTTTCATATTAATTCATTTCATATGTTCATGTAAATGGAAATGAGATTCATTTTGTGATGGCTGTTGCATGCTATGCTGTTAACAATCTGATGCTAGCTTTCTAGCATTTGTGCATTTGTCAAAGGATCATTTTGCATCTAGCTAAACTGCCTCTGTTATTTTCCTTTTAAGTTTTCACGGTGTTGATGCTATGCACACTCGTCGGAATAAAAGTACACCCGTATGGAAACACTCCCAAGCCTGTTTATTCCAAGTTGAAGGGCTGCTACAGTGAAAACTCGTCGCTTGATGTGGAGTGAAACTCAACTCGACGTTAGAAGAACTGCCACCCGCCATTCTGTGGACAAGACTGCCACCTTCTGTTCAAACGCCGTCACGTCAACCGGTACCCAGGCAAGATCGGTCTATTTCGTTTGCTTATTGCTGCATAAAATCACAGGGACTCTTTGACTGCGAACAGTGATGTTTATTTAATGGACTGAAGTCACCTTTATAGACCATATACTGTAAATGTTTGAATTTAAAGATACAGAAGGGTAAAAAACAAAAACAAAAAAAACCAACAACAACCCTATTTGAACTAATCGAACCTGTTATAGGTAAATTCATTTGTGGGTAAATTTGTATGATAGCGTTCATTGCTAAGCTGTTTGTGTGTTAGCCTTCATATTTTGTTGATGATAATCGCCCAGTGCATGTTTGATATTAAGTATTGGTTGAGTTATTAAGCTATATTTCAGTAATTAAACTATAGTTCAGTAGTTCAATATAACCAAACAGCATCACAACTTCAACAAGATGTCACTTAATGAAGAAGAAGTAGCTAGCACACATGACCTACCCATGAAAACAGATAACCCACAGCCAGTCAGGTCTAGTTCACGTGAAAGAACATTTACAGAAAAGGGATTAGAGATGCACAAACAGGAAGCCATTAAACACAAGAAAGAATTCATGAGAGCTTATGGCTCCTGGAAACAGGTGGCAGGAAAGGTTAGGACCGCACTAAAATCATTCTGCTCCCAAGATGAACTAAATAAAATCAGAGAAGAAATCCAAATTCGTCACAATGCAGTGAGTGAATGTTATGAGCCCATTCAACGCAACCACAATGCCACCCCAGAGATTGTACCAAAAATGGATGCTTGTATAGCACTTACTGCAGAGATCAGCGAAATAATAGAGATGCGGCTAGAAACTGTAGATGAGGTCTTCAATCCAGAACTTGAGAGACTACGAGTGAGGATGGCACTTAAGAAGGATGAGTATGGATCTGTCTTCGGACACACAAAGACAGATACTGTACTCTCTCCCGCAGAAAATTCAATCCACTCACAGGGCTCAAGCAAACATGTAGACGCAGGAGCAGAACTCGCAGCTCAACAAGAAAAGGTTAAAGCAGTATATCAAATACAAGCTCAAGAAGAAGTTCTTAGCAAGTTGGAAGAAGAGAAACAGCTAGTTCTTAAAAGGTTGGAAGAAGAAAAGCAAGTAGCTCTTAAAAGAATAGAGACAAACATGCGTCAGGAGAAAAAGAGACTACAGCAAATTCAAGCAGAGTCAGAAGTAAGAATAGCAGAGGCTAGAGTAAACGCATACGAGAGCCTTGAACATGACTCCAGAGACTGGCCAAAAGAGACAGATTTCACAGTTGGATTCAAAAGCCAGCTTAATCCAAAGGCCATCGCATACCAGCCTCCTCAAGCACACGCTAATGTGCTAGCATCTCCTGAGAAAGATGACCTTACCCAAGCACTCATTAACTCACTCAGTATGAATCGCCTGCCTGCTCCTGAGCCACCAAAGTTCTCTGGCGAAGCCCTAAAGTATGTAGACTGGAAGATGTCCTTCATGGCCCTCATAGACCACCAGCCTCTCCCAGCTCATGAAAAAATGTTCTATTTAAAAAACTATCTGAGTGGAGAAGCACGTAAGGCTGTAGAGGGATTCTTCTTTAGAAACTCAGAAGAAGCATATCAGGGGGCCTTAAGGGTCCTGGAAGAAAGGTACGGAAACCACTTCATTGTGCAGAAGGCCTTTAGAGACAAGCTCATGAAATGGCCCAAGGTTGGTCCCAGTGATCCTGCTGCACTTCGAGAGTTTGCTGACTTCCTGCAAGGATGCGTTGAAGCGATGCCTCATGTGAAAGGATTGTCCATCTTGGACGACTGTGAAGAGAACCACAAATTGCTGAAGAAATTACCAGACTGGATCACACGAAGATGGAGCAGAGTCGTCACGGAAAGGCTGGATGAATCCGGTGATTACCCGAGCTTTTCCTGTTTCACAAGGTTCATCCAGAAGGAGGCTCGGATAGCCTGTAACCCTGTCGCCTCTCCACTTCTGATCAAGGCCACAGATGACAGGCAGCCCAAGAGAGCTAGAGCACTTCACACAAACATTAAAGGGAGCTATCCCACGGAAAAGGTTGAGAAAGTGTTCAGCACCAAGTCAAGGCCACCTTGTCCTATCTGCAAAGATGAGATTCACGGCGTCGTAAAGTGCCCTACCTTTGCAGCAAGATCTCTGGAAGATAAGAAGACTTTCATACGGGAAAACAATTTGTGCTACGGATGTTTGAAAAAGGGACATAACAGTAAGGATTGCAAAACGCGACACTCTTGTGGCATATGCAGCAGACGTCACCCCACCTGTCTACATGAAGAGAGAGAGAACCGATCTGTGGAAGCAAAGGAGAAACAGTACACTTCCACAGATAAAGGCACTAGTCAGGAGGAGATCAAGGTGACGTCCCATGCAGTGACGCAGCGCATCTTTGCCACATCAAGCATCGTCCCTGTGTTCATGTCATCTGCAAATGAACCACAGAAACAAGTTATAACGTATGCTCTTCTGGATACGCAGAGTGATTCGACATTCGTCTTGGAAGACCTACTAGAAGATCTGAACGTGGAGACTAAACCAGTACAGCTCAAACTGAGCACCATGACAGCTGTTGACACACCCATCGCAAGTAAAAGGGTGTACGGTCTACAAGTTCGAGGACTACAGTCTGGAAAACAGATTCAGCTACGCCAAGCCTACACTCGTGGCTTCATTCCGGTCGACAAGTCCTACATCCCAACTTCCGAAACAGCGCTGCTGTGGCCTCATCTAAAGCATTTAGCAAACAAACTCCAGCTGTTGAAGGACTGTGAGGTAGGACTGTTAATTGGAAGTGATTGCCCTTTGGCGTTAGCCCCCCAGGAAGTCGTCATAGGAGGCGAAAACGATCCATTTGCTCAGAGAACGGAACTCGGCTGGAGCATCATAGGCTCATCCAATCCACATCTGGATCGCCAGGGAAACCAGAGGTTCGTCCATCGAGTGACAGTGAAGGAAATACCAGCGCCATCAACCACTGACCTGCTGAAGGTCTTGGAATCAGACTTCAATGAAGGAAAGCATGCAGATAAAGACAAGTATGTGTCACAAGACGACGTTCGCTTCATTCAGCTCCTGAGTAACAACATAACTCAAAGGAAAGATGGACACTATGAAATGCCCCTACCTTTCAAGAGCACAGAGCCTCCTCTGCTACCAGACAATAAGAAGCTTGCAACAGTTCGACTGCAGCATCTAAAGAAAAGATTGAAAAATAACGAGCGATATAAAGAACAGTACAAGGCCTTCATGAAAGATATGATAAAGAAAGGCGACGCAGAGCCAGCCTCTCCTGCAACAGGACAGCAAACTACGTGGTACATACCACACCATGGGGTGTTCCACCCCAAGAAGCCAGAGAAGCTAAGGGTCGTCTTTGATTGTTCAGCGAAGTTCCGTGGTGTCTCACTAAATGATACACTGCTAACAGGTCCTGACCTGATCAACTCTCTCCTTGGAGTGCTCTGTCGTTTCAGGAAAGAGGCTGTAGCCATCATATGCGACATAGAGAAAATGTTCCATCAGTTTTACGTTTCTCCCGAACTACGGAACTACTTACGGTTTCTCTGGTGGGAGGATGGAGACCTCGAAGCAGAGCCTCAAGAGTATCAAATGGCTGTGCACCTATTTGGCGCCGTTTCGTCACCCGGATGTGCCAACTTTGGCCTGAAGTACCTGGCACGCCAACACAGGGAAGAGTATCCATCAGCGTCAGCCTTTATCGAAAAAAACTTCTACGTCGATGATGGGCTTATCAGCGTCCCCTCCATAGAAGAAGCAAAGGAGTTGATCGCTGAAGCACGAGAGCTATGCAAGAGAGGAGGTTTGCGTCTACATAAGTTCAATTCAAACGAAAGGTCAGTTCTGGACTCTGTGGACCCAACTGAGAGAGCAGCCACATCTGAACCCCTCGATCTGGACCTAAATGCAGCTCCAGCAGAACGTGCTCTTGGTATCCAGTGGTCCCTTGAACATGACACCTTCAGCTTCAATGTAAATCCACGGACCAGGCCCCCCACACGTCGCGGCATCTTATCTGTCATTGCTTCTTTGTACGATCCAGTCGGATTCGTGGCTCCGTTTATCTTAACCGGAAAGTGCATCCTCCAGGAGCTGTGCCGTCGAGGCATTGGGTGGGATGACCCACTTCCCGAAGACTTAAGTCCACGGTGGGAGAGATGGAAGAGCGACCTACAAAGACTTAATGAAGTCTCAATACCAAGATGCTACCAACCGCGAGGTTTCTGCAAAACTGTCATGAGGGAACTACACCACTTCTCGGATGCCAGCAATATAGGATATGGCTCGTGTTCCTATCTGAGGAGCAAGAATGATGTTGGTGAAGTTCACTGCAGCCTTGTGATGGCAAAAGCTAGAGTTGCGCCTACAAAACTCACAAGCATTCCAAGATTGGAACTTTCAGCAGCAGTGGTCGCTGCAAGATCAAGTGTCATGCTGAGAAATGAGCTTGAAATGCCAATCAATGCAGAATTTTTCTGGACTGACTCGCAAGTTGTCCTGGCTTATATTAACAATGAAGCCAGAAGGTTCCATGTCTTCGTTGCCAATCGTGTGCAAATGATCAGAGAACACACCAGCCCCAGCCAGTGGCATTACATAGACACAACAGAAAACCCTGCTGACCATGCGTCAAGGGGTCTCAATGCAGTAGACATCTCCACAACAAACTGGCTACCAGGACCCAAATTCCTGTGGGAACAAGAAATACATCCAGAGTCTCAGCTCACTCCTGAGTTGCTTGTTGGTGATCCTGAGGTCAGGTCAATGCAGGCGTTTACAACTAAAGTAGAACCTTCTAAGTCTGACTTTCTTAGCCGTCTAAATAGATTCTCCTCCTGGTCAAAACTCCTGAAAGTCATTGCAAGAATCAAGAGGCTGAATTCAAAGCAAACCCGTCCTGGCAAACCTGTAAGTGTGGAAGAGCGCGAGAGAGCTGCCGAATCAGTAATGAGGCTTGTACAAGAAGAAGCATTCTCCCAAGAGATGAAGATACTTCAAAAGGGAAAGGGTCTTCAAAATTCCAGCCCTCTGTTTCGCTTGGATCCCGTCTTAGAAGGCGGAGCACTTCGTGTCGGTGGGAGACTAGGTCAGTCATCCTTAAGCCTTGAAGTCAAACACCCTTTGATTCTACCCAAAGGAGGACATATTACCAAACTGATCTTGACTCACTGCCACGAGAGGATCTGTCACCAAGGACGGAATCAAACTCTAACAGAACTTCGAGCCAATGGGTTTTGGGTCATCGGTGGAAGTAAGTCAGTTGCTAAGCTGATACACAGATGTGTGAAATGCAGAAGACTCAGACGGCCTGTAGAAGAACAACGCATGGCAGAGCTTCCTAAGGAGCGGGTAGATGTCTCTGCTCCTTTCACATACTGTGGCATCGATTGCTTCGGCCCATTCATCACTAAGAAAGCCCGCAAGGAGCAAAAGCGCTATGGCTTAATCTTCACTTGCCTTGCCTCTCGATCTGTTCACATTGAGATGCTTGAGGACTTATCTACAGATGCATTTATCAATGCCTTAAGATGCTTCATCAGTCTCAGAGGAGCCGTTCGTCAACTCCATTGCGATCATGGAACTAATTTTGTGGGAGCTAAAAATGAATTCAAAGAAGCACTGAAGCAATGTGACACCAAAACTATCGAGAGCTTCCTCGCAGAAAGGCAATGTGAGTTCATCTTCAATGCTCCCTCAGCAAGTCACGCTGGCGGCGTCTGGGAGCGCCAGATTCGGACTGTCCGTAATGTCCTAAATGTCACACTCTGTCAATACTCAGGCAGACTCGACGACTCTTCCCTTCGAACTCTGTTTTATGAAGCAATGGCCATTGTGAACAGCCGTCCATTAACCGTAAACGGGGTAAATGACCCTACCTCGCTCGAGCCATTAACTCCAAACCATCTCATACTGATGAAGTCCAAGATTGCCCTTCCACCACCTGGCAAATTTGAGAAGGAGGATGTCTATGCAGCTAAAAGGTGGCGAAGAGTCCAGTACCTCGTCGAACAGTTCTGGAGCCGGTGGAAAAGAGAATATCTCATGAACATCTCCACACGCCAAAGGTGGCATACGACTCGACGCAACCTTAAGGTAGATGACTTAGTCATTATAAAGGAAGATACCCCTAGAAATCAGTGGCATCTGGGACGAGTGGTTGAAGCCACAAAGGAGAGTGATGGACTAGTGCGTCGTGTCAAGGTGTTAGTAGGAGAAAGGACGTCAGTGAAACAAGATCGCCCCACCAAACCTTTGATTATAGAAAGGCCCATTCAGAAACTAGTTCTCCTCCTCGAGAGTGATTGATCAGTCTTACTGTCTACTCCTTTATCCCCTTATGACATAGGTCATTCTCAGAGTTATTTAGTACTCTCCTGCACATATCTAGAAACACTGATACAGACTTAGTACTCAAGTATGAGCCGTTCAGCCAGGTTGATCCTTGTCTTCACTCTTCGTAACATGAGTGGTGGGAGTGTAGTTGACCACTAGCAGTGTTTTATTATGATTATCCAGTTTTTATATTTTTATTTTATGTGACTTTTATTTTGACATGCTATCTGCAGGGGGGACTATTTTTTCTCTGTGTTCATCCGCTCACGCGCTCACTCATGAAGGGGGTAAACGCGGGAAGGCACGATATGATACAATGCATGTTTGAGGTCGGAAAATATTACTGTAACCTTAAACTAAAATGTTAAGTGTTATTCATCTGTACTTATTTGTTTGGCAGTAAAAGTAATTCACAAAGTTTGTCCAAGTTAAGTTAATGGTGGCAGAACCCCCCCTGGATCACTACTTTTAGCACCCTTTGATATGCGGAGCGAGGTATGTGGTTCATTGTAATGTACTTTTTCATATTAATTCATTTCATATGTTCATGTAAATGGAAATGAGATTCATTTTGTGATGGCTGTTGCATGCTATGCTGTTAACAATCTGATGCTAGCTTTCTAGCATTTGTGCATTTGTCAAAGGATCATTTTGCATCTAGCTAAACTGCCTCTGTTATTTTCCTTTTAAGTTTTCACGGTGTTGATGCTATGCACACTCGTCGGAATAAAAGTACACCCGTATGGAAACACTCCCAAGCCTGTTTATTCCAAGTTGAAGGGCTGCTACAAGTAGCCTTGGCTATTATAAAAGATGTTTGAGAAAATATTACATATCAGGTTTAAAACAACTTATTTTCTGTCAGTTCAACACACGGAAGTACCTGAAGGCATTGCTGACAGAGAATTCATTGTTTAAACGACTTTATGAAACGATTCTCACCTGAGTAAACCAAAGGTATGAAGATGAAGAAAAGGATGAACAACTTCATTATGGATAAAAATCCATGTATTTGACACACAATTCTTTAAGTGTAGTCATCCAAGAGCACTGTAAACACTCTTTAGCCTTTGCTACATATGAATCAACAGGTAAAACCGGTTACTGAACTGACGTCACTGCAGCTCGAGAGGAAACAGCCTCAATGCGGAAGTGTAGAGTGGAAACTTTTACTCCTCGCTTCGCTCAGTAATGTGTTTTTTCTGTTGATTCAGATGTGGTGAAGACTAAAGAATTTTTACAGTGCTCTTCAACAACGACACATAAAGTGTGTGTCAAATACATGGATTTTTTCTGCAATGAAGTTCATCATCCTCTTCATCTGTGTACCTTTGGTTTACTCAGGTGAGATGCATTTTGTAAAGTCGTTTAAACAATGAACTCTCTGTCAGCAGGGCTTCCGTGTGTTGAACGGACAGAAAATCATAAGATGTTTTTAGTAGAATAGATTCGAATATAAAAAGTAAGCTAAGAATTAGCTTAGTGGGATTAGTGTTTCAAATTCAATTAATATTCATTTGGATAGTTGAATTTTATAGTTATTTGATTTATGACACTTTATGTCTTTGTGTTGTTGAATGTGTTTGATATTTTTTCAGAGTATCACAGCTTCAAGACTGCTTACACTGGAATAAGAGGCCTGACGATTGCAGAGTTTTCTGCTGTAACGACACTGGATGATCATCAGATTGATTATTATGACAGTAACATAAAGAAACTGATTCCGAGACAGGACTGGATGAAGGAGTTTGCATCTACAGAACAGTGGAAAGAAGACACTGAGATCAGAGAAAAACTACAGCAGATCTACAAAATCAACATTCCTGTTCTAATGGAGACATTCAATCAGTCAGTAGGTGAGAAAAATATTGTACTATATTTTTAAATGTGAAAGATTACCTCGTACACTAAAAAAAAAGCAGATCTTATAGTATCCCCTTTTTTCAGGTGTTCATACGTATCAGAGGATGTATGGCTGTGAATATGATGATGAGACTGAAGACTCACAAGGATTTGATCAGTACGGTTATGATGGAGAGGATTTCATCTCACTGGACCTGAAGGAGGACAGATACACTGCACATGTACCACAGGCAACACCCACAGTGATGAAGTGGAATGATGACAAAACACAACTTACATCTTTGAAACAATACTATGATTATGAGTGTGTTTACTGGCTGAAACGGTTCTTGGAGTTAAGGAAAAAGGATTTAGAGAGAAGAGGTACCTTCTCTTTTTTTTATTATTATTATAATGACAAATTGGTGTTTCCCTTTCTTTGCATTGCTTTTAAAACATAAAAACTTAGCACAATTTATGTTTGAGATAATAATATGGATAAATGTAACTAATCTGATCTGAAGTATTAAAGATTTTTCTCACATTTTTCTCAATCTCTTTCAGCTCCTGAAGTGTCTCTGTTACAGAAGAATCCCTCTTCTCCAGTAGTCTGTCATGCCACAGGTTTCGACCCATCAGGAGTGAGCATTACCTGGTTCAAAAATGGACAGGAGCAGTATGAGGATGTGGATCTTGGAGAACTTCTGCCAAATGAGGACGAGACCTTCCAGAAGACATCTAGCCTTTATGTTTCTCCAGACGACTGGAAGAACAACCAGTTCACTTGTGAGGTGGAGCACCAGGGAGAAACCATCCAGAAGACTGAGGATGAGATCAAGAGTAACTACCGTAAGTTGCTAATAGTGCGGTAGAGTATTTTTTTTCCTGTTTTTTTTTTTTAATACTTGCTACAAAGTTTATTCTTTCCTTTCCTTAATTTTAGTTTACGTTTTTATCTAACATTTATATTCTATTTGATTAAATTAATTAATTAATTAAATTAATTAATTTTATTATTTAATTAAATTATTTTTTTAATGATAATAATAACTAACTAATAACTAACATGACTAATAACTTGGTATTTTTAGTGTTGATTATTATTTATTTAATCAGTTAGTTGTTTCAGCTTTATATCGCTGTTTCTGTATATTATTGAATTTTCAAGTTGTTTTTTAGGACCCACAAAACCATACTTCACAATACTGTGTGTGATGGGAGGAGTCATAGTCCTGGTTATTTGTATCGTAGTCCATATTATTCACAAAGTAAGTATGTCTTTTTCGTCTCTTTTTTCTCATTCTAATGGTTTCATCAGCTTTAGGATGATGGGAATGCCCTCAGCAATGACACAAGCATTCAAATGTTTGGATTTACACAGACATTTTAATGTGTTTGATAGGAAATATAAAAAAGCTAATGCTTCACTAATGTTGAAAATCACTATTATTTTTTTATGTTATTAAACTGCACAGCTTCAATAGCCATCACTTCTGTTAAATTTACATGTGATAACAAACCTTAAAATGCCAGTGTAAACTGACTCCAAAACATCATCAAATGTCAAGGAATTAGACATTGTTAATTCAACCAAGCACTAGATGCTTAATTTAGTTTGTTTGCATATTAATAATAACTGACTCTTGTCTCGTGTGCTTAATGTACGACTCCTTTTATGTCACTGTAATCGTCTTTACCTTGATCGTAATCTTCATCCATCAAACTTTACTAGCGTGACACTGGTTTGCTTTATCCAACTAGTAAATAAGTAAAGATATAGTTTGCGTATCATATGCTCATGCAGCGGTTGGGTGTTTTGAGCTGCTGTTCAGTCGGTAATGCACGGTGAGAAACAGTTTGTGCTGCTCCGAAACAATCACAGAATTGAAGAGAGATTGTGCATTGAAGCCAAATACACTATTCTCTCCGCCGTCTCTGATGAAGTCGGACGCGTTTTGTATGCATTAGGGCTGTTCCCTTTCGAGGGAACTCGCACTGTGTCGATGACGACACTTTGGAGAACGTCCCCCAGTGCAGCGTCTCTGAAACATGCATGAAACTAAGCCAATTGTGATTGGTGTTGTGTCATGAGGTAACGGGTGACGGCATACACTGAAGCTACAAAGGGACGCCGGCACACAACAGTGTTAGCTTTCTGTTCTTCAGCAAGTGCTCTCTGTCGTGTGTGTCATATTTGGTGTTGTCTGTCAGTTTGCAAGCACTATATATATATATATATATAATATTATAATGGCGAGTCAGCAGTACAAGTGGTGTGTTCATACCTGCCCTCGTTATATCACGGGTGGGTACACACACTAATTGTGTGTGCATTGTTTGGGAGCGCAGCACGGTCAGGCAGCTCTCGAGGGAGCTGCTTGTGAGGATTGTGAGAGATTACCGATCCGAGTGCCGCGTTCCCGCTTGGCCACCTTTGACGAGGATGGACAGGCTCGCGATCCCCGTGGTGCGGCTCTCCCGTCCGCTGAGGCGGCGTGGTGCCGCTCATCATGGGGTTCACAAATGGATCTGACAGGGGATCCTAAGACCGGGGTGGGTATTGGAACAGGAAGTAAACTCCCTGCTGGTAAAGGAGGCCATAGAGCATGTTCCTCCGCCAGACAGGGAGTCCCGGTTCTACAGCCGCTATTTCATAGTTCCCAGAAGGATGAAGGGTTGCATCCAATAATAGATCTCAGGCCCTTGAATCGGTCTCTGAGGAGGTTCAGGTTCAAGATGCTCACTATTCCCATCATAGCGAACCAAATTCAATCTGAGGATAGATTTGTCACGATAGATCTGAAGGACGCATACTTCCACCTCTATCCACCCTTACATCTCACAGGAAGTTCCTGAAGTTTGCTTTCGAGGGCGAACAGTTCCAATATCGAGTTCCGTTCGGCCTAGCTCTCTCCCCTCGTACATTTACCAAATGCATGGATGAAGCTCTAGCTTCGCTGAGGCTTCAGGGTATCAGGGTGCTAAATTATATAGACAACTGGCTTTTTATGGCCCAATCACAAGAGCTGGCAGTTCGGCATCATCGTCCTTGACCACATCCAGAGCTTGGGGTTGATTCTCAACGCGAAGAAAAGTGGGAGTGGTGTGGGACTTCGTCACGATGTGGGCACAATTGTCTCCTGCACAGATTGAGTCTATCCTGGCCACAGTGTCCAGGGTAAAGCTAGGCCAAGCCATCACTGTAAGGCATTTTCAGAGAGTGTTAGGGCTCATGGCAGCAGCGTCCAACGTCATTCCATTCGGCCTTCTGCACATGAGGGCCCTGCAGTGGTGGTTGAAAACCAAGCGGTTTCTCCGTGTGGGAACCCGTTCCGCATGATCAGGGTTACGCACATATGCCTTCGTTACCTAACTATGTGGAAAAAAGCTTGGTTTCTGTCCCAAGACCCCTGCTGGGAGTGTCATGTTGCCGGATTTCGACAGACACCTCCCTCACGGGCTAGGGCGTGGTCATGGATGGCCGCTTTACGAGAGGTTTGTGGCAGGACCATCATTCCTACTGGCATATAAATTGCCTGGAAATGTTGCCGGTGTTTCGAGCTCTGAGGAGGTTCCTGACAGATCTCAGGGGCCATCACATCCTTGTGAGGTCAGACAATATGTCAGTGGTGGCCTATACAAATCATCAAATGGGTCTGAGGTCTCGCCCTCTATGCAGACTGGCGCATCAGATCCTCCTGTGGTCCCAGGGGAAACTGTTATCTCTAAGAGGAACATACATCCCATGGGACCAAAATCAGGGAACAGACATCCTGTCGAGGCAGGGGCTGAGGCCCAGGGAATGGAGACTCCACCTGGAGGTGGTTAAAAATACAAAACAAACCCAGTAATATTGTGAAATATTATTTCAATGTAAAACAGCTGTTTTCTATGTGAATATATAGTAAAGTGTAATTTATTCCTGTGATCAAAGCTGAATTTTCAGCATCATTACTCCAGTCTTCAGTGTCAAATCATCATTCAGAAATCATTCTAATGATGATTTGATGCTCAAGAAACATTTTTCATTATGATCAATTTTGAGAACAGTTGTGTACCAATTTTTTTAGGATTCTTTGATGAATAGAAAGTTAAAAACAACAGTATTTATTTAAAATAGAATCTTTTGTAACATCATAAATGTCTTTACGGTAACACTTTATTTCGATAGTCACTTTAGACATTCTACTAACTATAAGTAACTTTGCAGCTACATGTCAACTAGCTGTCATTAGAGTATTAGTAGACTGTCTGCTTAATATCCGCTAACACTTTATAGTGTTGGTCCCCCAACAGATATTATACTGATTATAGGTAACTTAGCAACTACATGTCAACTTGTTCTCCTAACCTGAACCCTAACACCTAACCCTAACCTAACAGTCTACTGACAGTCTACTACAGTCTACTAATACTCTAATGAGAGTTAGTTGACATGTAGTTGAAAACTTACTTATAGTTAGTAGAATGTCTAAAGTGACTATCGAAATAAAGTGTAACCATCTTTACTGTGACTTTTGATCAAATAAATTCCTCCTTGATGAATAAAAATATTTCTTTATTTTATTTATAAAATGAAATAAAAATTCTTACTGACTCCAAACTTTTGAACGGTAGTGTTTAATGTTAAAAAAGATTCTATTTCAGATAAATGCTGTTCTTTTGAACTTTCTATTCATCAAAGAATCCTGAAATAAAAATGTAAATATGTTTTCAACATTGATAATAATGAGATCTGTTTCTTGAGCATCAAATCATCATATTATACTGATTTCTGGAGGATCATGTGACACTGAAGACTGGAGTAATGATGCTGAAAATTCAGCTTTGATCACAGGAATAAATTATACTTTAAAATATATTAAAATCGAAAACAGTTATTTATAAATTGTAATAATATTTCACAATATTACAGTTTTTTGTTGTATTTTTTGTGAAATAAATACAGCATTGGTGAGCATAAGTGACTTGTTTTAAAAACATTAAAAATCATACCGACCCCAAACTTTTGAACGGCAGTGTATATATATAATCCAAATAGAAATGAAAGTCAAAAGCACATTTTTAGTACATAGTCATACCTGGAAAAAAATCGTGTTCAAATAGGCTATTTACATGGACCGCAATGACACTAGTCCAGGGGTTTTCAAAGTCGAAGACAGTGGGCCTCACTTTTGACACAACAAACACCCAATTATTTTTTACTCATTTTCAATACAGATAATTGCGCCGAGAGCGCTGAACACACCCAGTATGTTTGCACATTAATAATAACGCAAACAATGTCTCTTGTCAAAAAAAAAAACCTGCATCTTTTCTCTTTTTAAAAGATTGTTTTCGCTATAATGTATTGATTTAAATTATTAATCATTAATTAATTCCATTAATTCTTTGACCACTCTGGCACAGCACACACTTTGAAAACCACTGGACTAGTCTAAATAAAAAAAGAGTCTCATATCAATTGTAATAAATGGGTCAAATCTGATGAAGATTTAATTTGGATTCAAAACGTTTTCTATAAAATAGAATGCATTTAAAAAAATACTGATTTATTATTTGGTTCATGTTTTCATTTGATGCTACTGACAACAATTAATAAAGTTGAATTTAAGTTTTAAAAGCTATATTTACAAAAACAGTCAAAGCCAAGTCAAAACTCCACATTTTAGAGAAATACCTTTGCAGAATTTTCTGTTTTTACAATTGCAGTGTGTAATTGCAAAAATCCGGGATTTGGAAGTGGTCACATGCTGTTTCAGTGGTCATACAAATTGTGTAACTAAAATGGCCTTATTTAATTCATATTTATGACATAACTTTGCAGAAACTCAGCGGGTATAAGCGGGTATCTAGTCGAGAAGAGATCTACTCCGACAAAAGTCTATGAAGAGTTTCCTCCAGTCGTCTGCACTCTCTCCAGATCTCAGTCCGGTTTTGAATCTTCAGGATGAGGGAGAACAGATATTTCTATCATGCTTGTGGGACACGTTTCAGTGTTGACTAATATTCATGAGTATGGACGTCATGGAATTGTTTTTCCAAACAAAAAGAACATCCAGAGACTGTCTGCATATGAAACTTGTTAATATGTGTAATTGGGGCCTTAGATGTAGTTGCTGTGTGTGATTATTTAATTTTTTTGTCTTTCGCAGCCGCATTTGTATGTTATTTTAAATGATAAGGTCACTTTTTTGTTAAAATATGGTTTATTTATTTTCAAGTTGTAAGTTCACTGATTAATAATAGTTTGACAGCTTTTGTGCGTTTCAAATGGAACAAAATAAACACCGAAACATTTCAGAAAATGTGCAGTTCTCTTTTTTAAATAAAACTTGTACGTAAGAAAATATAAAGATGAAAGTAGTAAAAGTTTGTAAAGTATGTTTAAAAATTGAGAAATACTAGTATCTTGCAATTGTGATATTTTAGCCTCTATTTTTTTTAAATACTAGTTAATATCTTGCATTTCAAGCAAAATTGCAAAATTTATTTATTTTATTGCTTTATATCTCACAATTTACACTTTTTGTCTCAGCATCCCACGATACAAAATAAACATTAATTTATATTTGTAATCACTAATATACACAAGTTTCATATAGGCTCATATCTTCATTTATTTGCTGCTAAGTTTTCTCATTATATGAGTTTGTAGGCATTTAAGTTAGTTTATACAAGTATGTGTTCAGTGTGTGAGTTCTTTATTATCAGTCTTATCTTTTGACAGGAGCTGTTGTTCACACCAATAAATGCGGTATGTCTTTCAGAAAACACCATGGCATGAATGTATTATGCAGATTACCGTTTATGAGTTTATATTGTTATTTATACTGGAATGACCGGTCCAGTGTCTTTTTCATGCACTTAAAGTTGTATCAATCACAAATATGTTAGTATACTGTAGTTTTCTTGTTGATAATCTCAGACCAATTATTGCATTTGTCTTTTACCCTGAAGACTTTTAAACATCAAACCCGGACTGCTGACATGAGGGTAAGTATGATAGTTTTCATTTTTGGGTGGACTGTACCTTTAAATAATACACCACAACACCTGATGCATTTTCTATCACCTTAGTTATAACTGATTTATACACTGTAAAATCCAACAGTGATTCTAACTAACACTTTTTAGTTAACTTAATGTCTTAACTTAATTGTAAAAATCTAGTTATCTGTACTATTCACAAACTATTCTTTGTTTACTCAGAAAACCCATGTTAAGATTAATTGATTGGTTTGAGTGCAGATTTTGAGGCGGGAAAATTCTTAATAGACTTTTCTCTCATTTCCTCCACTTCTGCAGTTATTTTTCTCTGTTTGCATTCACAAATTTCCCGAAGTCATCTTGCATGTTGAATTGTCAATACAACTTTGGAGATCCAGTCCGACCGGGACCTTTTCCCTGATGCGCAGCCGGAGGAGCCTCAAGTTACAACCAGCCCTTTCCTAACTTCCTTGACCATAACCGAGTCAGACTAACACCACAAGTTTGCCATCCCTTCATTCAACCCGAAAGAATTGAAGAATAGCAAAGGCATTGCAAGTATATCATACATTCAACTAACTAAACAGAGGTTTAGTATAAGCTGTAGACCTCTTGTTCTGTTCAGGTGATTTAATGACTGTTATGTGTGGTTACATTTCCATTTCGGTTTCATTCATTAACTTTCACTTTCCATTTTACCCATGTATGTGTGATTATTGCGTGAATAATATGCGTGAATACGTTTATTCCATTGCTCTGATTGGTTGTAGGTCTATCCAATTGAGTGCATAGGCATTTTCTTTCCTGGTTCGGTTGAAACACGCCCCATAATCACAGCCGAAAGGAGCCGTATCAGACTCATATTCTAACTAGAATCTGAGTATGACGACGTCAGGCTAGGTTTAACGCACGTAAATCCCAAAACACAACCATTACTCATTAAGAAAACAGGGACAACCCTTTTAGATTAACCATTTTTCCCGTCGTTAAACTAGCAAAAGTGGATTCGGACACGTCCAAAGTGAACTTGCACCCTTCGCTTTAGACCATGCACTTAGATCGTTAAAATAGGGCCCTTGGTCTACTATAACACTTTTCTTTACAGTGCTAATTTAACACTCTTCCTTCCTGAGAACTGATATTGAAACCGGGATTACACTAAAGAATATGAACTCAATCTTTAGGCATCTTTCAGCTACGAAAGAACACATAATTGTCACGGTTCCTCTGGTTTTCTGGTCCTGTCCCGCACTACATTTCCCAGCATTCCCCTGGATCCTCACCTGCACTCGATTCCCTCATCACCACACCTGATCTCTATCACGTCATAATCATCTCATCACCAGCCTTTATATTCTGTTTGCTCTCACTCCCTCACTGCTGGGTATTATATGTTACACATTATTCTGTTCCCTTGTGCCTTTTAAAGTTCTTGTGCAGGGCTAGTGTCTGTTGTGTTGCTAGCGAGGTGGATCCTTGTGTTATCAATAAGACATTATGAGGATCGTCCGAGAGAGGAATTCACTCTTCTTCTGTGAGTTATATGATGAGTATCGTCCGAGAGAGGACTTCACTCTTCTTCTGTGAGTTATATGATGAGGATCGTCCGAGAGAGGACTTCACTCTTCTTCTGTGAGTTATATGATGAGGATCGTCCGAGAGAGGACATCACACTTCTTCTGTGAGTTATATTCAGTGGATCGTTTGAGAGAGGACTTCACTCTTCTTCTGTGAGTTATATGATGAGGATCGTCCGAGAGAGGACATCACACTTCTTCTGTGAGTTATATTCAGTGGATCGTTTGAGAGAGGACTTCACTCTTCTTCTGTGAGTTATATGATGAGGATCGTCCGAGAGAGGACATCACTCTTCTTCTGTGAGTTATATTCAGTGGATCGTTTGAGAGAGGACTTCACTCTTCTTCTGTGGGTTATATGATGAGGATCGTCCGAGAGAGGACTTCACTCTTCTTCTGTGGGTTATATGATGAGGATCGTCCGAGAGAGGACTTCACTCTTCTTCTGTGAGTTATATGATGAGGATCGTCCGAGAGAGGACTTCACTCTTCTTCTGTGAGTTATATTCAGTGGATCGTTTGAGAGAGGACTTCACTCTACTTCTGTGAGTTATATTCAGTGGATCATTTTAGAGGACTTCACTCTTCTTCTGTGAATCAATTATCTTCAGTGAGTTATGTTCTGTTGACTGTCCGAGAAAGAGGACCTCTTGTATCTTCTGTGAGTTATCCTTAAGAGACATTTCAAGAATGGACTTCCTGCGTTCTATTATAGTTTAAGGTGATATTTCTGTCTGAAGACTTTTCCTAAGTTCCTGAACTTCTATTAGTCTGTGGAATTGCCTTAAATAAACTCTGTGAATTGTATCCTGGTCTTCAGCCTGGTTATATTGTGACAATAATAACCACTCTAGACAGTTAACACACAACAAGATTTAACATCCCATTAACCCCTAATAGGACTACATTAACAAACCACCCTGTATTTTTTTATTTTTTTATTTAACCTTTACTTAACCAGGTAGGCACATAGAGGACTCATTCTCATTAAAAACGGCGACCTGGCCAAGATAAAGCGTCAAGGTGCAGACACATAAAGTTACACATAAAGGACAAGACAGTGTAATACAGGTTACAAACAGTTGTTCAGTCAAAGGTGCATCGTACAAAGTAAGTCAAAATACAATTACTAGACAATATTCCTAATGGAACAATAATAAGAAAGTGGTAAATAATTAAACTGTGTGGAAAATAAAGTGCAGTATGTGTTATTGACAAATATCAATACAGGAAGAAAAGACGATAAGTAATTACTCTAATTTACACAGGAGAGAAAATGGTAATACTAACATGAACAATGGTGTGACAATAGGTTAGTTATCAATCGTTTGAAAGCAGATAATGGTACAAGTGTTTCAAGCCTTAAGGATTTTTGGAGTTCATTCCAGTCATTAGCAGAAGAAAACTGAAAAGAAAGACGGCCAAAGGAAGTGCAGACGTTGGTAGTAGTTAATGAAATAAACCTACTTGATCGCAGATTGCGAGAGGGAGAAGCTACCGAAATGAGGTTTCTCAAGTAGGTAGGGCCTTTGCCTAGGATAATTTTATAGATGAAATAAAACCAGTGTCTTTGTCGTCGGTTGTGAAGGGAAGGCCAACCAATGAGTGTGTAAAGATTACGATGATGCCAATGATGGTATTGCCCCCCACCTGCCTCAATACATTTTATATTTCTCCTGTTTTCTTTTTTTTCAGTTCTCATAGGTCCAGTCGATCTGGCTTTGTGATATACCTGCCAGACCTGGTTCTCACCGTTTGAGGAGTGCACTGAGACACACTTCAGTGGCACCCGTGACAGCGTGACTGCTGTAGTGAGGCTTTTCCAGGGACGTGCATGATTGTGTCTCTGTACCTCATGAGTCTCATTCTACATCTTTGTATCCAAGGTGGGAGGGAATCAAGCGCTTGTCCTCCCAGCAGGCTCACGAGGGATTTGAGGTCTGTCTCTAGCTCAAAATGGAGACCAGTGATGAAGTCACTGAATCTTTCACATACCCAGATCAGGGCCAGTGCTTCTTTCTCCACTGCTCCATGCTTGTGAGCGCCCTAGCCTCGGTTCCCTGGCATTTTTGCAGAAGTACGCTGCCTAGCTCATACGACGAGGCATCGGCTGAGATTTTAAGTTCTTTGTTTGGGTCATACAACTGCAGGACTGGAGTAGACGCTAACTCTTGTTTGAGGCTGGTGAATACCCTCTGCTGATCAGGCCCCCAATACCACATGTTCTTCTCTGAAAGAAGGTCTCTGAGAGCTTTATCTTTTTTCGGCTAGGTTGGGCACGAAGTTGCCTAGTTGATTCACCATGCCCAGAAAGCTCCTGAGCTCACTGATGTTGTGTGGCGGATCCATCTCACGTACGGCACGTGCCTTCTCTGGATCTGGGCTTATCCCTTCTGCCGAGATGATGCATCCGAGAAATATCACTTTGATTTTGCTGAACTCACACTTGGCTGTGTTCAGTGTGGTGCCCGCCGCATGTGTCCTCTGCAGAACCGCATGCACCCGTGTGTGTGCTCTGCCTGCGTGGAACCCCATATAAAGACGTCGTCCATGTGGCAGACGACTCCTTAAGCCTTCTGTCACCACCCGGTTCTGAAAATATTCTGGAGCTGAGGCAATACCAAATAGTAATAGGCGCAGTGGATAAGACACATGCCTTTGGTGTGAGAGACCCGGGTTCGAATCCACTGTGAGACACCAATGTGTCCCTGAGCAAGACACTTAACCACTAGTTGCTCCAGAGGCGTGCGACCTCTGACATACAGGTCCTTCTCAAAAAATTAGCATATTGTGATAAAGTTCATTCTTTTCCATAATGTAATGATAAAAATTAAACTTTCATATATTTTAGATTCATTGCACACCAACTGAAATATTTCAGGTGTTTTATTGTTTTAATACTGATGATTTTGGCATACAGCTCATGAAAACCCAAAATTCCTATCTCAAAACATTTGCATATTTCATCCGACCAATAAAAGAAATGTTTTTAATACAAAAAAAAAAGTCAACCTTCAAATAACTATGTTCAGTTATGCACACAATAGTCAATACTTGGTCGGGAATCCTTTTGCAGAAATGACTGCTTCAATGCGGCGTGGCATGGAGGCAATCAGCCTGTGGCACTGCTGAGGTGTTATGGAGGCCCAGGATGCTTCGATAGCGGCCTTAAGCTCATCCAGAGTGTTGGGTCTTGCGTCTCTCAACTTTCTCTTCACAATATCCCACAGATTCTCTATGGGGTTCAGGTCAGGAGAGTTGGCAGGCCAATTGAGCACAGTAATACCATGGTCAGTAAACCATTTACCAGTGGTTTTGGCACTGTGAGCAGGTGCCAGGTCGTGCTGAAAAATAAAATCTTCATCTCCATAAAGCTTTTCAGCAGATGGAAGCATGAAGTGCTCCAAAATCTCCTGATAGCTAGCTGCATTGACCCTGCCCTTGATAAAACACAGTTGACCAACACCAGCAGCTGACATGGCACCCCAGACCATCACTGACTGTGGCTACTTGACACTGGACTTCAGGCATTTTGGCATTTCCTTCTCCCCAGTCTTCCTCCAGACTCTGGCACCTTGATTTCCGAATGACATGCAAAACTGAGCAACAGTCCAGTGCTGCTTCTCTGTAGCCCAGGTCAGGCGCTTCTGCCGCTGTTTCTGGTTCAAAAGTGGCTTGACCTGGGGAATGCGGCACCTGTAGCCCATTTCCTGCACACGCCTGTGCACGGTGGCTCTGGATGTTTCTACTCCTGACTCAGTCCACTGCTTCCGCAGGTCCACCAAAGTCTGGAATCGGTCCTTCTCCACAATCTTCCTCAGGGTCCGGTCACCTCTTCTCGTTGTGCAGCGTTTTTTGCCACACTTTTTCCTTCCCACAGACTTCCCACTGAGGTGCCTTGATACAGCACTCTGGGAACAGCCTATTTGTTCAGAAATTTCTTTCTGTGTCTTACCCTCTTGCTTGAGGGTGTCAATGATGGCCTTCTGGACAGCAGTCAGGTCGGCAGTCTTACCCATGATTGCGGTTTTGAGTAATGAAACAGGCTGGGAGTTTTTAAAAGCCTCAGGAATCTTTTGCAGGTGTTTATAATTAATTAGTTGATTCAGATGATTAGGTTAATAGCTTGTTTAGAGACCCTTTTCATGATATGCTAATTTTTTGAGACAGG
Organism: Siphateles boraxobius; assembly: GCF_051911475.1. Taxonomy (NCBI): domain Eukaryota; kingdom Metazoa; phylum Chordata; class Actinopteri; order Cypriniformes; family Leuciscidae; genus Siphateles; species Siphateles boraxobius. The sequence goes on along the minus strand of NW_027508733.1, from coordinate 2,257,474 downwards.
AATTTTGGGTTTTCATGAGCTGTATGCCAAAATCATCAGTATTAAAACAATAAAAGACCTGAAATATTTCAGTTGGTGTGCAATGAATCTAAAATATATGAAAGTTTAATTTTTATCACTACATTATGGAAAATAATTAACTTGATCACAATATGCTAATTTTTTGAGAAGGACCTGTATATATAGCAATTGTAAGTCGCTTTGGATAAAAGCGTCAGCTAAATGAATAAAAATGTAAAATGTAAATGTAAAGCGGCTGAAGAAATTGCGCCCGAATGGGGTGATAAAAGTGGTGTAATGAGCACAGTCTTTTGACAATGGGATCTGCCAAAACCTCATGTTGGCATCCAGTTTTGTGAATATCTTTGCTCCAGACATGCCTAGCGTCTGGTCCACAGACGGGAGGATAAACTTTTCCCTGCACAAGTCAAGTCACCTTAATTTATAAAGCGCTTTTAACAGTATGGATTGTTTCAAAGCAGCTTTACAGTGATAATAGAAATTACCTTAACAGATTGTTTAGGCTCACCGTCACCCAATTGCCCTGTTGCAGGGGGAACCGAACAATGTACAGTGTTCACTAAGCTAGTCGCATCCAAAGCAGTATCTAAAGCCCTTGCACTCTTACAGTTAACCTTGATTAAAGTTTGGATGCGTGTCCCTAGTTCTGAAAAAGACAGAAGCAATCAACTTTTAAATTTTGAGCAATCAAAGTGCACACCGCTTCGTTGAGGGGAGAGAGATCTACTCAGATCCGGATTTCATCCTTAGAATTCTTTGGTGCGACCACCATGGCAGAGCACCACTCTGTCGGCTGCTCGATCCGGCTGATGACTCCTAGCTGGAGCCGTCTTATCCACTTTTCCCAGTCTTGTGGCTTTGTAAAGTCGAAGGAATCCGTTGGGTTTGTTGAGAGCGTTGCTGATGCTTTAGCAGGAGGCTGTGGAGGGTCGTTCTGTTCTAGCCCATGTTGCTCGGCAGTCTTCTGTCCTTGTTGCGAGTGCAACACGCTTGCTACGTTTGCTTGGCTTGAGCTTCTCCACTTAAGTTTTGTTAACATTTTTTTCATTATATTTTCTCATATAATGTCCAGTATCCTTTCACTCACTGTGTCACCACTTCTGACACCATGTCGTGTTGGGTTCTTAAGATGTCGAATAAAGGGTAGATTCACATCACTTTACTTTTTTTTCACTTCTCTTCGAACCACCCCACAACCTCGTGATCCCCCTTTACTGCCCCGTGGTGCCCAGGCAATGTAACAACATTATAGATCACACCACATGCCCTATTGCTTTCGAAGGGCAGAGCCTTGAAGTGGGGACTTTGGAGTGAGCAGGGCACTTGGTGAAGGGAGGAACGAAAGACAACGTAATTTCCTCATTATTTTCACCTGGGATGTTCCCACGACAACACAGCACGGCAGCCATCAGCGCAATAGCTGTTCTTACAACAAAAATGCAAGTAAATATACATTTTATAAGTTTTTTAAGTTTTTTAAATATGCATTATATATCTATGTGTGTGTGAGTGTATTTATCCGTTTTCAACTTTAAAACTTGCCGTCTTATCTTTAGCTAACACATGAAACTTATTTGAACATAACATGACAAAAATGTGTGAAATATATCACGAACAAAACAAAACTTGAATTGCTCTGTTTGTAAGTTAACTCGAACTCTAGCTCTAGCTTTAAAATGAATCACGAGTATTTACTGGGTCACATGACCATAAATGATAAAATGACTTGAAGTGACCATCGCATGCACACTTCACTAGTGGTCTTGTGGAAGGACCCTTCGTGAGGGATCCAGTTGTTCACTTTAGTTTGGACCAGCTCTACAATGTGTCAGTGAAGAGACTAATAATCTCCTGTGAACATCCCACACACACACACACACACACACACACACACACACACACACACACACACACACACACACACACACACACACACACACACACACACACACACACACACACACACACACACACACAGACACACACACACACACACACACACACACACACACACACACACACACACACACTGCCAGCGCTTCACACGTCATCACACTGTGCACTGAGGCCTCTGAAAACTACTGAGGTCAAAAGTTTTTGATCGGTAAGATTTTTAATGTTTTTAAAAGAAGTCTCTTCTGATCACCAAGGCTGCATTTATTATTAGTAATGTACATTTTTATTTCAGGATCCTTTGATGAATATAAAGTTCAAAAGAACAGCATTTATCTGAAATATAAAGCTTTTGTAACATTAAACACTACCGTTCAAAAGTTTGGGGTCAGTAAGAATTTTTATTTCATTTTCTTGGGGAAAGTAATAAAATAAATCAATACTTTTATTCATCAAGGATGAATTAAATTGATCAAAAGTTACAGTAAAGACATTTATAATGTTAAAAAATATTGTATTTCAAATAAATGCTGTTCTTTTGAACTTTCTGTTCATTAAAGAATCCTGAGAAAAATGGTACACAACTGTTTTTAACATCGATAATAATCATAAATGTTTCTTGAGCATCAAATCATCATATTATAGTGATTTCTGAAGGATCATGTGACACTGAAGACTGGAGTAATGATGCTGAAAATCCAGCTTTGATCACAGGAATAAATTACATTTTAAAATATATTAAAATAGAAAAGTTATTTTAAATTGTCATAATATGTAACAATATTACTCTTTTTGTTGTTGTTGTATTTTTAATCAAATAAATGCAGCCTTGGTGAGCAGAAGAGACTTCTTTTAAAAACATTAAAAATCGTACCGATCAAAAACTTTTGACTGATAGTGTAACTGTAGAGTAAGAACTCAGATCCATAAACTACAGTCTGGTGTTCGTTCATTAGATAATTCAATTTGATATGAAGTCTCGCAATGCAATCAAGAATTCTGCGGTACATTTTTTGAATGTAGTTTTACAAATTGCCGTAGTTGACACATATGAGTTAAATATGGAATGCCAAAGCTGACTTAATTAAAAATAAATAAATACATAAATAAATATACAAAGAAATGTAAAAAAGTACAAATAAATGAGAATTTATACTTTTATTTCCTTATTTATGTAGGCCTATAATTGTATTTTTTCACACATTTATTTATTTTTTTATTTATACATTTATTCATTTATTTATTTTCACATTTATTTATTTCTACATTTATTTATTTCCACATTTATTTATTTCTACATTTCTTTGTCCGTATGCTAATGAGGGGGGCGTGTTTTACCTCAGACATCAGCAATCGAGCTCAGAGTGGCAGTGCTGAAGCTTTGAGGCCACAGTGACACCTTGTGGTGTGTGACCAAACGAAACGCAAGAGGTGTGCGGACAATATCACATTTTAAGTCATGTAATTCACCCTAACTGTATGTAGGGTAGGCTATATAGGGTTAACACACATAGCACACATGAACAGAAACTGGTCTTCTGGTCTTCAACTGGTCTTCAACGGGTCTGATAGCAGACACTTGGACATGGAAGCGCATGAAAGTATCCACTATTAATAACAATGTAAACGGGGTGGATAGGGCTGATAAGAGCTTACGTTTATTGTCGATGAGACTCGCACACCAGCGCAGAACGCGGAGAGAAACCAGCGCACATTTCACTGACTCCTACGCAAGCATATTGATCAATGAGTTTGAAACGCGACTCAATACACGGTTTACATTCGCGTTTCATAATTTCGTATGCATAACAGGCGACAATTCAAATGCTTAAAACACAACCCATATTTCATAGATGCTGCTCTTAGATACTGATTAATCACAAGTCATCAATTTGGAATTATTCTTAAATGGTCACACACCACAAGGTGTCACTGTGGCCTCAAAGCTTCAGCACTGCCACTCTGAGCTCGATTGCTGATGTCTGAGGTAAAACACGCCCCCCTCATTAGCATACGGACAAAGAAATGTAGAAATAAATAAATGTAGAAATAAATGCGGAAATAAATAAATGTAGACATAAAAACATATATACATAAATGAATGTGGAAATAAATAAAAGTGGAAATAAATAAATGAATAAATAAAAAAATAAATGTGTGAACAAATACAATTATACATAAATAAGGAAATAAAAGTATAAATACTCATTTATTTGTACTTTTTTACATTTCTTTGTATATTTATTTATGTATTTTTGCTTTTTTACATTTCTTCGTATATTTATTTTTAATTAAGTCAGCTTTGGCATTCCATAGTTAAAATCTGTGTAGCATAATCCATGAAACACGTTTAGTCAGAATCTCTATTAAGTGATCTCTATTAAAACTATTATGTATAGATTAATGACAGAGACTGAACTCAATGAGAACAGTATAGGAGTTTATTTAATATAGCACAAAAATGAGGCAAGAAAGATAAAAAATTTACAAACAGGATGAAACAAAATGTGTATAAATGTTGATTGGTCACAGGTAATCATCGATTTTTATGCTGTTCTGTTAAACACAAGATCAACAAGTACTTTTCAATGAGAAATCATCAGACTGAGGAAACTTAAACTGATGATTGACTCCAGAACACAGAAAGAAATATATACATATATATATATAGTGCTTACACATAATTACACATATAAAATATGTGCATAAACATCTGATTGAGAAAATGTACTCTAATAAAAATGGCATTGGCTCATATCTTAATAACTTATGATTTGTTATTTAGAGGCAAATGTCAGCAAATTAAAAAAATATGTATTATTCTTTTGTAGTTAATCAATATTAATTATTTTAATCTATTGACAGTCCTAAAAAAATAGTTTTTTTTTCGCAAAATAGATAATTTCGCAAAATTCAAAGCAACAAATGAGGAAAACAGCAAAAAACACTTTTCCATCGCTGGGCCGAACGGTTCTGAGAACGGAAAGAAATGCTTACGGCTGTATTTCACTTGTGATTGGTTCAGTGGAATATGTGAAGTGACGTCGCCACTCAGGATTGGTCACTTTTCTGTTGTCTGGCTATTGTTTCTCTGTAACTGGCCATTTGCACAACGTAAACACAAGACAACAGGCTTCTGGAGGGGATCAACTTTCATCAGAGGGAGTGAAGACAAGAGAGTCCTGATCCGGTGTCTGTTCTGGAGAGGGTTTACTTTTGCCTTTGTTGGTCTTCTTGCGGTCTGTGAAGAGAGATAAACAGAGGTGTGTCATGCTGTAATGAAATTCAAAAAACAGTATCAAAGGATTCACATATGACTTCTCACACACACACACACACACACACACACACACACACACACACACACACACACACACACACACACACACACACACACACACACACACACACACACACACACACACACACACACACACACACACACACACACACACACACACGGTTGATCATTTTAGAGAATAAAAACATGACAGAACTGATAAAACAGCAACAGGTTCACATTCACTGCACTCTTCTTCACTGTACCGACACACACAGAAACACATGTAAAACATTTAGACTTATGATGGAATTATATCTCACAACAGGTCATTAGTACTTACAAGCTTTGGGTTTCTTCCTGCGTTTACAAAGTACACACAGTCCAGTCAGTACACCAATAACTGGGATGCTAACCAGAGCCGGACTCTTGATATATGAAGCATCTGATGCAGATTCTAGAACACACAGAGAAACATAATGAATAATATGGCAGAAAACCCCAAACAACAACAAAACAAACCTATAAACAATAACAGAAAAAAGTGAAGCCGTTGTCATTGTCAGTGTTTTGCCGCTAAATTAAGTAAAATATACAGGTAGAAAAATGAACCATGTTTAAACTTACTGTTCCTCATGATCTGATCCTCAGTCAAAATCTTCTGGATTGTCTCAGTCAAACTCTTGTGCTCGACCACACAGCTGTACCGGTTCTTTTTCCATTCGTCTGGAAAGACATACAGGGCAACAGTCCTCTGGAAGGTCCCGTCCTCATTTGGTCGTGTGTCTCCAAACTTCACCAATTCTCTAGAATCACTCATAGCTTGTCCATTCTTCCTCCATGAGATGCTTGTGTCTCTGAAGAGAAAGCCTGTGACGTGACATGTATAATAGTCTGGGTTCTTCTGCAACAGAGACACTTTAGGCTCTAGAAGTAAACACAGAACAGGAAACAAAACTGACAACAGAGAAAGAAACACATGCACTTTCTACTTATCTTAGAGTTTAATATTCTCTAATGTTGACCTGCATAGATTTATCAGTGTCTGTTAAAACATGGTTTATCTGGATCTGCACATGCAAGAAAAAATGGCCACACTTTAGTTTAGAGTCCAATTCTCACTATTAACTAGTTGCTTATTAGCATGTATATTACTAGTTTATTGTTTATTAGTACTTATATTAGCACATATTAATGCCTTATTCTACATGATCATATTCTACATCCTTTAATACCTAAACTTAACAACTACCTTACTAACTATTAATAAGCAGTAATTAGGAGTTTACTGAGGCAAAAGTCATAGTTTTGTAACTCTGATACTGTACCTGTTTTCTTAAAAGTAGCTTTAGACAAATGTAAGAGCTCCTTCAGCCTGGAAACACACTCATAATCATAGTATTGTTTCAGAAATTCAAGCTGTTCTCTGTCATTATTCCACTTCTCCGCTGTGGTGTTTGCCTGTGCTACAGATGTGATGTATCTGTTCTCCTTCAGGTCCAGTGAGATGAAATCTTCTCCATCATAACCGTACTCATCAAACCCATGTGAGTCTCCAGTGTCATCGTCATAATCACAGCCATACATCCTCTGATACGTATGAACTCCTGAAAGAGAGAGTGGGATACTGTTCTTCTTTATGTCTTTTAACGTAAAAACTAATCGTTTGATGTTTATAAATGTAGTAAAAGTGAGGGATGATGTACAAATAAACCCTTCAGGTTAATACAAGACTCCTCTTGATCACCCTGTCAGGGTTTATTCTGCGGTAACAACTGAGTTATATTGATTTGAGTTGAAATATTGTATTAGTGGGCGGGGCTAACAAGTTATTTTGGGGCGTTTTGCTTGTTTCGAATCTGATTGGTTAAATTTTCTGTACAGCATCATGGGTAATGTAGTTTTCACCATAAATTTCATTGTTACATGATTATTTTTAAAAAAATGAAATAATGTGGGCTGGCAGTTTCAGCAGACGCAAATATCAATTAACAACCTCGTATTTCAGTCACAGTAGGCCTGTCTTTAACAGTTAGAAATAGTAAAAAATATAGTTCAAATTTATAGTTCAAAATGAAGAAAATGAATGAGTTTTTACTTCCAGAACCAGACTGTTGGACTCTATACAGCAATGCTATTGACCATGATCATTATCGAGGAATAACTGACCTCAGATGTCACGACTGACCAATCAGAATCAAGCATTTCAGAAAGCCTGTTAGTAATAATGTATTTTAACTCACCATGTGTCTGAGTGAATCGCTGCATTATAACAGGAATGTTGATTTTGTAGATCTGCTGTAGTTTTTCTCTGATCTCAATGTATTTCTTCCACAGTTCTGTAGATGCAAACTCCTTCATCCAGTCCTGTCTGGGAATCAGCTTCTTTATCTTACTGTCATAATAATCAATCTGATGATCATCCAGTGTCGTTACAGCAGAAAACTCTGGAGTTCCTGCAGTCGTCTGTCCATTTATTGCAGTGTAAGTGGTCATAAAGCTGTGTAACTCTGTAAAAACATTAAATACACATTCAACAACACCAAAAACATAACACATAGCATCCAAACTGGTAAATACATATAAATACAGTGTCATAAATCAAACTACTATTTGTTACTAAGATAATTCATTCAGTTTTTGTTCTTTTAATTCACTATGAAATCAATATGTGCAATTCTTGTTTTTTATGAAATTTTGTATTATTTATTATAAATTTTTTTTATCTGTGCGCATCTTTTTTTTATTCACGTGCCTCACAATTTTTAATCGGCCTACATCTGTTCAAATTCCAGAAGCCATTTTACTCGGATATACGGCACAAAAGGAAAAGATGAGTGCAACTTTCACTTCAAATCAATACTTTTGCACATATAACTAGTGTATCTTTCACAGAACACCCGCAGAGGAAGCATATTCTTTCATTTAGCTACATTAAAATGTGCATAATTTTAGTAATTCATACAGGACTATAATCAGACTTGTTATAGTTTTGCTGTTTAAATTGACCTGCGTGAGACAGATCAACGCCATTGGAAAAAACTGAAACGATTTCAGTGCAGCTTCAACAAAAGAAAATCCTGCTTCAGTCAACGACAGAAACAATAAGAACAAGTACTATTATTGGATATTATAAAAGATGTTTGAGGAAATAATACATATCAGATTTAAAACATCTCATGGTTTTCTGTCAGTTCAACACATGGAAGTAGATGAACGTCTTTCTCACAGAGAATTCATAGTTTAAACGAATTTACAAATGATACTCACCCGAATCAACCAAATGTATGAAGATGCTGATGACGATTAACTTCTCCATTATGGGTGAAAATCCTTGATTCTGACCCAGAAATCTTTGTGTAGTCGTCGAAGAGCGCTGTAAAACTCTTTAGCCTTTGCAACATCTGAATCAACAGGTGAAACTGGTTACTGAACTGAAATCACTGCAGTTCGAGAGAAACAGTCTCAATGCTGAAGTGTAGGGAGGAACTTTTACTCACAGGTTGTCGTTGCTTCGTTCAGAACTGGTTTTACCAGTTGATTCAGATGTAGTAAAGGCTAGAGAGTTTTTACTGAGCTCTTCGACGACTGTGCATAAACAGTTGTGGGTCAGATACATGGATTTTCATCTGCAAGAACGATGAATTCTCCGTCAGCATGGCCTTCTGCTACTTCCGTGTGTTGAAGAGACATAAAATCATGAGATATTTTAATAGAACAGATTTAATTATATAAAAGTATATAAAAAGTAAGCTAAGAATTTCAGGAGAGATCCGTGTCAAATTAATTTAATATTATTTTGGACGGTGACTTTGTATGTGGTGTTTAATCATGATTGAGAGCTTTATACCTTTGTGTTGTTTGTTCAGATTTGCACACCTTCATCACCACATACACTGGAATAAATGGACAGACAAAACTCCCAGAGTTTTCTGCTGTAACGACACTGGATGATCATCAGATTGATTATTATGACAGTAACTTAAAGAAGCTGATTCCCAGACAGGACTGGATGAAGGAGTTTGTATCTACAGAACTGTGGAAAGAAGACACTGAGATCAGAAAACATGTTCAGCAGATCTACAAAGACAACATTCCTGTTATAATGAAGCGATTCAATCAGTCAGATGGTGAGAGAAAATGCTTTATGCTAAATTTTTTAATGTGAAAAGTACATTGTGCATTAAACAAAAAGACCAGATGTTTATTTTTTCTCTCCTGCAACCCTGTTTTCTTCTTCAGGTGTTCATACGTATCAGAGGATGTATGGATGTGAATATGATGATGAGACTGGAGAATCACATGGGTTTGATGAGTACAGTTATGATGGAGAAGATTTCATCTCACTGGACCTGAAGGAGAACAGATACATCACATCTGTACCACAGGCCTATCCTACAGTGATGAAGTGGAATAATGACAGAGAACAGCTTGAATTTCTGAAACAATACTATGATTATGAGTGTGTTTACAGGCTGAAGAAGTTTTTAAAGGAAAGCAGATTTAGAGAGAAGAGGTACTTTGTTCAGAGCTTCACTTTGTCCAACAAGTAGATAATTTTTTTATTATAATATTTTATTATATAACCATCTATTATAATAATAAATAATTAACACATCTTTCTTTTGTCCTGCACTGCTTCATTATATATAAAACATAAAAACTTAGCACAAATAAGTTAATCTTATTGTTAATTTGGCCGAGCACTAGATGCATAATCCAGTTTTCAGAAGCTGAATTTACATGAAAAACAATTGTCCAGTCTTATTCACACTAGTCTAAATAAAAAGAGTCTCATCTAACCGTGTCAATTGGGCATTTGATGCAACTGACAACAATTATGAAAGCTGCATTTAAGTTTTAAAAGCTATATTTACAACTGTTCAATTTCAGTGTGTAATTGCAAAAAAAACAAAAGGCCTTTGAAACTGGTCACATGCTGTTTCAGTGGTCATACAAAACGTGTAATTAAAAATATCCTTATTTAATTAATCTTTATTACATTACTTTGCAGAAACCAGAGCATGAGCCGATCACCCAATGAAAGCAAAGGGAAGATGATCATTGACAAAGGTCAATGAAGAGTTTCCAACGATCGTCTGCACTTTCTCCAGATTTTAGTCCGGTTGGGAATCTTCAGGTCATTTCCAGCATGTTTGTGTGACCAGAACATGTTTCAGTGTTGAATAATATGTTCACGAGTATAGATGCCACGGAAATGTTTTCCCAAACAAGACATGATCAATCAAACAAAGAAAAAGAACATGTAAAAACAGACTGTAGACACATCGATTAATAAGTGCAAATGCAAATCAGCAAAAGAATATCCAGAGACTGTCTGGATATGAAACTTATGTTAATATCAGGTGTAATGGGCGCCTTAGATGTTGTTAATGCTATGCAAATTCATCTGTGGCTCTTTAAAAGTGAGGCGTGAGAATGCGTCACTTTAGGAAATGACAAAATATTGCGTCGCCCCCGATGGACTGATGATGAGCGGACGCCTAACACGGCTCTAAAAGGTGAATTTAAGTTTAAAATAAGTGTTGTCTCAATTCAAAGGAGACAGTAAAGAAGATTTTGTTAAACAAAGGACTCAAGGACCTCTTTTCATGACAAGCAGCCAACGAGGTTTCATATGTGTATTTGTTCGATGTATTGAAAGCATAATTTTTTTTTCATCTCGTTTCCTTTAAGACTGCATTGTATAATAGGCTGATGTGTTTGTACTATGTTCATTTATGAATGGAGTTCTCACGGCGTAAACAAGACGAGCCAAATAATTAAAAGCCCGTTTTAAGGAACCAACCAGTGTTTGTGTTGTTGTGAAGAGAGCTACACCGTCCATAGACTCAATCACCAGCAGAGCTGTCAATCATGACGCAAAACCCTGTTTTATAGGATCCAATAATTGACTTAAAACAAACTTAATTGAAAAATGAACACTTGAGCATTCCACAGCATGATAAGAGCTACCTACAATGACAGAAACCATCTTTGGAAAAGGTTTGGAGTGTACTTGGATTTTTTAGTTTGGATCGTGTCCCATTGGATTACATGGTGAGGGCGGGGCTTATGACCTATACTGCAGCCAGCCACCAGGGGGCGATAGAAAAGCTTTGGCTTCAGGACGTGTTGATTTTAATGCTATAAATGTTGTTTTTTGTTTTAAAATTGCTGTCAAATTGATTAATGTCGATTAATCAACATAACATAATTTGTGTGGGCCGAATGTGCGTGTGTGTGTGTGTGTGTGTGTGTGTGTGTGTGTGTGTGTGTGTGTGTGTGTGTGTGTGTGTGATTGTCCTGAGGCTGGCTGATCTCTGCGAGTGTGAGGTCACAAGAACTCCTCGTTACGCTCAGCTCTTTGTGTTTTATGACTTTGTAATGGTATGTGTTGGGCTCGCTTGTTTTTAGGTGTTTCCAGAATTTGATGTCTTGTTTTTGGGACGTTTAGAAGGAGGAATTTTTCCTAATTCTGACCGACATCCTTCATTTGCTATTTTTCTTTTGACTTTGAGTACTCTTTTACAGAAATCTAAATGTAAATGGAGTTTCAATCGATATTTTTCACAATTTAAGAAATCAAATTTTATTGGAGAACCCCACATTTCACTGCCATATAATGCAGTTATTGATCTGAAAAGTTTGAGCCAGATTTGGATTGGGATTTCAATTTTGATCAAACTTATTGTGACCCTCTTTGGGTCTGAAAACACTGAAACACTGAATCCCAAAGCGGGATCACAGCAGGTCCGCGTTTTTCAAAAATAGGGGAGAGAGACACCTCGACACGTCACTGTTTATGGTATATACACACTCAATTGCAGTATATATTTTGAAAATATCGCACCGTATGTTAGTCTGACTACTTTTAAGAGGTGGTAAAACACGATTTCACTTTTCTAAATTTAGCTAGTGTGTAATGTTGCTGTTTGAGCATAAACAACATCTGCATAGTTACAGCGCTCAAAGTTCAAAGCATACGGAGATTTTCAAAGCAAAACGGCAACATACACTTTGAGGGTGGAGGGGGACAGCCGATGCTCCAAAGCCTCTTGCAGGAAAGAAAGCACGGAAATTATCGAACACCTTCGGGGGTCTTCTCTGTGAGAAGCACACCACTCAACGAACAGGTTCCACTTCAGGGAGTAAGCGAGCCTCGTAGAGGGAGCTCTCGCTGAAGTGATGGTATCTACGACTGCCTGTGGTAGATTACCTAGAACCTCCGCGTCCCGTCCAGGGACCTTACATGGAGTCTCCAACAGTCTGGACGCGGGTGCCATATGGTGCCCCGTCCCTGAGAGAGTAGGTCCCCTCTCAGAGGAATGGGCCAGGGAGGAGCTGTCGAGAGGAGAAAAAGTTCGGGGAATCAGGTTCGGTTGGGTCAATAAGGGGCAACTAGCAGAACCTGCTCCTCTTCCTCCCTGACTTTGCACAGTAGTTGTGCCATAAGGCTCACTGGGGGAAACGCATACTTGCGGAGGCCCCGGGGTCAGCTGTGAGCCAGTGTATCCGTGCCGAGGGTCCCCTCAGTGCGGGAATAAAACAACTGGCAATGGGACGAGTCCGGAGAGGCAAACAGATCTATCTGTGCGGCCCCGAAGTGGTCCCATATCAGCTGGACTGCCTGGGGATGGAGTCGCCATTCTGCGGAGGCCACAATCTGTCGTGAGAGCTCGTCGGCGGCACGATTGAGCAGGCCATGGATGTGAACGGCACGAAGCGACCTCAGATGCTTCTGACTCCATAGGAGGAGGTGGCGGGCGAGTTGTGACATGCGACGGGAACGTAGACCACCTTGGCGGTTGATGTACGCAACGGTCGCAGTGTTGTCCGTACGGACCAGTACATGCTTGCCGAGCAGAGTCGTCTTGAGGCGTCTCAAAGCAAGGAGCACTGCTAACAACTCGAGGCAGTTGATGTGCCAATGCAGGTGGGACCCCGTCCAGGTGCCAGCTACTGCATGCCCGTTGTACGTGGCCCCCCAGCCGGTGTTGGAGGCGTCTGTGGAAACCACAGCATGCCTGGACACTTGTTCTAGGGACACACCAGCCCGGAGAAACGAAAGGTCCGACCACGGGCTGAGGGTTTGGAGGCAGGCCGGGGTGATTTTCACACGGAGCATGCCTCTCTGCCACGCCCACCTCGGGACTCGGTCGCGAAGCCAGTGCTGGAGTGGTCTCATATGAAGCAGGCCGAGCGGCGTAACTGCGGCTCAGCTGGCATACGCCCCAGGAGCCTCTGAAATTGTTTCAGAAAAACCACTGTGCTGCTCTTGATAAGATTCAGGCAGTTCAGCACCGACCGGGCGCGATTCTCTGTGAGGTGCGCCAGGTGTTGGACCGAGTCCAGCTCCAAACCAAGAAAAGAGATCCTCTGCACGGGGGCGAGTTTGCTCTTCTCCCAGTTGACCTGAAGACCCAACTGGCTAATGTGCTGGAGCAGCAGATCCTTGTGTTCGCATAACTGCTCCCGAGACTGCGCTAGTATCAGCCAGTCGTTGAGATAGTTGAGAATGCGAATGCTACGCTCTCTCATGGGAGCGAGGGCTGCCTCCGCTACCTTTGTAAAGACACGGGGTGACAGGGCCAGCCCGAAGGGTAGGACTTTGTACTGATACACCTGACCCTCGAACGCGAAACGCAGGAATGGCCTGTGTCGCGGCAGGATGGAGACATGAAAGTAGGCGTCCTTCAGGTCTATCGCTGCAAACCAATCTTGGAGAGCACTTTCCAGGCCTCGACGAACCGGACCAGGGGGACCAGAGGCACCACAGGCATACCTGGGGTGGGGCAGCGAGGTGGAGGACAGGGACCTGGCTCGGAAGGCCCGTGGGTGGCCCGAAGCGGGGTCTGAGTGAGCCGTGCTGCACTTACCTGTCTCCACGGGGCAACAGAGAATGGATGAGAAGGCGGATGACCGGGTCCTCAAACGCATCGTGTTGCCGGCTGGCGAACAAGAGGGGGCTGGGGGGAGCAAGGCTGTTTCACAGGGTCGCAAACCGCTAGCCTCGCCCTCTTGGGACCCAGGGACGGAGAAATTCGCTCTTTTGACAATTTGGGTACCACTGGACTCCGGAGAGCCAATGGTGGAACGGTAACCATCTGAAGAGCTAGTCCCCCCATCCCTGGGTGGCCTGTCTCAGGAATGCTTCTGACACTCGCCCCCTGGCTGGGCAGTGACTGAGACAGACCGGGCGGCCTGCCTGCTGCTGGTTCTACGCTGGGGCCTGGGTGAAGGCTCTTGCGGAGACCCCGCGGAACCGGAGGCAGCGGCAGGTGGACGCCCTCGGCGACGAACGGGCGGAGGGACTATCACCGGCGGCAGGGTGGAGGCAACAGCGGGCTACCGGGATAGGGTGTGTCGGGGACCCTCCGTCCGAACCTGGGTGGCAGAGAACTGTTGGGTGCAGCTCTCTGCCGCGTCGCCGAACAACCCAACCTGGGAAATTGGGGAGTCCAGGAACCGAACCTTGTCCGCATCCGCCATCTCAACCAGGCTGAGCCAACGATGGCGTTCCTCGACCACCAAGGTGGACATCGCTAGACCGACCGCACATGCCGCGACACTCGTACCCCGGAGGGCGAAGTCAACGGCAGTGCAGAGCTCACTCATGAGCGCCCGGTCTAAACTACCCTCGTGCATGTCCATGAGTGTATTGGCCTGGTAGACCTGCAACAACACCAAGGCATGCAAAGAGGAAGCGGCTTGCCCGCAAGCTCTGTAAGCTCTGACCGCCAATCCTGACGCGAACTCACAGGCCCACGAGGGGAAACAAGGATCCCCCATCCAGGATGCAGCGGCCGTTGGACATAAGTGAGACGCAACAGACCGCTCCACTGGAGGGATAGCCTCATAACCCTTCACCGCTCCTCCGACAAGGGTAGTGAGGGAGGAAGAACTACTTAAGTCGTTTTCAGCAGTAAAAGGTGCCGTCCACGACCAAGTAAGCTCTGTATGCACTTCGGGAAAGAAGGGCACTGGGGCAGCGGGCTGAGAACCAGCACGGCCCGCCCCCCGAGATACCAATCATCCAACCGAGACTGAACAGGACACGGTGGAGGGTTCCACTCGAGCCCGACAGCCTCGGCGGCCCGTTTCAGCATAGCTGACAATTCTGGATCCGGCTCGGGCAACATTGAACTCCCAGAGGGAGACAACGCAGCCGAGTCGTCATCTCCAGAAGTCAGCTCACACTCCGATGCTGCAATCGACGTCCTGTCCTCCAGGGGAGCCCCGAGTGAAACCGCTGGCCGACCCATTACAGATGGACCAGCGGACAACACCAGAGGCTCCAATGGCAGCAGTGGAAGGGAGGGGTGAGGAGCCCACAGGGAATGGTTACCGGGCGGGACATCCAACACTACCCTCCGGTCACCCATCCCACACAGCACCCGTGCAGGGTGGGGCATGGTAATGGGGACTCGCTCTCCGCGTTTAACGAAGGCGAGTCTCGCCCTCAACACTGCGACAGTCATGTTCCCACAGTGAAATCATGAGCTGTCCACAAAATCTGTCTCAGCGTGCTGTAAGCCCAAACACGTGATACAACAATTGTGACCATCAGAGAGAGACAGGGAACGACCGCACCCAGAAACGCACGGGCGGAATGACATCTTGAAAAAGAGGCAAACGCACCCGTGTTGCTCTTTTAGGTGTGAAAAGCTCTCACCAGTGCCGGAGCACACAGGGGAATGACCGCGGCAACACTAACACAGGAATGGTGCACCCTGTGTCAGTGAAGCACTCACTTTCTCGCCCTCAACCGACCGTCAGAAAAACAAACAACAAACAGAAACTTGGTTGCTGTGAGAACAGCAGTTGAGAGCTTGAAGCTCGCGATCACCGCTGCACTCGGGCTGCAAACACCGACACCAGGAGAGACTTCCCAAAGAAGCGCCGACACACTCGCTCGTTGTACAACAACACTCTTCAGATCCAGACATGAAGCTCGGCTCCGAAGCGAAAGGCAAATGGTGCGTGCATCTACTTCCGTATTTATACCCGCGCTGCGGGCGGAGTGTGAGATGCAGATCTCGCACGCCAATGTGTATTGGCTCGTTCAATAATACTCGAAGACAATAGGCTCCCTGGCGTGATCCCAATTCAGTCGATCGTCGACTACGTCTGACGTTATCGACTGAAAGGGAACAAATGACAACGCTGTTTGGCTCTGCAAACCAGTTTGTTAAATGCTCATTCATACTTAATGTTACAAACTTTTTTTTTTAAATCTCAACAGCGAATTTGGAATTAGTGTAAATTATTCTTTGATTAGAGCTTTTATATTGTTTATCTACATGCTTGTTTATCTACAGGCATGCTAAACATGGTTCTGTGTTTGATTTAGTGTTCGTTTTGGGTTAACGTTAATAGTTCTGGCGACAAATATTTGGTTCTAAAAATACAAAAGTAACGGTCCCATACAGTCAGTAACGATCACTATAGATCCGCAGTCTTGACTCAAAAAATCCTTTTGAGGACTGTAGTATAATTTTTTAGAACGATTATATGAAATTCTTGTTTATGAAGCTTATTTTTTGTAATACTATGATAATTAGTACAATTAAATAACAGCGTATCTAAAAAGTAATGAGAGAACAACAAAAAACAAACCTTTCTGAAACGTCGTTTAACAGCCGTTCTTGAACAGGTTCTGCTCGATCATCTTCACTAACATTCTCTGGGTCCGATTGGTTTTATTGACGCCATTGTTTATAATACACCAAAGCACAAACTAGCGGTAAAGGTAAGGGGCGTGACGTTTCCGGAAAACGTGCACTAGGCGTTAGCAAATCGCAACACACTGGGCCAGCTAACCAATCTGAGCCCATTGCGTAGTTTTGAGGGACTAGCTTCATAGAACCAGGAAACCATCAGCCCGTTTTTACAAGGAGGTAAAGGTAAAATATTGAAAAAGAATGCATTTTTTAAAAACAAAGTATGAACACATGTTACAGTGCACCTCACAAACACAATCAAGCCTTTGAAAAAAATGCGTTTTACCACCCCTCTAATCTGACTGATCAAGCCAGTAACGTTAGATTAGCTAACGTAACTTCGGCAGACTGTATAGTGATGACTTGTCAGTGTTGTTCAGTGGCAGCGCACACGACCACATAAATATAAAATAGATAAATATTACTGTTGTTTTAAAGACTAAAGGGCACAATTATCTTTTTCTAAAAAAGCCGTGCCATGGTAAACATTAAAGGGTAACTAAACACTAAAACAACTTTTTTAGTTAATGATCTGTAAGAATGGAGCTATATTCTACAATATATGGTGTAAAAACTTCTGAGTGCTGCCCTCTTCAGGTTGAACTGGTTACTGCAGTTAAATTTTCCTATTTGAAGTTGTGGTACCCTCTGACGTCAGAGGGACCAGCGAACCACGCCATTGCCTACAGAGAGATGCGTCTCAGGTACACGCCCCCTCCGTTGGGCTCTTTTACAGCATTTTTCAAATATTGCCAGGGGGTGGAGTCAGGCTCTGACCAGGGGTTTAGTTACCCTTTAAAATGTGAGAACGTTAACTAACACCATAGCTACATGCAACTCTGTGTAATTTATACTTGATGGGTTTTTGTTTATTTTTACACCGCAACAGGTCATCCAAGGTTTCTTTAATTAAGAAGAAACCATGTTAGAGACAGATTTCATACAGATAAAGTTTGCACACGCACACACACACACACACACACAATGTTTGTATTGAGAATAAAGCATATTAAATTACTAATTAATGTCTAGGTGGTGTTTTTTATTTATTAGAACAAAACTGTGTGGTCCAGTCCATGTAAAATACAAAATGACTTTCAGGCTCTTGTTCAGTGCCACATTTAATACCATCTAGGGCACTGGGCATTGCAAAGATTTTTTAAATCGTGCTTAATATTTTCTAAACAAGTATTGATTTCCAGTTGATTACCAGAGCCCCCCCCCCCCTCCGCCCCCTCCCTCACCCACACCCCCCCCACCCCTCACCCACCCCCCTCCCCCTGCTTCTTGGTCCCCCCTGTGCCCCGCCATTTATAATATCCTAGATTCGCCTGTGCCGGCGCCTGTTCTTGTTAGGGTTTAGTTTTGAAATAGATGATCGTCTTTCTTGCTGTCTGTGAAGAGAGATAAACAGAGGTGTAATATGCTTCAATTAAATTTAAAGAACACTGTCAAGGGATTCACATATGATTTCACACACACAACACCAACACACTTCTTATAGGTTGATCATTTTAGAGAATAAAAACATGACAGAACTGATAAAACAGCACCGCGTTCACATTCACTGCACTCTTCTTCACTGTACCGCCACACACAGAAACACATGTAAGAAATTTGCACTTATGATGGGAATTATATCTCACAACGGGTCATTAGTACTTACAAGCTGCGAGTTCCAGAGTTTCGTCCAGTCAAAGGTTTATTCAGGTGAACAATGATAATATACATGATAAAAACCATGAGTGTAACCATAAGATGCATCAGATGATTCTAGAACACACAGAGAAACATACACAATGAATATCGTATAAAAAACAAACAATTAACAACAACAAAACAAAAACAAACCTAAAAAAACAGAAAACAATAAATTCTCATGTGTTTGGCCTCTAAAGTAAGTAGAATGTACATGTAGAAAAATTAGCCAGTTTTTTGACTGTTCCACTTGGTCTTATTTACAGGCAGATTCTTCTGGATTGTCTCAGTCAAACTCTTGTGCTTGACCACACAGCTGTACCGGTCCATCCATTTGCCAGAAAGGATATACAGGGCAACAGTCCTCTGGAAGGTCCCGTCCTCATTTGGCAGTGTGTCTCTATACTCCACCAATTCCCTAGAATCACTCATAGCTTGTCCATTCTTCCTCCATGAGATGCTTGTGTCTCTGAAGAGAAAGCCTGTGACGTGACATGTATAATAGTCTGGGTTCTTCTGCAGCAGAGACACTTTAGGCTCTAGAAGTAAACACAGAACAGGGAACAAAACTGAGAACAGAGAAAGAAACACATGCACTTTCTACTTATCACAGTTTAATATTCTCTAATGTTGACCTGCATAGATTTATCAAGCTGTCTGTTAAAACATGGTTTATCTGGATCTGCACATGCAAGAAAAAATGGTAAAACTTTAGTTTAAGGTCCAATTCTCACTATTAACTAGTTGCTATTAGCATGTATATTACTAGTTTATTGTTTATTAGTAGTTATATTAGCCTAGCAAATATTAATGCCTTTTTCTGCATGATCATATTCTACATCCTTTAATACCTAAACTTAACAACTACCTTACTAACTATTAATAAGCAGTAATTAGGAGTTTATTGAGGCAAAAGTCATAGTGAATAGTGAGAATTGGACTCTAAACTAAAGTTTGACCGAAATAAATAATCATCTGGTAACTGATACTGTACCTGTTTTCTTAAAAGTAGCTTTAGACAAATGTAAGAGCTCCTTCAGTCTGGAAACACACTCATAATTATAGTAGTCTTGTAAGAATCTAAGTTGTGTTTTGTCATTATTCCACTCCATCACTGTAGGATAGGCCTGTGGTACAGATGCGTTATATCTGTTCTCCTTCAGGTCCAGTGAGATGAAATCTTCTCCATCATAACCGTACTGATCAAACCCATGTGAGTCTCCAGTCTCATCATCATATTCACATCCATACATCCTCTGATACGTATGAAGTCCTGAAAGAGAGAGTGGGATACTGTTACTTCTTTGTTTTTTTAACATAGAAGCTAATTTTTGATTTTATAAATGAAGTGTAAGTAAGAGTTAATGTACAAATAAACTCCTACAGTGAGATAGGCTACAAGACTCCTCCTGATCACCCTGTCAGGGTTTATTTAGTGATAACTGACTGGATTTACTCTATCCCACTTATTACACGTCTACTTGCCCCACAACTATATAATTAGACATGAAATATTGATTTGAGTTGAAATATTGTATTAGTGGGCGGGGCTAACAAGTTATTTCGGTGTGTTTTGCTTGTTTCAACTCTGAATGGTTGAATTTTCTGTGCAGCATCATGGGTAATGTAGTTTTCACCATAAATTCAGTTGATTATTAAAAAAAATTTAAATAATGCGGGCTGGCAGTTTCAGCAGACATAAATGACATCGATTAACAACCTCAGTTCACAGTAGGCTTGTCTTTAACGGTTTAAAATATATAGTTAAAAATAAAATAAAAATTATGAAGAAAATGAATGGGTTTTTACTTCCAGAACCAGACTGTTGGACTCTATACAGCAATGCTATTGACCATGATCATTATCGAGGAATAACTGTATTTTCTCTCACCATGTGTCTGACTGAATCGCTGCATTATAACAGGAATGTTATCTTTGTAGATCTGCTGCACATGTTTTCTGATCTCAGTGTCTTCTTTCCACAGTTCTGTAGATGCAAACTTCTTCATCCAGTCCTGTCTGGGAATCAGCTTCTTTATGTTACTGTCATAATAATCAATCTGATGATCATCCAGTGTCGTTACAGCAGAAAACTCTGGAGTTCCTGCAATCATCCTTCCATTTATTGCAGTGTAAGTGGTGATGAACTTGTGTAACTCTGAACAAACATTGAACACTCATTCAACAACACTAAAAGAAAACAACTAAATGCTCCCAAACTGGTAAATACATATAAATACAGTCTCATATATCAAATTACTATTTGTAACCAAGACACTTCATTCAGTTGTTTTTCTTTTAAATCACTATGAAATCAAAATGTGCAATTCTTGTTTTTTTTAATGGAACTTTGTATTATTTATTATAAATAGGGTTGGGTACCGAAACGCGGTGCCAATAGGGAACCGGTTCCGACGTAAACGGTAGTAACGAGACCGAATTAGAACGAAAATTTCCAGTAGCACCTCAATGCAGTACATGAGATCCACGGGGAGGACTCGGATCAAGATCCAAGGGGCGGAGATGGGTAGGTCTCTCGCTCTCTCCCTCTCCGCCGTGCGCGCGCTATACGGCTTGGAGCACAGTCTCTTCTGTCTCGCATACGCGCTCTTGCTCGCTGACTCGCTCGCTCTTGATTCCAGGAGATTTTAACTAATTTGCGTGCATCAGTGTAAAATTACGCGTCAGATCGCCCTCTCTGTGCCGATTGTCTGAAGCCCATGTAGAATCACGCCAATTCGTTTGGCTGATGGCGCGGGCGCTGCCTCGACGCTTGCGCGCACCATCATCTGCTCCTCAGATTTCTCTGCCGAAAAAGGAAGCTTGTCGGCAGTGCGAGGAGCTTGGCAGAGAACGCAGCCTCTCGTTCCCTATTCAGTTACACCAGTAACCAGAGACGTTCTCTTTCATAGGTTCACTCAACGCTCCGTCGCTAAGACGTAGTGGGAACGAAACACCAAACTCACGGTAGAGATCCACTTTTGCGACACGACTGTAGCGTGGTGTCGCGACGCCTCCCCACATTTGTACTTTGATGGGCGTTCCTCAAGTTTACCGCTATGGGTGTGGTTTTGAGCCAGCGGCCAGTTTAGAACAGAGGACCTGCGAGAGACTTCCCCCCGTCTACATATGCTCTGCTTCTATTGGATAGTCGCGTCACGTTCAACGGAATTCATTTGCATAAAGATGGGCATCGGCCAGCTTTTTGACGCGCAGCATGATTTTTCCAAATGAAGCGCCGCCTTCCTGGGATGCTTTGCGGGCTCGTTAAAGTCGCGTGACGTCACCCATAGGAATAAAGTGGAGCGCGGCGCAACAGAAGTGTCGCACAGACAAGTGGATCTGCACCGTCACCAAGCTAAGCGCTGCCCTAACTAGTACAATGACCAGGGCCCATATCCCAAAAGAATTTTTGTGCAAAAAGTGGCTCCTAGCGGCCAAATTCTAAGAAAATTCTCAGAGTCATGACGTTTTCTTAGAATTTCCCCTAAAAGTGACACGAAAATCCCAGTTAAAGGGTACATATCATGCTTTTAAATTTTTCCTTTTTACATATAAAACATACATTTGTGGTCTATATAAAGCGAAACTGCAATTCTTGGGTCTGAATTCCTCATTATTATAGCTCCACAGGCCCCTATTTTACTCCTTTTCTGATGTGCTTCTGTGAGTGACTCGTTTTGAAGCGGCCCCTTTAAATGCAAAGGAGCTGTGTCACACCCCGCCCGCTCTCCAGGGTGCTGAGTTGACAGTCGGTTCAACTCCACCCCGTTCGGCCATTTTTGTAGTTTGATTAGTGATATACGATCTTATAGCGTCACAGAACATTTATATTCACACAAAATGTCAACAACGGAATCAACAACAGAATTGTCAATCAAGGCTTACCTGTTCGAGCCAGAGCCGGACCCGGAGCTAGTTGAACAAATAGACGACGAACCTGAAGAACAACGTCTGCATATGGATGTATCTCAATGGTATGTAACTATATTTACAGTAACTTCGCCATCCATGCCCACTGCTACAATACTGTATGTTTTACAACGACAATTTAACACTCACAAAACAAAATATAAGTTATATTATAAAAAAAATAAAGAAAAGCACTATAGTAATAGTGAACTTTTGTGTTAATTTATCGTCTAAAGTTTATAGTCTAGGGATAAAATTTTAGATTATTTTTTTTTCTGTTTGTTCTTACCATGCTAAACACAATCTGTTAACAGTTTTGTTTTTATCTTTATTCTAATCATGTGTTCAGGTGTTCTTGTGGTAACTGTGCAACTATGCCAACTGAAGTTGAAAATCGATGCTGTAGAGAAACTCCTAAGGTCGGTGTGCTTTGTAAATAAAAATATTAGATTAGAGTATACACAATCCATGATAATAAATTCAACATTTGTTAGGTTACTTCTCGAATGGAGGAAGTATCCAGTCAGCTGACATGCATGGTGGATCATCCTGGATTTGAGCCTGTGTGTCTAAATGTGTATTCTATACAAAATGCAATAAATGTTTACAAAGCACAGTATGAGTATTTACAGCTTACCGAAGTGATCTGTTCGTCGTCTCCAAAGATAGATGGAATTGACCCCTCATTCAAACGAAGTCGATCGGCAAACCCTTCTTTATACTGGCCGAGGTTGTTGAAGTCGGAATCGTCGAAGTGCTTCGCGCACACGAAAATGACTTTACCAAAAGATGTGGGAACATTTCCTTGGTAAATAAAACTCAACCAGGCACTTCGAAGAGGTTCTGATGCTGGGAGACGGTGTAACGAAGCGTGTGGGTCACTACATCCAACAACCGAACATTTTGACTTGAGCTCTCGACACTTCTGCATCATTGAGCTTGGACTACAAAATCGGAGCGAGGAATAATAATGGCGGATTGATCGAAATGTTGGGCCGGTAGTCAATGTCCTTATTTGGTAGTTCCGCTGCAAATACTGTGACATAATTGTTCAGAAAACGTCATAGAAAACAGAAAAATCTGAACTGGGTGAACAATAAGACCAAAACAGAATGTAAAGATATAAACGAAACACCTGAAGAGAATAATTTCAACTTTTCTGCACTTTTAAACACTCCAAATATACAACAAAATGCATTTAAGGGCTAAAAAAGTGGTTTTAGCATGATATGTCCCCTTTAATATAAAATCTATTCCTCAAGATTCCTAGCGCTTAAAAGGGCTCCTAAGGCGAGATCTGCTAAGAGCAGGGAAGAGGACTTTTAGTGGCTTAGGAGTTCCCCTAAGCAGCTGCACAAAATGGCCAACAGAGGAGGCAGGAGAGATGTCCTGCAAACACTGGATGACAGGGAATTATTGAGACGCTGCAGACATTGATAAAAGCTGAGCCGTGTTATCCTCGTTAAGACCACACTGAGTTGTAACGTTGCAATTTCTACTTCATTAAGGACGGCCCCTTGAGATAGGCCATCTTGTTTTCAATGGGGTCCATATGGGAGTGAAAGTACAAAATATGCCAGCTAGGATATTAATATGAGCAAATAAGACACAAATCATTATTTGAACAGGGTGTAATGAGCTTAAGTTTTCACATATTTTGGATTCTAATGTGAGACTATAACCCCTACAGCTTACTATTCATTTTACAGATATTTTCTTGAATGTGAAATATTATTTACAATTACAGTCTGCATAAGATTAGAGTGTTTAATTATGTTTATTGATTTGAGGGTACATCATTTGCTCATTATCACCAAAAGTTCATTTTCATCAAACTTGTAGGATCAACAAATCACGGCTTTTGAAATGATGACACATACCTAGCAACGGGGTCAACCACACCTCCTCACTAAGATAGGATTTTCCATCCATTCCTTGCTCAGAGTTCACTGAAAAGGTTCTGGAATCACTTCTAAACTAAAACTCCTGGCAAGGAATTTTTAGGTTAAATTCTCAGAATCTTTAGCGATACGGGCCCAGATAACTTACATGACTGGTTCAAGCAGACAAAACATGGGAACCTGGAGCCATGTCGACATTAGATTACCCTGGTAGTAATCTCTATTAATCTCCAGTATTATTACATTGTTTGATACAATATTGTTTTATTTGATATTATGTAAATGTGAATTTTTATTTTTTATTGGTTTATTTATTATTATCATATGTTCTATTTATATTTTTCAAGATTTAAGTTAATATTGTGTCCAGTTTGGCCCTGTAAATAAAATGGTATTATTTTTTGACAAAGTGTGTGCAGTTTCGTTTTCTTAAGTAACCGGTTCAAGAACCGTTTAAGCACCGGAACCGTTTAAAAAATACCGAGTAGGTACTGGTATCGAATAAAACCCAACCGATACCCAACTCTAATTATAAATGATTTATTTATCTGTGCACATTTTTTTTATTAATGTGCCTCGTAATCTTTAATCGCCCTACAATTGTGCTTGTTCCAGAAGCCATTTTACTCGGATATACGACACAATAGGGAGGAAAAGATGAGCGCAACTTTAATTTCAAATCAATACTTTTGCACATATAACTAGTGTATCTTTCACAGAACACCCGCAGAGGAAGCATATTCTTTCATTTAGCTACAATAAAATGTGCATAACTTTAGTAATTCATACAGGACTATAATCAGACTTGTTATAGTTTTGCTGTTTAAATTGACAGATCAACGCCATTAGAAATTACTGAAGTGATTTCTGTGCAACTTCAACAAATAAATCCTGCTTTTCAGCCCAAGAGAGAAGCAATAAGAACAAGTTCTATTAGCCTAGCTATTATAAAAGATGTTCGAGAAAATATTAATATCAGATTTAAAACATCTTATTTTCTGTCAGTTCAACACAGAGAAGTAGATGAACGTCTTGCTGACAGAGAATTCATCGTTTAAATGACTTTACAAAATTAATCTCACCTGAGTAAACCAAAGGTAGGCCTACAACGAGGAAGAAAATGATGAACTTCATTATGGATGAAAATCCTTGATACTGACCCAGAAATCTTTGTGTGGTTACAGAAGAGCGCTGTAAAAACTCTTTAGCATTTGCAACATCTGAATCAACAGGTGAAACTGGTTACTGAACTGAAATCACTGCAGTTCGAGAGAAACAGTCTCAATGCGGAAGTGTAGGGAAAAATCTTTTACTCACAGGTTGTTGTAACTATCAGTAACCAGTTTTTTTCTGTTGATTCTGATGTAGCAAAGGCTAACATTTACATTTTTTACATTTATTCATTTAGCTGACGCTTTTATCCAAAGCGACTTACAATTGCTATATTTCAGAGGTCGCACGCCTCTGGAGCAACTAGGGGTTAAGTGTCTTGCTCAGGGACACATTGGTGTCTCACAGTGGATTCGAACCCGGGTCTCTCACACCAAAGGCATGTGTCTTATCCACTGCGCCATCACCACCCACCTAAGGAGTTTTTACAGCGCTCTTCGACAACTACACAAAGAATTGTCGGTCAAATACATGGATTTTCATCCGCAATGAAGTTCATCATTTTATTCATCTATGTTCCTTTTGTTTACTCAAGTGAGATTCATTTTGCAATTTAAATTGAACGGTGAATTCTCCGTCAGCATGGCCTTCTGCTATTATCGTGTGTTGAAGAGACGTAAAATCATGAAACATTTTTAAACAGATTTAATTATATAAAAGTATATAAAAAGTAAGCTAAGAATTTCAGTTGGGATTAGTGTTTCAAATTTAATTAATATTCATTTGGATGATGACATGTCATTCACATGTCATTTGGATGATGACACTGTATGTGGTGTTTAATTATGTTTGATATCTTTATGTCTTTGTTTTGTTCTGCTCAATGTTTGTTCAGAGTATCACAGGTTTATGACCACATACACTGGAATAACTGGAAAGACGCCTGCTGGAACTCCAGAGATTTCTATTGTAACGATACTGGATGATCATCAGATTGATTATTATGACAGTAATATAAAGAAGCTGATTACCAGATATCTGATTCTGAAGAACTGTGGAAGGAAGACACTGAGATCAGAAAACATGTTCAGCAGATCTACAAAAACAACATTCCTATTATAATGGAGCGATTCAGTCAGTCACATGGTGAGAGAAAATGCTTTATACTACATATTTAAATGTGAAAAAGTACATTGTGCATTAAACAAAAAGACCAGATGTTTATTTTTTCTCTCCTGCAACCCTGTTTTCTTCTTCAGGTGTTCATACGTATCAGAGGATGTATGGATGTGATTATGATGATGAGACTGGAGACTCACATGGGTTTGATGAGTACGGTTATGATGGAGAAGATTTCATCTCACTGGACCTGAAGGAGAACAGATACATCACATCTGTACCACAGGGAATATGGACAGTGATGAAGTGGAATAATGACAGAGAACTGCTTAAATCTCTGAAACAATACTGCGATTATGAGTGTGTTTACTGGCTGAAGGAGTTCTTGACGTTAAGGAAAGATTATTTAGAGAGAAGAGGTAACTTGTTCAGACATTCACTTTGTTCAACCTGTAGATCATTTTTTAATTATAATTTTTAATTATGTAATCATTTATTATTATAATGAGCCATTAATGTATCTTTCTTTTCTCCTGCATTGCTTCATTATATATATATATATATATATATATAAAACATAAAAACTTAGCACAAATAAGTTAATCATATGGATAAATATAACTGATTTTATCTGAAGTATTAAATATTTTCCTCACATTTTTCTCAATCTCTTTCAGCTCCTGAAGTGTCTCTGTTACAGAAGAATCCCTCTTCTCCAGTAGTGTGTCATGCCACAGGTTTCTACCCATCAGGAGTGAGGATTTACTGGTTAAGGAATGGAATAAATTGGCGCCACATTGAGGAAGTAGGAGAGCTTCTGCCAAATGAGGACGAGACCTTCAAGAAGAACCATACCCTCAATATTTCTCGAGACGACTGGAAGAACGACCAGTTCACTTGTGTTGTGGAGCACGAGGGAGAAACCATCCAGAAGATTCTGACTGACGATGAGATGAAGAGTAACAACAGTAAGTGCGGTAGAGTGTTTATGGCACTTACTATAAAGTTTATCCTATCCTTATAGCCTTATCTGGCTAATTGGTCATTGATCTGAATGGAGGGACAGAAAGCTCTCAGATTTTATAAAACAAAAAAAATGGCTGAAATAACCCTTTAAGATCACAGTGGGCATATCTTTAAAAATATATATTTTTAAAATCAAAATCAAACTGGAAAGGGATATTTCACCTTAAAATGATCATTATGTCATTTACTTGCCCGGATGTCTTTCAAACCTGTGCGACTCTCATAAAGATGACATGCAGCAATATTGTGATAATTCATACAATGAATGCGACTGGGAAAATAATAAAGTAAGTTGGTATTCATCTCAGTTCACTACGCAAACAGGTTTATTCTCGGTGATTGTAAATAAGGCACCAGATCTGAATGAGTTTTGTGTCTCAAACTAAACATTTGCATGACTTCAGAAGATTCTTGCAAGTTTAATTCAGGTTTTAGTTCAGTTTTAACTGTCTTCACCAGTTATTAATTTCAGTGCTTCAACTTGCCAAGGCAACATTTGTAATTTAATTTTAATTTTTAATTTTAAATCTCTGCGAGTCACAGGGACTCCTCGCTATGCTCAATTTTAATTTAATTCAATTTTGGTTAATGATATTAATCCTGGACATAGCTAATTAATAAATGTTATTAGTATTGATTATTATTTCACCAGTTAGTTGTTTAAGCCTTTTATTGCTGTTTCAGGAATATTATTGTATATATTTTTTTAGTTTTTTGAAGGACCAAGAAATGCACACTTACTTATTGCTATGCTGGTGTGTGTGATGGGAGGTGTCATAGTCCTGGTTATTAGTGCTGTACTTTATATGAAGTCCAAAGTAAGTATATGTTTACATGTCTTTTTTCTGCTCTTATTTCTCATTCTGGTTTCATCAACTTTAGGATGATGGGAATGTCCTCATCAATGACACAAGCATTCAAATGTTTGGATTTATACAGACATTTTAATGTGTTTGATAGAAACCCCAGTAAAGGTGGAATTAAACAGAGCTAAAGATTCACTAATGTTGAAAATCACTATTACTTATTATAATGTTATTAAACTGCATAGCCTAATCATCAATAGCCATCACTATCAATGTGATAAACCTTTGAATGCTAGTGTAAACTGACTCCAAAACATCTTCAAATGTCAAGAAATTAGACATATTGTTAATTTGGCCGAGCACTAGATGCATAATCCAGTTTTCAGAAGCTGAATTTACATGGACCTCAATTGTCCAGTCTTATTCACACTAGTCTAAATAGAAAGAGTCTCATCTCACCATGTCAATTGGGCATTTGATGCAACTGACAACAATTATGAAAACTGCATTTAAGTTTTAAAAGCTATATTTACAAAAGCAGTCAAAGCCAAATGTTTATCTTTATACAACATTTTAGAGAAAGAGATTGTTTGCTGAAATTTGCTGTTCAATTTCAATGTGTAATTAAAAATATCCTAATTTAATTAATCTTTATTACATTACTTTGCAGAAACCAAAGCATAAGCTGTCACCCAATGAAAGCGAAGAGCTGATTGTCATTGACAAAGGTGAATGAAGAGTTTCCAACAATCGTCTGCACTTTCTCCAGATTCAGTCCGGTTGGGAATCTTCAGGTCATTTCCAGTATGCTTGTGTGACCAGAACATGTTTCAGTGTTGAATAATATTTATGAGTATAGACACGGAAATGTTTTCCCAAACAAGACATGACCAATCAAACAAAGAAAAAGAACATATGTGTGGCGCTGAGTCTGTAAAACAGACTGGATACACATCGATGTATAAGTGCGAATGCAAATCAGCTGAAAGAACATCCAGAGACTGTTGATATGAATCTTATGTTAATATCAGGTGTAATGGGCGCCTTAGATGTTGTTGCTGTGTGTGATTTTGTCTTTCACCACTCGCGTTTGTATATATTTTAAATGAAAATTGTCACTTTTTTTTGGAAATATACAATTTATTTTCAAGTTCTACAGCTATAGCTTTTGAGTTTCAAATGGAAAAATAAACAATAAAACATTTAAGATATGTTCAGTTCTCCTTTTTTCAACAAAGTTGGTGTGCGTTTATACAAGTGTTCAGTATGTGAGTTCTTTGTTATTAAGTTAATATATATATTATATATACATGGGGTAGGCAAGTTCGGTCCTAGAGAGCCGCTGTCCTGCAGAATTTAGTTCCAACCCTAATCAAACACACCTGAACAAGCTAATCAATGTCTTCAGGATTACTAAGGCTATAGGCAGGTGAGTTTTTTTTTCAGTGTTGGAGCCAAACTCTGCAGGACAGCGGCTCTCTAGGACCCGAACTTGCCAACCCCCGATATACAGGTCCTTCTAAAAAAATTAGCATATTGTGATAAAGTTCATTATTTTCCATAATGTAATGATAAAAATTAAAATTTCATATATTTTAGATTCATTGCACACCAACTGAAATATTTCAGGTCTTTTATTGTTTTAATACTGATGATATACAGCTCATGAAAACCCAAAATTCCTATCTCAAAAAATTAGCATATCGTGAAAAGGGTCTCTAAACGAGCTATTAACCTGATCATCTGAATCAACTAATTAACTCTAAACACCTGCAAAAGATTCCTGAGGCTTTTAAAAACTCCCAGCCTGTTTCATTACTCAAAACCGCAATCATGGGTAAGACTGCCGACCTGACTGCTGTCCAGAAGGCCATCATTGACACCCTCAAGCAAGAGGGTAAGACACAGAAAGAAATTTCTGAACAAATAGGCTGTTCCCAGAGTGCTGTATCAAGGCACCTCAGTGGGAAGTCTGTGGGAAAGAAAAAGTGTGGCAAAAAATGCTGCACAACGAGAAGAGGTGACCGGACCCTGAGGAAGATTGTGGAGACGGACCGATTCCAGACCTTGGGGGACCTGCGGAAGCAGTGGACTGAGTCTGGAGTAGAAACATCCAGAGCCACCGTGCACAGGCGTGTGCAGGAAATGGGCTACAGGTGCCGCATTCCCCAGGTCAAGCCACTTTTGAACTAGAAACAGCGGCAGAAGCGCCTGACCTGGGCTACAGAGAAGCAGCACTGGACTTCAGGCATTTTGGCATTTCCTTCTCCCCAGTCTTCCTCCAGACTCTGGCACCTTGATTTCCGAATGACATGCAAAATTTGCTTTCGTCCGAAAAAAGTACTTTGGACCACTGAGCAACAGTCCAGTGCTGCTTCTCTGTAGCCCAGGTCAGGCGCTTCTGCCGCTGTTTCTGGTTCAAAAGTGGCTTGAATGGTTGGGCTCGCTTGTTTTTAGGTGTTTCCAGAATTTGATGTCTCTTTTTGGGATGTTTAGAAGGAGAGGGTATTTGGCCTAATTCTGACCGGCATCCATCGTTTTCTAGTTTTCTTTTTACTTTAAGTATACTTTTACAGAAATCTAAATGTAAATGGAGTTTCAATCGGATATTTTTCACAATTTAAGAAATTAAATTTTATTGGAGGACCCCACATTTCACTGCCATATAATGCAGTTATTGATCTGAAAAGTTTGAGCCAGATTCAGATTGGGATTTCAATTTTGATCAAACTTATGGCATTTAAAGCCCTTTGAGCTTTATCTTTGAGTTCATTCACAGCCAAAGTAAAGTTACCAGTTGAAGATATTTTCATGCCGAGGTAAGTGTATGTTTGTGCTCTCGATGGTTCTGTGTGATGGTGTGTGAATGTGTGTGTTGGTCCCTGAGATCTGGAGTGTTCCTGGAACATCATTACTGTAGTTTTCTGGAGGTTGACGGTCAGGGCTCAGCACTCACAGTAATCCTCCAGCAGATTCAGGCTGTTCTGAAGACCCTCTTTAGTGGACGACAGGTGAACCAGGTCATCTGTGTAGAGAAGACACTTTCTCACAAGGGACATTCGCACCGGATAGTTCTAGGAACTAGTCACCAGGACGGTTCCCAGAGAACTAATTGTTCCCTTAAGGCGGATGTACACAGTGCGAGTTCGGACACTCGGGAGGTCGTGAGATACTGCACATGTTACGAGTCAGTTAACTTGATAATCGCATCAAAGCAGCTGGTACACGGCACGACTGTCCTGCACAAATTTTATCCCGAGCCGGCGGCGATCACGTGAGCTTTCACTCTAAACACAGACACCAGATCTTTCAATGTTGCAAGCAACTTCAAATAGAAAAATTAAAGAAAGGCGTGTGCAAATGATTTGTTGAAAAGCAGAGAACAGTAGCGATTCCTTTCAACATGAGAGAGAGAGAGAGAGAGGTGTATGTGTGTGTGACAGTGTATGCGCACGATGTATGGTTGCTACTACTGAGCTGTAGCCCCATCGATCTAGCCTGTGACGTGGTTGTGTATGATTTGGCAATAGGGGACAGCCTATATGCCGGTGAAAATCGGGCCAACATCCCAAATTTTTTAAACATGTTTAAAAATTATCAGGAGGTCGGGAGGTGCTCGTAACGTGTTCTGCTCTGCTCCTTTCACACGCTGCCAGCCGAGACCACGCGAGCATCACCGATTTCCACGCGATCATCTGCGAGCTCGTAAAACAGCAAAAATCGCACCGTGTACGTCCGCCTTTAGGAACGTTTTCCTGGTTGCATTCACACCGCCAGTAGGAACTCTGAAGTGACGTGAGACACGCTTGTGGTTGTGACTTTTATTTTGACAGCGCTAAGAACGACTGAACACACAGGGCTCACATTCTCCTGTTCATTAGTTTAAGATCTGTCTAACAGTCCTGTCTAATACGATATTAGACAGAACTGTTATACATAGAAAGAAGTGTTTAGAATAACGACGTTATTTTTTCAATATCGGGGTAATCTAACTAATTACTTTTCCCGTCATTACAACGGTGTTAACGTTACTGGACGTTAAATGCGGTGCGTTACCACGGGCGTCAGTTTGGTTTGAAATGTGCTGGGGACAGAGACGCATTCGCAAGTGCATTTTCAGAAGTGCTGGGTACAAACTTGTCAAACTGTGCAGCCTCTGCTCAACCCGTAAATAAATCCATCGATCCGCAGATATGGTTTGAGTTATTTAATGGTCTAGTGGTAGCTCTTTTGCCAAAGCATGTCAGAGGTTACGGGTTCTAATCCGCACTCGTATATTTTTTTTTCTCTCATCAAAACTGAATATGTTCATCAGTGGTTACAGTCTATATCAAGCTGGGACACGTTTGTGTGCATTTTATTTTGTGATTTCACCGGAATGAATAGAGAGTCTCCACAACGGCGATAGATTGAAGACCGCGTGTCCGAGTGAAGACTGCGCGAGCCGCAAGAGAACACTGTATCCATGACACCGATCGCCGCGGCAACGAGCGCTCAGCTTGAGTTAAAAAACAACACATTTTACCGCTAGATCTCTTATTTAATAGCGAACTAAATGGCAACGCATGGCGTTGTTAGAGTTTGATTTATTTAATTTGCTACAGTTACTGCAAACACACTTTTATGTGTTATATATTATGTAACTCTTTACTTTTGAAGAAAATATTTGAAGTAGCCTACAGAATGTCTACCAGACCAGTTGTCTGACATTGGGAGTTTGATTTATTTAATTAAAAATAAGACTACAGAGCTAAACACACTTTTTTGTTGTTTAAAAGTTTACTTTTGTTGTGAAGAAAACACTTGGAAGTACAGGTTGTTTACTTGACCAGTTGTCTCAGGTTGAGAGAGTTTGATTTAATTTGCTAGAGTTAAATGCACTTTATATGGTGCATCTGTTTACTTATCTTACAAATATAATACTTGAAGTGCAGGATAAACCTCTTGCTGTCTGTCAACGTGCAATAAATATCGAAAGTTATGTACAATCACTTGTCTGATCTACTCGTTTCAACTGACTTGGGAAAACTGCTAAAAAAAATCTAATTCTTTGACATATAGCAACTTTTTTTTTAACAGTAATGCAAATAGTTACTTTCCCTGGTAACGACTACGAGTTACTTTTATTATAGATTAAATCAGTTACTAACTCAATTACTTTTTGGAACAAGTAGTGAGTAACTTTAACTAATTACTTTTTTAAAGTAACGTTCCCAACACTGATAGAAAGTAGACAGTAATAAAGTTATTAGCGTATGCGTGTGGTTGATGTCCAGTGTTGCTGGGCAGAAATAAATAATCATGTTTCTCTTGGTCTCCTCAAAGTTGCGTTGGATTTTCTCCTCAGCGTAAAGGTTAAGAGCTCTATCTATCACTGTTTTACATGTTAGTAGAGTTAGTTTCTGGAGTAAATATATAGTCAAGTCAAAGTTTATTTATAAAGCACTTTGACCTTGAATATTGTGATTTCATCAAAAAGATTTTTTTTAAAAACATTGTTTGTCATTCTGAGAAAAAAGAACGACCCAAAAAGAAAAACAGTTTAGATATCCACCCCTTCTTAAAGTTCAGCAGGTCAAGCGTCATCTGTCTGGCGGACATCTCGGCATGGATGAAGGAACATCACCTGAAGCCCAACCTGGCAAAGACTGAGCTTCTCGTCCTCCCTGCCAATCCGTCTCTACAGCACGACTTCACTATCCAGCTAGAGTTATCCTCAATCACCCCATCAAGGCCGGTCAGAACAGAATTCTTGGAGTAATATTTGATGACCAGCTGACCTTCACAGACCACATTACAAAGACAGCTCGATCATGCAGGTTTGCAATGCACAACATCAGGAAGATCAGGCCTTTCCTAACTGAGCATGCAACACAACTTCTTGTCCAGGCCCTGGTTATTTCTAGGCTCGATTACTGCAATGCTCTTCTAGCTGGACTTCCATCATGTGCAACTAAACCTCTACAAATGATCCAGAATGCTGCTGCTCGTCTTGTCTTCAACGAGCCCAAAAGGGCTCACGTCACTTCTCTGTTCATCTCACTGCACTGGCTACCACTCGCTGCTCGCATCAAGTTCAAAGCTTTGACGCTTGCTTACAGATCTACCACAGACTCAGCTCCGTCCTACTTTCACTCGCTACTACAAGTCTACATCCCTACCAGAAGCTTACGATCCCCCAATGAGCGACGGCTCGTGGTGCCATCACAGCGAGGCACTAAATCACTCTCCAGAACATTCTCATTCACAGCTCCATGCTGGTGGAATGATCTCCCCACCCTCGTCCGTAATGCAGAATCCCTGACAGCATTTTTTTTTTTTTTTTTTTTTTTTAGATTTAGATTTATTTTCAATCATTATACAGAAATACATACATGCATAACAACCAAAAAAGGTGTAGGCTGAAGCCTATGCTTATTATGCCCACCTTTTGTACATAATTACTTAATTAGCGGCAAAATTTCTCTCTGGATTTAACTTTCAAAATAAACATAAATTTACATAAGAACATTTCCAAGATGTTCATACATGATTACAAGGGTACACATCTCAGACATTATTTCAATAGTTAACATAGACAAATTAATCATATTGAGTTTTATAATTATTTATCACCTTGTTTTTAAACATTTTTTTAAAATTACAGAGTGAATTACACAATTTTAATTCCTTGTCACAATTATTCCATAGGTTTACTCCTTTAACAGATATGCATCTATTTTTTTTATTAGTTCTTGCTCTTACTTTTTTAAACATATACATTCCTCTTAGTTCATACTGACTTTCTCTTATTTCGAACAGCCTCTGAACACAATTTGGAAGTAAATTCTTATAAGCTTTATACATGATCTGTGCAGTATAAAGGTCAACTAAATCAACTAATTTTAAAGCTTGTAAATTAATAAATAATCTATTTGTTGGTTCATAATAGTCTGCCCGTTTTACAATCCTTATTGCTTTCTTTTGTAACATATATATTGAATTTATATTAGTTTTATATGTATTACCCCACACCTCCACACAATAAGTAATGTATGGAACTATGAGTGAACAATACAATATATATATAATGATTTTTCATTCAAAATATGTTTTATTCTATTTAATATTGCAATGGATTTAGACATTTTTGTTTTTACATTATTTATATGTGATTTCCAGCACAATTTATGATCTATTATTACCCCCAAAAACTTATATTCATATACTCTTTCTATTTCCTCATTACTAATCTTAATTTTAACTTTGCTATTACTTTGTCGATTGCTAAATATTATAAACTTTGTTTTACTCAAATTTAATGAAAGTCGATTATCATCAAACCATCTTTTTAAGACCATCAATTCTTTTTCAAACATATTCAGAAGCTGTTCCAATTTTTTTCCGGAACAGTATAAATTTGTGTCATCAGCAAACAATACCATTTTAAATATGTTAGACACTTTACAAATATCATCTATATACAATACAAACAATTTGGGACCTAACACCGAACCTTGTGGAACACCACAAGTAACTTTCATTAGATCAGATTTAATATTATTTATTTGTACAAATTGATATCTATCCTCAAGGTAACTTCTTAACCAAGAGAAGGCTTTTCCTCTTATGCCATATCTCTCCAATTTCCTCATTAACAAACTGTGATCAATAGTGTCAAATGCTTTTTTTAAATCTAAGAACACTCCCACAGTATATTCATTATTATCCATAGAAGTGGAAATCTCCTCCACCAGTTCCATCACTGCCATTGAGGTCGACCTATTTGCTCTAAAGCCATACTGATGTTCACTCAATAATTTATGTTTATCTATAAAATTGTCAAGCCTGCGCACAAATAATTTCTCTAAAATTTTTGACAACTGGGAAAGCAGAGAAATTGGTCTATAATTGGAAAAAAGATGTCTATCTGCACTTTTAAAAATAGGAATAACTTTTGCTATTTTCATATTACTTGGAAATATACCTGTTAAAAAAGACTGATTACAAATATATGTTAATGGTTTTACTGTATATTCTATAATATTTTTTTAATAATGACATGTCACTATCATTACAATCAGTAGAATTTTTATTCTTACAATTATTAACAATGTCTAGTATTTCCATCTCATCAGTTCCCCTAATAAATATTGAATGTTTATTGCCAGAAATATTTACTTCATCTACCCTGTCCCCAGTTTGCTGTTCCACAATCTCATTTGCTAATTTATATCCAATATTTACATAATACTCATTAAATTTATTGACAATGTCATTCACTTCATTTATAATTAATGCATCATCATTTACAAAATAATTTGGGTAATCTATTTTTCCAGTATTCTTTTTAATTATACTGTTGAGTACTTTCCATGTTGCTTGAGTATTACTCTTATACCTGTCCAATAATTTATGGTAATAATCTTTTTTACTAAATCTTATAATACTTATTAATTTATTTTTATATATCTTATATCTATTTTCAGCTTGTTTTGTTCTAGTTTTTATAAATTTCCTATATAAAACATTTTTCTTTTTACATGTCTTCTCTATTCCCTTAGTGATCCATGGTTTGTCATCATTTTTGCGCTTCTTCACAATTTTGTTAGACGAACAATGTTTTTCATATTGCTCAATTAGTATGGTCAAAAAAGCATCATAGGCTCTATTCGGATCTTTATTTACATAAACCTCACTCCAGTTTTGTTTTTGTAAGTCCTCCCCAAGGGCAGTAATGGCTTCTGGTGTTCTATGTCTGATCATTTTATAGTTATTTATCCTATTTTCATTTGTTTTTTTAAATAATTTTTGAAAGATCGCAAAAACTGGGAGATTATCTGTCATATCATTTTTAAATAACCCACCTACTATTTTTGCTTTAATTTCATTTGAATATATATTATCTACCAATGTAGCACTATCAGTAGTTATTCTACTTGGTTTTGTAATCACAGGAAACAGACCTTTACTATACATTGTATCAATAAAATCTGTTGTCCTCTTATGCTGGATATTTTGCTGGATATTTGGATTCAGCAAATCAATGTTAAAATCTCCACATACAATTTGTATCTTGTTCTCATTACATTTGTCAAGCATACCAACTATCTGATTTGTAAATGTTTCGATACATGTTTCTGGTATTCTATACACACAACTAATAATTATATTTTTAGATCTTTCAATGTCAATTTCTATGGTTAAGCATTCCAAGATATTTTCTATAGTCATTGACATACTTTTAATCAAATTGCATCTTAACGTTGTATCAACATATATAGCAACACCTCCTCCTTTTTTATTAACTCTGTTAATCGTAAACAATTTGTATCCTTCCAATTCTACATCTTGTACTCTCTCATTATCAAGCCAAATATCACATTAAATTTGTTAAACTGCCACAAGTAATCCTTAATTTGTGCAAAGTTTCTATAGAGACTTCTACTTTTAAAGTGTATTATTGATAATGCCCCTTCCATATC
This sequence comes from Siphateles boraxobius, assembly GCF_051911475.1. NCBI lineage: Eukaryota > Metazoa > Chordata > Actinopteri > Cypriniformes > Leuciscidae > Siphateles > Siphateles boraxobius. The sequence goes on along the minus strand of NW_027508733.1, from coordinate 2,219,521 downwards.
CACATTTCTTTTAAATTGTTCTTCCGTGTAATACTCACAACAATTGTTATTTACATTATTGAAAAAATGGTTTTCCGGATCAATATCATTTTCAATATCATACATTTTATAGTCTGTTGGATTGAAAGTTTTAAAATTCAAATTTTCATACTCACAGTATTGAATTTGTAAGCGGTCAAGCACACAGTCCTTAATGTATATTAACAAACTCCCCATCGTCAATATCTCTATATGGGAACAAAAAAAAAATCCTTTTCAATGTCCATCATTTATTTTGTGACGTATTAGTCCATACGACATTGTCCTCACTTGTAACATTTATCCTCACTTGTTTATCATGGATATTCCTCCACATACAGTAGTTCTCACTTATCGTACTGGTCCAATTCTTTAAGTTCTCTTATTGTGAGTACTTTAGCTTCTTCAGGTGTTCCATTTAGCCGTATCATCACTTTGCAATTCCGTGTCGATGTAGCTTGTATCTTGTTCTGTTTCCTCAGAATGCGTGCGCATCTAGCAATATCAGCATTCTTCTTGGTAAGATGTTCATTCAGATACACCCCTGTACCCTTCAACTTCTTAGCTTGCCTCAGTAACTCGGTTTTGTGTTTCCGATTCACAAACCGAACAATTATGACAGGCTTTGCTCCGCTGTTCCTTCGGGGAAGGGTATGGCAGGCCACAACATTATCACTCTGAATATTCATATTCTTACTTTCAAAGAACTTTATTACTTGTTTTTCCAGCGTTTGAAGTTCCTCTGGCAGGGCGTCTTCACCAACTTTGTCTCTAGCCACAGTACTGGCATAGATTCGGTGTGTTGTTTCCAGTCCATTTATAATTAAATCCTCCATTTTTGTATATTGTTCCAGATCATCGATCCTTCTCTCCAATCCTTCAATTTTCTTATTCTTCTCGTTTACAAGGTTCTTCAGTTGTTTAACTTCATCCATCAGATCAAGTAGCATAGCTTGTTGTTTAGCGACTGCGCTCAACTCATCCGACATGTTGGGCTGGTCCGAATACCATTTTTTGAGCTTCGAAGCTTCGGTAGTAATGAACATCGAATATTCGAAGCTTCGGAATCTCTATAGCCTATGTCTGTCTGTCCGTTGCATTTTGATTATTTCGAGAACCGTTCATCCAAACGACTTCACAAGGGAGTGCAGTGTCGTATTTGGTGCAATATAGATAGACAGGCGAGACGCGACACTTTCAGAATTAATAAACTTTTAATAAACTACAGAACAGAACGCCTCACGCGAGCAGAGCTTATAATGCTCCGAGAATGGACACTGCACTAGTGATATAAAACACACACAGGTCTGTTAACTTAAGCAATATTTTTAATAAGGTAGTCTAATATTTTTCTCACTAACAAATTACTGACAAAGTAGGGTAGATTTAAATAAAGAAGCGGCGCGCCTCACGCATGCAGGGCATATATGCTCCGAGAACAGACACTGCGCTAGTGATATAACACACACACACACACGTCTTTTAACTTAAGCAATATTTTTAAAAGGTAGTCTTATAATATTTTTCTCACTGACAAAGTAGGGTAGATTTAAATAAATAAATAAAATAAATAAAAACGAAATTTAAATGTAGAAAAACGAAATTTAAATAAAAGAAAAACTAAATTTAAATAAAGAAAAACGAAAAATAACCGTGACGTCCCAGTAAAATCTCAAAGTCTCCTATATTTAGCTGTAGATTAATTTAGATTGATAAGGGTAAAAAGGATAATACATTTTGTTTCTATTATTCTATGTTCCACAATGTCAAAGCAACGCAGCTTAACCCAAAACACAAGCTCATGCACTTCTGTCCATACAAACTCCGCTGTTCTGCGCTCTAGTCAGAGAATACTCCCGTTGCAGGAACACATTTAGTAGTCCAAGAGGAAGAAAATATATTTATTTAGAAGATATAACGAAGTTATATGTTAAGTATTATATTTCACCAAATATTTATAGTGTAAAACATATTCAAGCGCGAATGAGAACCGTTTCGAGGGGGATGCCAGGTGTGCAAAAAAAAAAAAAAGAATATTCGAATTTCACATTTTCAAATCGAATACCAACACACCGAACGAATATTCGAATATTCGAATATTCGGGTCCAGCCCTACCGACATGAAGTTTAAAGATTTTCGAATCTCCTCCAACTCTTCCTCAACTGCATTGCTGATTTTCTTCGGTGGCATTTTGATTACTTTTTGTCTCGTTTTCAGATAATTTAACAATATCACTTTAGTTCAGTTTAATTATCTCTTTGTTCTTTCTGAAGTACCAGCATGTCACAGGGTGCCGCCATCTTGGATTTTTGCATTCAAAACACAACTGAAAACTCATCTCTTCCGTGAGTACTTAAAGGGATAGTTCACTCAAAAATGTAAATTCTGTCAGTATTTACTCTCCCTCATGTTGTCCAACCCCGTAAGACCTTCGTTCATCTTCGGAACACGAATTAAGATATTTTTGATGAAATCTGAGAGCTGGATCACTCCTCCATAGGCTTCTAAGGGATTGACACTTGCCAGCCCCGAAAAGTTATTAAATACATCGTTAAAATAGTCCAAGTGACTACAGTGGCTCAATCTTAAGTTTATCAAGCGACGAGAATACTTTTTGTGAGCAAAAACAAACAAAAATAACGACTTTATTTCAACTATTCATTTTCTTCTCAGTGGGCCTCGAGTCAGTTCACTAGTGTGACAGCGTAGAGCTACGTCACACGTAGGCTCACTATTGGCCGACGCTGGTCATGTGTGTGATGAGGCATGTGACGTACAACACAGAAGCGCTGCGCTGTTACACTAGTGAACTCACTCAAGGCCCACAGAGAAGGAAATGAATAGTTGAAATAAAGTCGTTATTTTTGTTTGTTTTTGCGCACAAAAAGTATTCTCGTCGCTTGATAAACTTAAGATTGAGCCAATGTAGTCACTTGGACTATTTTAATGATTTCTTTAATAACTTTTCGGGGAACAAGTTTCAATCCCTTAGAAGCCTATGGAGGAGTGATCCAGCTCTCAGATTTAATCAAAAATATCTTAATTCGTGTTCCAAAGATGAACGAAGGTCTTACGGGGTTGAACAACATGAGGGAGAGTAAATACTGACAGAATTTACATTTTTGGGTGAACTATCCCTTTAACATATAAAAAAAACCTTTCCTCCCCTTTATATCTTCCCTTGTCTGGTTTATGCTACTCTGAGCAATGCCTGAACTTTGTGTTTTGAGCACTTATTGCGTTATTCTTGCCTCTTCAAGATGACTCGCTTGCTTTAGTCCTCAGTTGTAAGTCGCTTTGGATAAAAGCGTCTGCTAAATGACTAAATGTAAATGTAATGTAAATGTCATGATGTTCAAATCCAGCCGCAGCACAAACACAAACGCAGATATGTTATGCCATAAATTAATAGATGATTAACTAACTGTATTTTTCTATGTACATTTCCGAAATGCACTTTCTGTAAAGCTGCTTTGAGACAATGTGTATTGTGAAAAGCGCTATACAAATAAATTTGAATTGAATTGAATTAAAGTAATGTTGGACTGAATAAGTTAATCAAGCTGTCTATTAAAACAAGGGTTTATCAGGGATGTGAAATTATCAATAGTCTGTCTAAAGAAAAAAAAAAAGCATACTGAGCACAGCGACCGCAACTAGTGAGTAAAAGCTAAACTTCCGTATAGAGACTGTTTATCTAGGGCATCAGAGATGTCTCCACAATCTCACCACTTTTTCATGTTGATTCACATGTGGTGAAGACAAGAGTTTTTACAGCGCTCTTCAACAACTGCACATAAAGTACGGATCAAATACAAGGATTTTCATCCATAATGAAGAAGTTCATCATTTTCTTCATCTGCGTACCTTTGGTTTACTCAGGTGAGAATAATTTCATAAAGTAATTTGAGTTATGAATTCTCTGTCATGCAAGGTCTTCAGCTGCCTCCGTGTGTTAAACTCAGTGTTACTTTAGTTTTATTATAGTTTTATGATTATTTTGAATTGGCTTTTATTTTTATTAGCTTTTTTTTTTGGTCCAGAGACTTTCACAAAAGATATATGTAAATGTTATAATATTTAGACCATATTATTAGTTTCAACCAGAATAACAAAAAAGTGTCAATGAAAAGCAAATTAATAATTTTAATGCTTCAACTTCAATTTATTTCAGTTTATTGCCAAGGCAATTTAAATTTGATTTATTACTTATTTTATTTTATTTCAGCTTCATTTCAGTCAACAGAAATGTTTTTAATAGTAGTTGTTGAACTGACAGAAAATCATGAGTTGTTTTTAATCTGATGTGTAAAATTTTCTCAAATATCTTTTATAATGTCCAAGCAAATAGAAGTAATTAACAGATTTAGGGCCCTACCATACATGCGTGCATTGCAGCGCCAAACAAGTGTTTTTTGCTAGTTTCAGACCGACGCTTTCATTTTCACGTCCTACGCCACGTTGTTTAAATAGCAAATGCATTTGTGCTCATCTGTGCGCTCATGGGCGGCTGGTCTGAGTACGAGGTGTGCTCTTTGTTATTCTTCTCAATATTTCCCTTTAGCGGCTAATGAATCGAAATGTGAAATAGCTAATTTCCGCATTGCAAAATATGGTGGATAAAGTGATCATGTTGATCATGTCGAGATTAATTTCATGCCACCTTTATGGGTTTGTTGGAGCATGAACATTTTGTATATATGTACAGAAAAGCATCCTCTAAACGTCTGTATTGAGAGTTTATCTGGAGTATTAGTGACGCATGTTCTGCACAATCTGCATCTTCCTGTGGTAAGAGCTTTTTCCTGTTGATTCGCATGTGGTAAAGACTAAAGTGTGTTTACAGCACTCTTCGATGACTACACTTAAAGGGTCACTCCACCTCTGGAAAGATGAATGTGTATTTAAAATGGGTAATATATGTAGAAGAAATGTGAAATTATTTTTGAATTTGGAGCTTTCTAGACTGAGAAAAGACAGAAAATGTATTTTTGGCTTATGTGGATGAAAGACAACAACTCCCAGAATGCACTTGCTTCGCTGCCCTAGGAGGCCACGCCTACCGGTAACAGAGCGCAGTAGTTAAACAACAAGTCTGGGCTACTAGTGAGTCTCCGTGAGTCTGCCTGAAAATGTGTTTCGAGATCGCCCAAAATGTCTGGGATTCGGCTTTTGCGTTCTACAGTCGCCATTCATCATGTTTACTGTGGCGAACAGGACGAGTGAAGGCCGTGTGGAGAACGACGCGAGGCCGGTGGCGTGATTACTGATGAGCGACACCTGTGAGACGCACCGGTCTCGTATCTCTCACGGAGGAGCGGGAATTTTCTTAGCAATGTTAAAACGCACATCAACCGATCACTTGTTTAGCGTTCATGCAAACACTACATTCAGATTCACCAATCAGAATGAATTCATTAGATTGAAACAAAAGCTGTGCATGTAAACAATGAATGGCGACCGCAGAAAGCAAAAGCTGAATCCCGGACATTGACGGCCGGACATGTCTGGGAAAAAGAGGACGGTAACCCCTAAAGTTACTACTCAGCTTTCTCCACAGAACAAGAGCCTGCTAGCTTACCTTGTAAAAAAGATGGCTGACACTATGTGTAATGCCAATCCTCCATAATGCATCCGTCTGCGTATTCAGTACCTTCGTCCATATTTTCAAAAAGTTTCTGCCGGTGAAACCAAACGCACTGGCACTGATCTGTGATTGGTCTGTTAGCGCATTAGGTCCAGCCCCCTATGGGCGGGTTTGAAAGGGTGAGATCTAGTGCTTGTGGTCTTTACAGAAATCCCCCTGTCTTACACTTCCTCCTACAATGACGTAAAATGACGATTTTTGCGTCATTGTAGGAGGAAGTGAAAAAGGTAAATAGAGGATTTCTCTCGTCTCAGGGGAAAATGAGAGAGTGTTGCACGACCATTCAATAGTATAACTGTGTTTCTAACAATGGAAAGCTTAATGCAAATGGGTGGAGTGACCCTTTAAAGTAGTGTGTCAAATAAGGATTTTCATCCATAATGAAGTTCATCATTTTCTTCATCTATGTTCCTTTGGTTTACTCAAGTGAGTTTCATTTCATAAAGTCGTTTAAACGCTGAATTGAACTCTGTGCTGCTCTAGTTTTATTATTATTTTCAAATGGCTTTTATTTTTATATTTTTAGTTTATATATTCATGTTCATTTAAGTGTATTTTTTTGTAATTTCATTTATGTGCTCTTTCTTTTTTTAAATATCGCTATTTAGGTTTAATTTATTTTTATTTCAGTTTTAGTTTTAGTTAGTTTTATTCATATTTTGAAATAGCTTTTATTTTTATAATCATAGTTTATATTTAAATGTGAATTTTAGTTGAATTTTTTAGGAATTTTGTTATGTGCTTTTGTTATTTTATTAGTTTTTTTATATATATATATATATTGCTATTTTGTTTGAATTCATTTTTATTTCAGTATTTTTTATTTATTTTCAGTTAATAATTTTAGTGCTTCAATTTGAACTTATTTCCGTTTATTGCTAAGACAACATTTCTAATTTGAGTTAAGTCTAAGTTTTTCAACTAATATTTACACTATTTATTATTAATTTTATTTGATTTCATCTTTATTTCAGTTAAAATAAATGTTTATAATAGCTTCAGTTGTTGAACTTACAAAAACTCATGAGATGTTTTTAATCTGATTCAGTGCTTGCCGTTTCTGTTGTGGGTAGAAAAGGTTGTTTTTTTCTCAAACATTATACGTTAAAACTAATTTTTTTCTCGCTGAATTGTGCTAATACGTTTCCATATTTTCCAATTACGTCAATTTGTCTCATGCAGGCAGGTCAATTTAAAAGGCAAAATTGTGAGAATAGTCCTATAAGAATTAATAAAGTTATGCATATTTTAATTAACCTGTTAACTGTTACTCCTAATCATGAATGTTTTGGAATAAAGACCTTTTTTAAAGAGAAACTCAGCAAATTATTGCAGAAATTAAAGCACTTTGAAACATGTAAGTGTAAAAAAGTTATAGAAGTTCAGGTTTACTGTAAAGCAAATGCACTTTTATATATGTTTTACAGAATTCCAAATTTGAAGTTGATGTGTCAAAAAAGTTTACCGCTAAAAGTTTTTAAAGTAGCATTACCATAGTAAAACAATGTTCGATTTCAAAACAGTTTCACAGGATTAATTTTGAGTGTTTTTCTAATGATACCTAAAATACTAAAATATTTGTGCAAAAGTATTGATTTGAAATTAAAAGAAAAAGTGAATGACTCAAACAGTAATTTGATTTATGAGATTGTATGTTGCGTTTGAGAGCTTTATGTCTTTATGTTGTTTGTTCAGAGTTTCACACTTTTATGACCACTCACACTGAAATAAATGGACAGACGACTGCAGGAACTCCAGAGATTTCTGCTGTAACGACACTGGATGAACAACAGATTGATTATTATGACAGTAATATAAAGAAGCTGATTCCCAAAAAGGACTGGATGAAGGAGTTTACATCTACAGAACTGTGGAAGCAATACATTGAGATCAGAGAAAAACTACAGCAGATCTACAAAAACAACATTCATGTTATAATGAAGACATTCAATCATTCACATGGTGTGAGAAAAAAAAACTTTCTACTACATTTTTAAATGTGAAAGATTATCTTGTACATTAAAAAAGAGCAGATCTTATGGAATCCCTTTTTTCAGGAGTTCATACGTATCAGAGGATGTATGGCTGTGAATATGATGATGAGACTGGAGACTCACATGGGTTTGATGAGTACGGTTAGGATGGAGAGAATTTCATCTCACTGGACCTGAAGGAGAACAGATACATCACATCTGTACCACAGGCAAACACCACAGTGATGAAGTGGAATAATGAAACAGAACAGCTTGAATTTCTGAAACAATACTATGATAATGAATGTGTTGAGTGGCTGAAAGAGCTCTTGAAGTTAACGAAAGATGCTAACAGGACAACAGGTATCTTGTCACCAAGTAGATCGTTTATATATATATATATATATATATATATATATATATATATATACAGTACATATAGGGTAGGGATGCACCAATACGATTTATCCGCATCATCAAATTATTTTCATTGAACATGGATAGGATCCATTTTTTACGGAGAAACATGAGATGGGAGGAAACAAATATATGTCACAAATCTTTTGCATCTATTTATATCAGCCTTTTTTATGCTATAGCTGATTAGCTGATATTCTGATGGTTTTATATCACTTATATCAGCGGCTGATACATCGGCGCATCTCTAATAATGAGTCATAAGCTACGTGTACATGGACACCTTTTGGATCATTTGGAATGAAATCAATCCGATTGATGAATCCGAACACGGTGTTTATATGAACGATAAATAAAGTAATCGGGTTGATGAGCGCGTTTATATTTCACAAGTTTCAAATCGGAATTGTTTTTTGACATGCGCACACTGCACGAATATACCGCCGATGTTTGCGCATAACTATTCTCCTCTATTGGTTCTTTATTTGTTTTAAACAGCAGACTTAATATTTATCTGTCTCTGGTCATGATTTGGAGACAATGAGCATATGAACCATTGTGCCGATTTATCACACAGTAAAACCCCGCGCCCAAAACCAGTCGTCTGTGGATGAGAGTGAAATGAGAATTTTAGAATAACAGGACATTTATACGACACTTTATTCAATAGGAAGAACAGCTCATTTCATGCGTCATACGTCATTACGCTATTTCTACATCATTGCACATGCGCAATACTTTCAGTTTCGGTTTTCAATCCCATCAAGTGTTTACATATTCTCTCGATCGGATTACAAAATGAATAACCCCCCCCTTTCAATCCGATCGAAATTCCAATCGGATCGAGCTCAATCAGATTGATTAAGGTGTTTACATGAAGGTTTTTTAGTCCGATTGAGCCGTCAATCCGATTATAAGGGTCCATGTAAACGCAGCTGCTGTTTGTATCTGTTTTATCTCATTGGCTTCATTAAACCAAATATACTTTTATTCATAAATTGACATGTTCGGAAATATTAAACTTTTTTCTAACATTTTTCTTAATCTTTTTTAGCTCCTGAAGTGTCTCTGTTAAAGAGGAGCCCCTCTTCTTCAGTAGTGTGTCATGCCACAGGTTTCTACCCGTCAGGAGTGACACTTAACTGGTTCAAAAATGGACAGGAGCACGATGAGGATGTGGATCTTGGAGAACTTCTGCCAAATGTGGACGGGACCTTCCAGAAGACATCTACCATTCGTGTTTCTCCAGACGAATGGAAGAACAACCGGTTCACTTGTGAGGTGGAGCACCAGGGAAAAACCATCCAGAAGACTGACGATGAGATCAAGAGTAACAACAGTAAGTTGTTAATAATGCTGCCTAGTATTTTTATGGTTATGCCTCTTTAATTCATAGTTCCCTTTCGATAATTTACTCGTACTGCATCGCTATACGCTGTTATGGGGAAAACTCATTTTTCTCAGAATCCTGAAGCCTTTTTAATCACGCAGTGAAACTGCACGGCCATTGGTTCAGAGTAGTAAAACAAACCAATGGCGAGGCAGCACAGCAGCACGAGCCTATGGCAGAGAAGCCCGCCAGAGCGCGCCAGAAGGGGCGTGGCATCTGACTATATAAGCAGGCATTCTGACATAGGTTCCTCAGATCAATTCTCCTTCAGCGACGATGACTATCTCTTCGCTGGACTTCGAGACTAAGCTGAAACAGCCTTCTCGCCATTGAATAAGCCCTCGCAGTGGATAAGCTGACTCAGAGCGCCGGCATCTGCTATCTATCTGATAGGCCGGTGCCCTGCAAGGAGCTGATTACAGCGCTTTTTGGCTTTGCTGATTCGGCTGCATCCCCTGTTGGTATCCGGCGATTTCTAAGAGAAGCTATGAAACAGATCCTCTCGCAAATATGCCCAGGGGACTGCTTCTTCTCTCTGCAGGCGATTCTTGAGATTCATGAGAGTGGCATATAAGTATACGGTCCTGCCATTCGGTCTGTCCCTGGCTCTTTACTCGTACGATACTTTAGTGCATGGATGTGGCCTTCTCCCCTTCTTAGACAGACGGGAATCCACATTCTGAACTATCTCGACGACTGGCTCGTTTTGGCCCAGTAGGAGGCGGAGCTAAACTCTCATAGATCAGTGCTTCTCAGCCACTTGGAGTGCCTGGGACTCAGGGTCAGTTTCGCCTAGAGCTCACTGTCCCCCAGCCAACGGATTTCATTCCTGGGAACAGTCTTCGACTCGACCCAAATGTGGGCCGCAGTCACGTCAGTGCGCGCTCTGACCATTCAGCAGCTCGCGGCCTCCTTCAAAATTGAAGCCTCTCCCACTGTCAGGTCTTTTCAGAGGATGCTGGGCCTCATGGACTCTGCATCTCTTGTACTTCAGTTAGGCCTGCTGCGCATGCGGCCCCTACAGTACTGGTTGAAACCTCGAGTACCAGCCCATGCCTGGCGTCACGGACGCCTACATATCAAGGTGAACCAGGCCTGTGTCTCAGCCCTGGCCTTTTGGAGGAATCCTCATTGGTTCCAGTTTGGCATGGTGCTGGGCGCGGTCAACAGAAGGAAGGTGGTCTTGACAGACGCTTCCAACACAGGTTGGGGAGCTCTGTGCAAGGGCAATCCGGCCTTCGGCTCCTGGTCAAACGAGGAAAGTCGGCAAAACTGCCTGGAAATGATGCAAGTCTGTTGAGCCTTTTAGACTTTCCTACCAGACCTGAAGGGACACCACATCTTGGTCCGATCAGACAGCATGTCAGTGGTGTCTTACAAAAATCGCCAGGGCAGGCTCACCTCGAAACTTCTGTTCAAACTGTTGAAACACTTCCTGGTATGGGCACACCACAACCTGCGCACTCTGAGAGCAGTGCACGTGCCGGGCAACCTGAACCCTGAAATAGTTTAAATACTATTTCTTAGGCTAGAGCCCTGCCTACACGACTCCTCTATGCCCTTAAATGGTCTGTGTTCTCCGCTTGGTGTACAGGTCGAAGCGCAGACCTCTCCTCTTGCAACATATCCTTGATATTGTTCTTCCTGCAGGAGTTGCTGGATAAGGGCTCCATGCTCAGGGTCTATGTTCCTGCCTTGGCCCTTCACTGTCCCTACATGGGACTTGTCTATAGTAATGAGGGCTCTAAGGAGCCCTCCCTCTGAGCCACTAAGTCAGTCAACCTGCGACCACTGACGCTAAAAAACATACTTCTGCTAGCACTGGCACTGGTCAAGCGTGTAGGTGACATACAGGCACTCTCTGGTAGCGCCTCATGGATGGATGGCTTCATATGCCTTTTTAATTTGGATGCATCACCTCAGCATTTCCCTGTGCCCATTTTGGTGTTGTCTTCCCATGTAGGTTGTCATTTTCCTCACAGAACTGTTGAAATTGAGCAGACATAAACTGAGGGCCACAGTCTGATCTGATGGTACAGGTCAGACTGTGACGACTGAAAACTTTTGATATTAAAGTTTATTGACTGAGCTGATCTCAGTTTGATGTGTTTATTCCTCAGACTCTGTCCACTGTTGTGGTCCTACTGAAGCTCTGATCCGATTGGTCCTCTCTGCTCTGGTGGGCCTGGCTACTGTGATCATTCTGGTTTATGAGGTCAGATCCAGAAGAGGTGAACAGAAGAGGTGATGTAATTTCTCACAAACCGAATTTTTATATATATTTATGAGATTTAATAATTTATGCCTTTATATGTTTATCTTTTTCAGAAAGTATTGAAATCTAAAGCAGAACACTGAACTTCAAGTGTGTTCTTGCTCTTCTAGTGTTTTTGTCATAAATACTGATGATTATTTGAGCTTGTGCTCCCTCTTTCAATGTCAGATTTTAAAAAAATCCAATTTAAAAGGCTTTTTAAAAATATATTTCTCTACAAGACACATATCAATTTACCACTACTGTTGTATATTTGCTCTATGTGTTTGCTTGCCTTTATCAATAAAGCTTTCTCACTCTAAGGTTCAAGAGTCTCTCCATGTTTTATTACATTTATTGTGTCAGGCGCCCCCTGGAGGAATACTAATTTTATGTAAGCAATTAGTGTGCTGTATTGTGAATAAGTCCCTCACTAATGAATGGCGTGGTTAGACACGACTATAGCCTTTGACTATATTCACAATACAGCACGTCTCAAGTACCTTAAGTTACTGCTTTTATAAAACGGTTACCAGAAAACGGCAGTAAACAGCCTCATCTGATGGAGCTCAAATGAAAACAGCAAGACTACAGCAAGTATAATTTTGAGTTTTCATTTGATCCAATAGCGTTTCCACGACTTTCCAAAAGGGGAAATATAGAGAGATTGATTACAGCAGTCAGAAGAGAGAAAGATGTCAAATTAACCGTCACTCCCTCAGAAACACCCCCGCAGCAGTGTTTAGTTTTTCTTTTGTAATGTAATGCCAAGTTAATATAACATAACGTTTATCAAATCAAGTAAAAATATTTTATGAAAAACAAACTAAACGTAAATTACAAATGTTGCCTTGGCAAGTTAAAGCACTGCAATTACTAACTGGTAAAAGACAAGTAAAACTGAACTAAAACCTGAATAAACTTGCAAGAATCTTCTGAAGTCGCGTAAATGTTTTGAAAGGGACTTAAATATCCAGTGTAAGTGTAAGATGACAGGATAGCGTGTTTTAATCATGGAATAGTAACCGAGTAAAATATGATAGCTTGCTTGTGAGCTCGTTAGCGTACACTCAGACTACATTAGGTTGGTTACCATCATGCACACTTTATGCATATGCAACGGACACATGTCCCAATCTTTATCTAAGCAAAAGATACGTGAGGTATAATCAAAATTCCAAATTCTTGTGTAATTACTGTGAACGTGCTGTTTTCAAAACGCTGCAGAAATAGCGGCATAACAGATGGATGGAAGGAATGTCAATCACTTTCTGATTTTTCTTTTTTATTGAGACTTTATTTTGTTTATTTATTTTTTATGTATCTCTTCTTTACATTATGTTTTCCTTGTCATTGTAGTTCAACTCCTGAAGGCTTACTTTGTAGAAAAGCAAGGACTGATTCTTTAAGAATCATTGTTTTTTTGCAAAAATCCAAAATCATTGCCTATTGTTTGTTTTATGAACAACTATAGTAATTGTTCACCTAAAAATGGTAGTTCTCTCATCATTTACTTAACCTTATGTTGTCTCTTTCTCTTGGAGGAAAAATTAAGATATTGTCATGGAGAAATTATGTGCGTTTGTTTGCCCAAACAATGGAAGACGAATGGGGACCTGTCATGGTTCATTCTGGGGTGCTTCTCAATATCCCTCCTCGTCTCCTCGCTCCTCTGTCCTCCATCCTATGACCCGGAAACCAATCAAGCACAGCCATCTTGAAGGACATCTCAATTCTCTAATTGCACCGTGAGGAGTCGAGGATCGAGGAGTGAGGAGGCTTTCAGAGGAGTCATGAGCGAGGATACACAGGTGTATCTTATGCGGAAGTGTTTTATCGACTAAACGTGACGCACGTATACATTCTCCTCCCCCTTCACATCGGTCACAATCTTTTTAATTTATAGTTTACCTTTGCAGTTTATATAAACCACACATCTCACATATTTCAACAGGGTATCTTGCTTTATTATTATTTATTATGAATTTTTTAAATAAACAAACTTCAACAACATAAGGGCAGATCCTTTGAGCGCTGCTGATGACGCTGTGAAGTGACGCTCGAGTGATCAAGTCTTCCCATGTATAAAAAAAGCTTTCATTCGATTCCTCCGTCCTCATTTTCTTTCCTTGCGTCCTACCCTCAAAACCTACAGGGGCTGAGGCGCTAGGAAAGGAAGCGAGGAAAGGAAACGAGGATGCACAAATAAGAAATGAGAAGCACCCCTGGGGCCTATACCATGAAGCCGGTTTAGGTGGCTAGCCAGCTATGTTTCAGTTTAGTTTGCGACAACCCTGGGTTTTAGGGACCATGAAAGTGGTTTGGCTTTAAGCAGTGTTCATCGCCATAGTAACTTACGCTCCACGGCTAACCTGGTCCGGGGCAGGTTATGTTCCAGGTAAGAGGTTGCAAACCGAACTTGGACCAATCAGCTGTGAGCAAAGTGACACATGTCTGATGTGATAAAGTCAATCCACCTGTTTCTACTCCAAATTAAAGGTCACTACATAGCAAATGATTTTTAAAGACAAAATCGTCTGGTTTTTAGAGATGCTTATTTAGAATAATAATTTTGTATGATTTAGATATTATTTATGTAATTATTATACCCTTAATCAATCACACATGTACAATTTTAGTTCATCAATTATTATTACGCAGTTTAAATGAATAAATATATAAAGGTAATATAAATACGCTTTAGCATCAATAGATGAAGCTATAAAATAACTACATGTGAGCTTAAATGTTCAATTCTCTCTATACATTTATCAGCTGTATAAAATAACTTCACAACTTTTACTTGCACTGATATACAGTAGCGAGACTTTTTCTTTTAGTTGTCCTCTTTCATAGACAGCTGTTTTCTTCTTGCTGTGTAAATTTGTTTAAATTCTTCCTATTTTAATACTTTTATTTAATAAGTGAATTGCGCTGCTTCTCTCGCGAGAAATTAATCTCAGTTTCACTCTCTCTCAACATGTGATTGGCTGTTCGCTACTGATGTCACACCTAAACTCCTAAACTCAAGATCAAAGCCTGAGTTGACAGAGAAAGTTGATGATCAGCATCATGATACCAACAAAGCCTGGTTGGATTGGTTTGGTTTTGTCAACTCAAAACTAATCCTGTAACCCTGAGTTTGTTCAACTACCATCATGGTACAGGCCCCTGGTGTTTTGTGTGTGTGTGTGTGTGTGTGTGTGTGTGTGTGTGTGTGTGTGTGTGTGTGTGTGTGTGTGTGTGTGTGTGTGTGTGTGTGTGTGTGTGTGTGTGTGTGTGTGTGTGTGTGTCTGTGTCTGTGTGGGCGTGGTTACCAATCCCATTGATTGTCTGCGCCAGCTGCAGTTCATCACCATTCCCTTTATATGTTCAGTAATTCTATCTCATGTTGCCAGATCGTTGTGGCTCTTTTCGTCTCCTCGTGTGGATTACCAGTCTTCGTGGATCTTCTTCGTTGTCTTCACCGTCTGGATTGTTTGTTTCCTGAGCACGCCGATCTCACCACGATTCTCCGGGTTGCCCGTCAACGTCCTTGTGTCACCTCTCCATCTGAGTGTTTGTTCCCCGGCCTGTGTGCTTTGTGTAAACCTGACCATCTCTAATAAACGCCTTTTACTTGCATTTGTATCCGAACTAGTTCATCACAGGACCAAACCTTCAAGCTCCAAAAGAAACATAAAGGTACAGTACCATTAAAGGGATAGTTCACCCAAAAATGAAAATTAGCCCATGATTTACTCACCCTGAAGCCATCCTAGGTGCATATGACATTCTTCTTTCAGACAAATTAAATTTCAAAGCTATATTAAAAAATATCCTGGTTCTTCCAAACTTTATAATGGCAGTGAATGGGCAACATTTTTTTAAGTCCATACAAGTGCATCCATCCATCATAAAAGTGTCCCAAACGGCTCCAAAGGCTAAAGGCCTTCTGAAGCCAAGCGTTGTGTTCTTGTAAGAAAAATTTCCATATTTAAAACTTTATCGACTAAAATAACTAGCTTCCGGCAGACGGCCGTACGCAAGTCGACTTACTCCACAAGAGTAACACTTAACAATGTATGATGGAGTAGCGTAAGCCTCTTGCGGTTCAAACAAACAGAGCTGGCAACTGCGTTTGTCATTACGTTGTACGTAAATTATAAGTGTTATTCTTTTGCAGTAAATCTATGCGTATGGCCGTCTTCCTGAAAATAGTTATTTCAGTTGATAAAGTTTTAAATATGGATATTTGTCTTACACCAACGCATCGCTTTGCTTCAGAAGGCCTTCATTAACCCCTCAGAGCAGTTTGGGACACTTTTATCATGGATGGATGCACTTTTATGGACTTGAAAAATGGTTCCCATTATAAAGCTTGGAAGAGCCAGGACATTAAAATTGTATTCGTCTGAAAGAAGATTGTCATATACACCTAAGATGGCTTCAGGGTGAGTAAATCATGGGATAATTTTAATTTTTGGGTGAACTATCCCTTTAATCTAAGTCACCAGTCGTTTCATCTAATATCAAAGATATAAGACCAAAGCAGCAAAAACTAGACTGCAATTGCTAGATGTACAGTGAAAAGTGTTTGGTCTGTTCTCACCCAAACAAATTGAATCACTTCAGAAAACTGGTTAAACCATGTGACCCGTATGAATTACCTTCATCCTTCATTTACTATGACTATTGGTGTTTGAAAGTTTGATCCCCATTCTCTTCTTTTGCATTGTAGGGACAAACAGACATTTCATCTCCATTAAAATATCATCTTTTGCATCATTGGAGTTTAAATCTGCATAAGGGTGAGTAAATGAGAAAATTATCATTTTTACATAAACCATTCATATTCTAAATATGTTAGGCCTATTGCCTATGTAGAATATAAGCAACGAGTAGCACATTAAGTTTTAAATTTTTATTTGCAGATACTGTCAGTCATCTTAAATTGTTTTCTTTACCAATAGATGTCTGCCACTCCTGCTGACCTTGAGGAAATGCTTGCCTGTGTCTCCTTGTTTTACCCTTCTTGGTAAGTATGTCATATTACATATGTCTGCATTTTGTTTCACTAAAACAAAGCTCACATTTCCAAACTGACACATAACTTTTGTTTATCAGGAGAAGATCCACATTTATATGCCTCATGCTAGAATCCACTGACTGTAAATGTACTCTGTATGACCTGTGCAGTTTATTCCAAGTCTTCAGTTAGTTATCCAGTAGTTTTTGGTTAGACATTTTTAGATAATCAAAATTATACACTGCAAATCATTTTAACTGAAAATTTTCTCCTCTTATTTTTCAGATACTTTATTGAAAAAAAAAAAAAAAAACGTAAAAGAGGACCAAAGCTGCACGGAGAAATAACTGGGAAAACTGTGCAGAAAAAGACTTTAACCATCAGTCCAAAAGTATCAAATGCTGATATATATTTTATAAACTATTTGTTTTGATATAAAATAATGGGCTAGTGTTCACTGAAACCTGACTTAAGAGTATATTTGTATTTTATGAACAGTTAAGGTATGTATGTATACATGTATGTATGCCTGTTTTAAGGCATATTGTAAAAGTCTAGTGTTGAATGAGAATAAATCTAAAAGTTTATCTAGTGTTGTGTTGTTCTCTTTTGTAATCCACATAACAGAAATGGGTAGTAACACAACTACTATGATGAGCATACAGTGATGGCAAAGGCTCTAAATGTAATGGTGCGTTCAAGCCATGACGGAAAGATCGTATTTACGAGTTGCACATGACATCCACCACAATGTCGTTAATACGAGTGGAAAGCTTGGGATTTTCTTTAATCCCTGAGGTTTATGAGTTGGGGGCGTGTCAGTGAGAAACATGGCAGAATACCACAATACTTAAAGGTATTTTCACTGTAAAATAATAATCCTGTAAAAAAACGGTAAAATACTGGCAGCTGTGGTTGCCAGCATCATACTGTAAAAATACGGTGTGTAACTGTTTTTGAAATTAACAGCTAAATACCGTTTTGTCAGCTACAATATATAACTGTAATTTAACAGCATATAGCTGTAGATGACAAAACAGTATTTAGCTGTTAATTTTAAAAACAGTAGCACACCATATTGCAGCTTTTATTAGAGTTGTCAAACAGGCAGGGATCAACACCAGCAAACAGGGCAACGGAGACAAGGCAGAGTCACACCAGATAACAAGCAAAGGGTCGAGGCAGGCGGCGAGAAGCAAGGTCCAGTAAGCATCCAAGTCGGGGCAGGCAGAGAACAATCAGAAATGGGGATACACAGTCCAACGTACTAATCAATCCACGGGAAACAAACGCTCAGAAATGACAGCCAGGCAAATCAAGACTTCGCACTGGTGTGTGTGTGTGTGTGTGTGTGTGTGTGTGTGTGTGTGTGTGTGTGTGTGTGTGTGTGTGTGTGTGTGTGTGTGTGTGTGTGTGTGTGTGAATGAGATGCAGGTGTGTGTAATCAGTCCAGGGAGGTGCATAGTGGGAAATGTAGTTTGTGATAACCCAGGGAGTGCGTGACTAATCTAGACATAATTAATAAATTGTTATTAGTCTTGATTATTATTTCATCAGTTAGTTGTTTAAGCCTTGTATTGCTGTTTCTGTATATTATTGTATATATTTTTACAAGTTTTATTTAATTTTTTTGAAGGACCTACAAATGCAAACTTGTTTATTGCTATGCTGTGTGTGAGGGGAGGAGTCATAGTCCTGGTTATTGGTGGTACATTGGTATTCTGTATAAGTACAAAGTAAGTATATGTTTACATGTCTTTTTTCTGCTCTTATTTCTCATTCTGGTTTCATCAGCTTTAGGATGATGGGAATGTCCTCATCAATGACACAGGCATTCAAAAGTTTGGATTTACACAGACATTTTAATGTGTTTGATAGAAACCCCAGTAAAGGTGGAATTAAACAGAGCTAAAGATTCACTAATGTTGAAAATCACTATTACTTATTATAATGTTATTAAACTGCACACCCTAATCATCAATAGCATCACTATCAAATATACATGTGATAAACCTTTGAATGCTAGTGTAAACTGACTCCAAAACATCTTCAAATGTCAAGAAATTAGACTGTTAATTTGGCCAAGCACTAGATGCATAATCCAGTTTTCAGAAGCTGAATTTACATGAACCTCAATTGTCCAGTCTTATTCACACTAGTCTAAATAGAAAGAGTCTCATCTAACCGTGTCAAGTGGGCATTTGATGCAACTGACAACAATTATGAAGAGCTTCATTTAAGTTTTAAAAGCTATTTTTACAACTGTTCAATTCCAGTGTGTAATTGCAAAAAAACAAAAGGCCTTTGGAACTGGTCACATGCTGTTTCAATGGTCATACAAATCGTGTAATGAAAAATATCCTAATTTAATTAATCTTTATGACATTACTTTGCAGAAACCAAAGCATAAGCCGTCACCCAATGAAAGCGAAGAGCCGATTTTCATTGACAAAGGTCTTTGAACAGTGTTGAATAATATATTCATGAGTATAGATGCCACGGAAATGTTTTCCCAAACAAGACATGACCAATCAAACAAAGAAAAAGAACATATGTGTGGCACTGAGTCTATAAAAACACACTGGAGACACATCGATGTATAAGTGCGGATATGAAACGTATGTTAATATCAGGTGTATTGGGCGCTTTAGATGTTGTTGCTGTGTGTGATTTTGTCTTTCACCACTCGCGTTTGTATATATTTTAAATGAAAATGTCACTTTTTTTTGTAAATATACAATTTATTTTCAAGTTGTAGGTTCACTGATTACTGATAGTTTTACAGCTATAGCTTTTGAGTTTCAAATGGAAAAAAATAAACAATAAAAAATTTAAGAACATGTTCAGGTCTCCTTTTTTTCAAAAAAGTTGGTGTGCGTTTATAGAAGTAGGCTTATGTGTTCAGTATGTGAGTTCTTTGTTTTTAAAGGATAAATCGAATCACGCTGGTCGATAGTCACAGTTCAGCTCACGTAGCACGGCGTTCGTGGTTCGACTGGTCGAGACTGTTTTCCAAAGACGGCTCCTGCTTGTATACGTGAAGTGTACTGCCTTTATAAAGTATCTTCTTATTAAACTGTCTGTACACTTACACAGTTCTCAATGCTTCAGTTTGCAGGTAGAGACCCTCATTATGCTAGCGTGTTAGTGTGGGGCTATTTTGAGCCTTGTTAGTGGTATTAACTAGCTATTTTTATTTTTACTTATTCGATGCCCCATACACTAGCGTTATCAGCTAATCTGTGGTTAAACTAAAACTAACGTTAAAACTGGGTACATTCGGTTATCATTTTTATTTATAGACAAGACAAGTAGTTTGTTTAGGCATGGTTTGTAAGGAATTACAAACCTGCGCACATATATTCAAACGCACATAACTATAGAATCAATTCTTAATGCGCATGTGAACGCCATCAGCGTCTATCACAGGTTCACGTTTAAAGTCTGTTTAGAGAGAACGGTGTCGTCTTAGCGGCCCCTAATTTAATAACAAATGATCATTTAGACGGAAGTGAATCAATCAAAACTAACTTAAGCTGGAAAAAACATTTTTCAAGAACCACTATAAAACTAAACCAATTTCTGTTACCTTAAATTATATGTTTATCTCTGTAAAGCTGCTTTGAAACAATCTACATTGTTAAAAGCGCTATATAAATGAGGATGACTTGACTTGACTTGACTTATCATGAAAACGCATCCCAGAGAACGGTCGACTTGGTACCCATGTGTTATTTAGTCCTAGGTTCATTTCTGGCCGGAATTGACCCTTCGCAAAGACCCGCCCCCCTTAGTTACTGTCGCTATGTCCGACAAGCTACGCCGCTCTCACGCACACACCATGTTCTCACGCAGTGAAAAATACATCACGGATCAGAGAGGAGACTGACAATACGCTGACAGACAGGACAGACCAGGGGCCTCATGTACAAAGACTTGCGTTGAATTCATACTAAAACATTGCGTACGGACAAAGCTGTAAATTTGCGTACGCACAAAAAAAAACAGATGTATGAATCTCTGCGTACGAAGGATCCCACGCATATTCTCTTTGTACATCCCAATCAACGTAAAAATGAGCGCACATGCACGAGCACAACGCCCCACCCAGTCTCCTCCCTTAATTAAATACATTTAAATATGGTAATGAGTCCACTTTGGCAAAAGAAAGGAGTAAGAAAATGGCTAAAGCAAGCGGCAAGAAGCGAAACTTTACATAAAGTGAATCGGAGGTGCTACTATCGGAGGTAGAAACGAGAAAAAAAATATTTGGAACTTTGTCCTCCGGAATTAATAACAAAAGGAAAAATATGAGTGGGAGAGTTTGTCTGATGCCGTCATGCGGTGGGATCTGAAAGTCTCACTGTAAATGACCTTAAAAAGAAATGATCTGATATAAATGTGGACGTTAAATGGAGAACTGCTGCGCACCGACAAAGTGTGGGCAGAACAGGCAGTGGTAAAGGGGTCGATGAACTCACACCATTTGCGCAGAGAGTTGCCTCAATTATGGGTGACACCTTACTCTCTGGAGTAGTATCTGCTGCTGTGGGAGAGTCGGATTTACTACAGGACTGCCACGAAGGTAACCAATATTATCTGCACATTTATTGAATGTAAATGTTTCCGATTCACATATGCAAATTCTTCATCAGATGGCGCCTTAATGTGTGTGCAGTCGATCGCTCCGATTACATTAGGAAAACCGGCTATCGCTGCAAATTGCGTTTTAATGTTTGGCTGGTCAACTGCATTATATGGGAACCTTATATACCTGGTAGACATGCGGATGATCCCGACCCATACCGCTGGCATTGCGCGGCTCAAAGACGACTGGCTTATTCCTGAGCGGTCTGCCAGTTCCCTTTGGAAAGAACCAGTTGCCAGGAAAGCAAGTGTTGTCAGCACCTGCAAGGGAACGGGTATTGCGTGGCTCCTCGCTGTCTTTCTCTCTTTAGATTCGGACCCAACTCAGCACAGAGCTCCAAGAGGATAGCCCTTGGAAATCTGAAACGGCTGATAAGCCAGTCATCATCCTGGGCCAGAAAATCATTGTGGTCCCTAAAAACTCGTTCTCTTCGGATTCTGCCATTAGCAATGTCCTCTAATAAGGCCAAAGCTGCCATTGCCATAGACTAAGGGTTGTATCAATTTGCATATGCCTTTATATGTTCTTACTTAATTGCATAATTGATAGAATATTCCCATAAGGCTCGTGTGACAATATATGTAAATTATTTTATAAATTGCAAATTAATTGCAATGCTTCCCACAGGTGGAAGTGCGATAGACTTGTAGAACAATTCGTTGTGTAATGTTTGCAACTTAACGTCATTGCCTGTAAGAGTCGCCAACGGACAAAAACTATTAGAAATGTACGTACGCCAGACATGAAATTGGCGTGGAGGAACGCACATTCTCACGTTAATTTCACTGTTAGTACATCCGACCGTGAGCGTGAAAGCTGGCGTAAGCAAAGTTTTTGTGCGTACGCAAGATTGATACATGAGGCCCCAGGTTACTTTTCGGTTACTTTTGATATTAAACATATTAAACAAAGTCTCACCTTTCAAATTTGGTCATTTTTAAAAAGAAATTTAAACAATAAATACAGTTTTGTGGCTCTTTACTGTGACTCGTGACAGATCGCTGTAGAGCCTCAGTTAAAGCTGCTTGTGAACCGATCATCTCTTCCTTCTAGTTCATTTATAGCATCAAACAAACATGAATGAACATAAGAAGGAATGTTGTTTTAACCGCGGAAAGGCGTCAGTATATTCAGTTTTTCAAGTTCAAATCCAAGTTCAAACAGATCACCTGTCAATCAAGCTCCCTGCGAAGGGTCAATTGTCCAGCTGTTGTCCACACCAATAAATATGGTTTGTCTTCAGTTCCCACAATGCACCATGGCATAAATGTATTATGCAGATTACTGTTTATGCATTTATACTGTCATTTATACTTGGTTTATACGTATTAATACCAGTCCTGAGTCTTTTCCATGCACTTAAAGTTGCATTAATTAAAAATATGGTGTTATAGTTTTTTTGTTGATAATGTCAGATAAATTGTTGCATTTGCCTTTTATCCTGAAGACTTTTAAACATCAAACCGGGACTGACAAGAGGGTAAGTATGAAGATAGTTTTCATTTCTGGGTGCACTGTACCTTTAAATATGTAATTTGAAGCCCGAGTCTGAGCAGTAGTGATCATGAAGTATCAAGGTCCATCCATAGACTCAATCACCAGCAGAGCTGTCAATCATGACGCCACACCCTGTTTTATAGCATCAAATAATTGACTTAAAACAAACTTAATTGAAAAACACTTGAACTTAAGACAGCGTGATAAGAGCTACATACAATGAAAGAAACCATCTTTGGGAAAAGTTTGAAGTGTAATTGGATTTTTTAGTTCGGCTCGCGTCCCATTGGATTACATGAAGAGGGCGGGGCTTATAACCTATACTGCAGCCAGCCACCAGGGGGCGATCAAAATGCTTTGGCTTCAGGACGTGTTGGTTTTAATGCTATAAAAGTTGTTTTTTGTTTTAAAATTGCTGTCAAATTGATTAATGTCGATTAATCAACTTAATCAATAATCAATTTGTGTGGGCTGAATGTGTGTGAGAGAGTGATTGTCCTGATTGGGTCGCTTGTTTTTAGGTGTTTCCAGAATTTGATGTCTCTTTTTGGGATGTTTAGAAGGAGAGGGTATTTGGCCTCATTCTGACCGACAGCCGTCGTTTGCTATTTTTCTTTTGACTTTGAGTACTCTTTTACAGAAATCTAAATGTAAATGGAGTTTCAATCGATATTTTTCACAATTTAAGAAATCACATTTTATTGGAGAACCCCACATTTCACTGCCATATAACGCAATTATTGATTTGAAAAGTTTGAGCCAGATTTGGATTGGGATTTTAATCAAACTTAAGGCATTTAAAGCTCTTTGAGCTTTCTCTTTGAGTTCATTCACAGCCAAAATAAAGTTACCAGTTGAAGATATTTTCATGCCGAGGTAAGTGTATGTTTGTGGTCTCGATGGTTCTGTGTGACAGTGTGAATGTGTGTGTTGGTCCCTGAGATCTGGAGTGTTTCTGGAACATCATTACTGTAGTTTTCTGGAGGTTGACGGTCAGGGCTCAGGACTCACAGTAATCCTCCAGCAGATTCAGGCTGTCCTGAAGACCCTCTTTAGTGGACGACAGGAGAACCAGGTCATCTGTGTAGAGAAGACACTTTCTCACAAGGGACATTCGCACCGGATAGTTCTAGTAGGAACTTGGTTATAGGAACTAGTCACCAGGACGGTTCCCCGAGAACCGTTACGAGTCAGTTAACTTGATAATCGCATCAAAGCAGCTGGTACATAACACGACTGTCCTGCACGAATTTTATCCCGAGCCACCGGCAATCACGTGAGCTTTCGTGCTAAACACAGAGACCGGAGCTTCAATGGTGCAAGGAACTATAGCTTCAGATAGAAAAATTACAGAAATGTGTGTGCAAATGATTTGTTCAAAAGCAGAGAACAGTAGCGATTCCTTTCAACATGAGAGAGAGAGAGAGAGAGAGAGAGAGTGTGTATGTGTGTGTGTGACAGTGTATGCGCACGATGTATGGTTGCTGCCACTGAGCTGTAGCCCCATCGATCTAGCCTGTGACGTGGTTGTGTATGATCTGGCAATAGGGGACAGCCTACGCTGGTGAAAATCGGGCCAACTCCCCGAATTTTTTAAACATGTTTAAAAATTATCGGGAGGTGCTCGTAACGTGCTCTGCTCCTTTCACACGCTGCGAGCCGCGACCATGCGAGCATCACCGATTTCCACGTGACCATCTGTGAGCTCTTAAAACAGCAAAAATCGCACCGTGTACGTCCGCCTTTAGGAACTTTTTCAATGGTTGCATTCACACCGCCAGTAGGAACTCTGAAGTGACGTAAGACTTGTGGTTGTGACTTTTATTTTGACAGCGCTGAGAACGACTGAACACACAGTGCTCACATTCTCCGTGTTCATTAGTTTAAGATCTGTCTAACAGTCCTGTCTAATACGTTATTAGATAGAACTGTTATACATAGAAAGTAGACAGTAATGAAAAGTTATTAGCATATGGCGTGTGTTTGATGTCCAGTGTTGCTGAGCAGAATACATAATCATGTTTCTCTCCTCAAAGTTGCGTTGGATTTTCTCCTCAGTGTAAAGGTTACGAGCTTCATCTATCACTGTTTTACATGTTCGTAGAGTTAGTTTCTGGAGTAAATATATAGGCTATAATCTGTGTGCTTACACAGCCTTTTTAAAAATAAGTCTAAAAGTAATTTCAGCGTTTTAGGCCGAAGACTGAGAAGTTTTGACCTTGAATATTGTGATTTCATCACAAAGCTTTTTAAAAAAACATTGTTTGTCATTCTGAGAAAAAAGAACGACCCAAAAAAACTGTTTAGATATCCACCCCTTCTTAAAGTTCAGCAGGTCCGGCGTCATGATGTTCAAATCCAGCGGCAGCACAAACACAAACGCAGATATTTTCTTGTGCAAAACCACAACAAATTAAACAATGAAGTTACAGTTCAACCTCTTTAAAGTAATGTTGGCCTGAATAAGTTAATCAAGCTGTCTATTAAAACAAGGGTTTATCAGGGATGTGCACATGAAAAGAAGAAATTATCAATTGTCTGTCTGAAAAAAAAACGCATACTGAGCAAAGCGACCGCAACTAGTGAGTAAAAGCTAAACTTCCGTATAGAGACTGTTTATCTAGGGCATCAGTGATGTCTGTTCTCCACAATCTCACCACTTTTTCATGTTGATTCACATGTGGTGAAGACAAGAGTTTTTACAGCGCTCTTCAACAACTGCACATAAAGTGTGTGTCAAATACAAGGATTTTCATCCATAATGAAGAAGTTCATCATTTTCTTCATCTGCGTACCTTTGGTTTACTCAGGTGAGAATCATTTAATAAAGTCATTTAAATGATGAATTCTCTGTCATGCAAGGCCTTCAGCTGCCTCTCTGTGTTGAACTCAGTGATACTTTAGTTTTATTATAGTTTTATGATTATTTTGAATTGGCTTTTATTTTTATTAGCTTTTTTTTTTTTTTTTGGTCCTGAGACTTCCACAAAAGATATATGTAAATGTTATAATATTTAGACCACTTATATTATTAGTTTCAACCAGAATAACAAAAAAGTGTCAATGAAAAACAAATTAATAATTTTAATTCTTCAACTTATTTCAGTTTATTGCCAAGGCAACATTTCTAATTTTTTCTACTAAAATTTTATTTTTATTTATTTTTTATTTTATTTTATTTCAGCTTCATTTCAGTCAACAGAAATGTTTTTAATAGTAGTTGTTGAACTGACAGAAAATCACGAGTTGTTTTTAATCTGATGTGTAAAATTTTCTCAAATATCTTTTATAATGTCCAAGCAAATAGAAGTAGTTAACAGATTTAGGGCCCTACCATACATGCGGTGCATTGCAGCGCCAAACAAGTGTTTTTTGCTAGTTTCAGACCGCCGCTTTCATTTTCACGTCCTGCACCACGTTGTTTAAATATCAAATGCATTTGTGCTCATCTGTGCGCCTATGGGCGGCTGGTCTGAGAACGAGGTGTGTTCAGGCGCGTTGCTATTTTGAGGAACCGAAATCAACTGAACCATTGACCAACTGCAACCTGGTCTAAAGGCAATGCTGCAGTATTTATTTATTTATTGTTATTTAAAAAGCGTGTTAGTAATATACGCCTATAGGCGGGTCCAACACGCACGTACACTCTGCTTATTACACACACAGGGACACACAGCAGCACACAAACATGCCAAATATTATTAATAAAAGGATTACAATGTTAAAGATATGGTGAATCCGGCCAGAGCCGGTCCGAGCCTTTTGGGGGCCCTAAGCAGAATTTGATTTGGGGGCCCCTCCCACTACGCGAAGTCACCTGTGCTTGACGATTATTGACGCAAATGTCACGCAATAATGATACATTATAAATGAATACAGTGAGGTTATGTATTAATACAAAATAAATACTTAATAAAAAATAGATGCCTACTTAAATAAAAAAGTTTTAACTTTTACTTTACTCTTTTACTAACTCTTTGAAACTTCTTAAAACAAACTGTCTCAAAACATATAAAATAAATTATTTGCTAAAATAATGACAAAACTGAGAAATCAGAAACATAATAAGAGCAAGGGTTCAACAATGACAATTATTGTTGAAAACTGTAAAAATATGATTATTTCTCAACTGTCTCAATACAGTGTAACTGTCCTCAAAATCTTTTTTATTATTATTATTGTAACAGACTTTGTTGGATTGTACATGACAGAATCCAACAAAGTCTGTTACTATAATACCGGTAATGATGTAGCCTACTGGCGCTCGTTGTATGTGTGTATGCAATCTATTTTTCCCCTCGGGACTTGCCGTAGATAGGAATGGGTCGTGCGCACTTGGTACTGGAGTGTCGCGGGTTTTTGGAGTTAGTGATCTGAGTGTGGTATTAAAAAGTGGAGAAGAGTTCAAACTGCTATGTTTATTATTTATTCAAACTGCTACCCTTACACCTAGAAGGTTAAGTTCCCCTGCGGCTATTTTCTCCAACTTAAACCGATACCGTGACTATGCGCAGTTGCGCACGAATTGTCTATGCACTCGCGAGGTGTCTAGATTATGCGCATGACTTAAACGCTGGCAGACACAGCAGCAGTTTTTGGCAGGTATATTGATCATGAAATCAGAATTTTCTTGTCTTGAATTATTCATTCATTCATTTATTTCACTTGTGTAAGTAATAAAAAAAAAAAAAAAAAATTTAAACTCGATTGGGGGGCCCCCTGGTGGCCAAGGGGCCCCAAGCAGCCGCTTAGTTCGCTTATGCCTCGGGCCGGCCCTGAATCCGGCTTGTCCCGTTGATGGTCTCGCTTTAAAGGGTTAGTTCACCCAAAAATGAAAATTAAGTCATTAATTACTCACCCCCATGCTGTACCAACCCCGTAAGACCTTCGTTCATCTTCGGAACACAAATGAAGATATTTTTGATTAAATCTGAGAGGTGGATCACTGCTACATAGGCTGCCAGAGGGAATGAAACTTGACGGCCCAGAAAGTCATTAAAGAACATGTTTAAATATTCCATGTGCCTACAGTGGCTCAACTATAAGTTTATCAAGCGACGAGAATACTTTTTGTGCGAAAAAAAACTAAAATAACGACTTTATTCGACTATTCCATTACTTCCTTGTGGGCCTTGAGACGAGAGTTGAAGAGATTTCCACGACGCATGCGCCAGAACTGAACAAGACGTAGTAGAAGAAGAACGTCCTCTTCTCAGTTCTCGCGCATGCGTCGTGGAAATCTCTTGAACTCTCGTCTCAAGGCCCACAAGGAAGTAATGGAATAGTCGAATAAAGTCGTTATTTTAGTTTTTTTTCGCACAAAAAGTAGTCTCGTCGCTTGATAAACTTATAGTTGAGCCACTGTAGGCACATGGAATATTTAAACATTTTCTTTAATGACTTTCTGGGCCGTCAAGTTTCATTCCCTTAGGCAGCCTATGTAGCAGTGATCCACCTCTCAGATTTAATCAAAAATATCTTCATTTGTGTTCCGGTGCTTAAACGGTTCTTGAAACGGTAGGCTACTTAAGAAAACGAAACCACACACATTTTGTCAAAAAATAATACCCTTTTATTTACATGGCCAAACAGGACACAAATTTAACTTAACCCTTTCGCACGTACGATCACACCGGTGTGATCAGTCTAGGCTGGTCCCTGGAGCGTACGATCACACCGGTGTGATTAGAACGGTCAGTGCATCACGTGATCAACTGCTAAATTCAAATCTGCTTTCGCGCGTTGTTTGGCGCTGAGCCAGAGACAGGCTCGCTCAGAGCTGTCATATATCACAACTTTTCAGTGTTTTCAACCACATAATGTTTATTTTAGGTTCCAGACATATAAGTACTAAAAAAACAATACATTTAGAGTTCGTAAAATACACACTGATGTCAAAGGAAGAGGCAATAATAATCCTTTCCATTATAATTAGTTTTATTCATATCAGATACACATTGTGTAAGTAACTTTAAAGTATACTCTATTCTAGTTTACTCCAAACCGTATAGTGCGCGCACGGCGGAGAGGGAGAGAGCGAGAGACCTTGCGTGTGTGCGCTTCATGACCCAGAGAGTCAGGCACCGAAATCAGGCACCGAAATTTTCATTCTTATTCGGTCTGGTTACTACCGTTTACGTTGGAACCGGTTCCCTATTGGCACCGCGTTTCGGTACCCAACCCTAGATGAGACTCTGTTTGTTTTTTAGCACATTATGCTTAAAACACACCCATTACTCATTAAGAAAAAAGAGACGACCCTTTTAGACCATGCGCCGGGAGCATCGACCATTTTTCCTGTCGTTAAACTAGCAAAGGTATATTCAGACACGGCCTAACTGCTTTAGACTATGCGCTTAGATCGTTAAATAAGGCTCTAGGTCTGGATGGTGTCAAGTAGACATGAGAAAGAGAGAGGAGCTTCAACAATGTCAAATATTGGGAAAGTCATGTGTTTTGAACATTCAAGCATGGAAACCTATTCTAGTAGAGCCCAAAAACAAAATCAAGACTTTATAAAATGTTATAATATGGCCTCTTTGTTATTCTTCTCAATATTTCCCTTTAGCGGCTAATGAATCAAAATGTCTTGCACATTCACAGATAGCTAATTTTCGCATTGCAAAATAAGGTGGATAAAGTGCTCATGTCGAGATTAATTTCATGCCACCTTTATGGGTTTGTTGGAGCATGAACATTTTGTATATATTATGTACAGAAAAGCGTCCTCTAAATGTCTGTATTGAGGTTTATCTAGAACATCAGTGACGCATGTTCGGCACAATCTGCATCTTCCTGTGGTAAGAGCTTCTTCCTGTTGATTCACATGTGGTGAGGACTAAAGTGTGTTTACAGCTCTCTTCAACGACTACACTTAAAGGGTCATGAAACCCCCCTCTTTCAGCTCAAGTCTAGCTCACAATATTGTTGAAAAATGCAACTTAAATGGGCGTGGATGGCTGTGAGAAGAAGGGAGGGAGTGGGTGTGGTACGGCAGGGGAACTGTCATCGCCAGTGGCCCATGCATATCGACTGTCACTGAAAATCAGTGGTAAAACGTGAGGAAATGCTAGGTTTTTTTTATAGCTGGCAAAGTTAAAGTCTAATGAAATACACTGAAACTTTATTATTGTCCTTTCAAAAGTAACTGTATGCCCTGGTACATATTAGCCTACAGTAGTCGTAATTATATTTAAAACATATTAATGTAGGCGTACATATCTAATTATAATGTCATTATAAAATATATATTTGTTTATATAGGCCTACATACTATAAATGCATATATTTGAAAATAATTAATTTTCCGCTTAAAAAAACGTTCCGGTCATAGCCTATAGATCTTCGCGCCCCCTGAACCCCAATGACACATATTTAATTACACGAATTAAGCATATAATTGATGTATTATCGAAATATCTAAAATTGTAATAACGAGCGCTTATTTAACAAAAGGCAAGTAAAATGACCAGGGTTACATTTTAGACACACGCATACCTCTGATGGGATAGAAAATCCTCGGGACCTGGTACCGCATTATTCGCAAGACGTAACTTGCATTGGTCGTCAACAACGCCGAAGTCCACCATTCTCCAGTTCTCGAAGCTCTCTCGAGAAAAATGTTTGCGGCATACGTACAGATTAGATGTGTCCAGGGTTGATGGCCAACCAACCGCCCGGAGCCGGAGTCTAGCCCTGGCAGCATCGCGGGGAAATATATTCAACGCACTTTTGACTTTTGCACCACGAAAATATACACTTGCGTCCCATGATTGTCTCTCTCCTCTACTACGCGATATCACAGTTTGACATGTCTGTCACTGGAAAGATCCACGTGTCATAAATAATTAAGAGACAGTGCCTTCTCATTGGATATGAAAACATTAATATTAATAATTATGAGACACCGAGGAGTCATCAACGCACTATACAGTGCTCTGCCACGTCACAGCCTGTGATGAAGATTTTAATCCTGGAAGACGAAAATAGCGGAAAGAAACTAAAATTTAACCATTTTCACCCTACTATTAAATCTAACAGATGCTAACATTGTCTTCAATGGTGTTCAACACACATTCCTCTGTTAAAATCTCAGAAAATTTGTTTTGGCCTTCAGCTACTTCCATGTGTTGAACTCAGTGCTATACTCTAGTTTTATTAATATTTTCAAATGGCTTTTATTTTTATATTTTTAGTTTATATATTCATGTTAATTTAAGTGTACTGTATTTATTTTGTAATTTTGTTTATGTTCTGTGTGTTTTTATTTATTAAATATTGCTACTTAGGTTTTATTCATATTTTGAAATAGCTTTTAGTTTTATGATCATAGTTTATATTTTAATGTGAATTTTAGTTTTTTTTGTAATTTAGTTATGTGCTTTTGTTATTTTATATTAAAAAAAATAATATATATATATATATATATATATATATATATATATATATATATATATATATTGCTATTTCAGTTGAATTGATTTTTATTTCAGTATTTTTTATTTATTTTCAGTTAATAATTTCAGTGCTTCAATTTGAACTTATTTCCATTTATTGCTAAGACAACTAAGTTTTTCAACTAATATTTATAATATTTATAATTAATTTTATT
Organism: Siphateles boraxobius; assembly: GCF_051911475.1. Classification (NCBI taxonomy): domain Eukaryota; kingdom Metazoa; phylum Chordata; class Actinopteri; order Cypriniformes; family Leuciscidae; genus Siphateles; species Siphateles boraxobius. Next base: position 2,188,057 of record NW_027508733.1, on the reverse strand, counting down.
TGATATCATCTTTATTTCAGTTCAAATAAATGTTTTAATAGTTTCAGTTGTTGAACTGACAGAAACGTCTCGGTTACGTACACTGCCGTTAAAAAATTTGGGGTCAGTAATATTATCAATGTTTTTAAAAGAAGTCACTTATTCTCACCAATGCTGTATTTATTTAATTAAAAATACAACAAAAACAGTTGTATTTTTGTACTGACCGCAAACAGTTGTACTGACCCCAAACTTTTGAACGGCAGTGTATGTTACCCTCGTTCCCTGAAGGAGGGAACGGAGATGTAGTCGACTGATTGGGATCACGCTTAGGGAGCCTGTCATCTTCGAGCACTGTTAAAACGAGCCATTGCACATTGGCTAGCGAGATCTGCATCGGGTTTAAATACGGAAGTGGATGCATGCACCAGTTGTTTTTCCGGTGGTCCAGCAATAGTGGCGATGGGACTACGTCTCCGTTCCCTCCTTCAGGGAACGAGGGTAACATATGCAACCGAGACAGGGAGCAGGGAGCCGTACCGTGGAAGAATACACATATGGGATCGCCGTAGGGATCACAACATATGGACCCAGCCTAACATAGGTCTCACCAGTGCATACAAGTGATAAGCCTAGCTTCAGACGCTCCGCCACGTCCGTTGCCGTAGGGTAAGGAGGAACTCGACAAGGTTCGGTTAATAAGAGGAACTGTACTGGAGCAAGAATTGCTAAGTATCCAGTCCAAAGAGGGGAATGGCGCAGCAAGCCAACACTTCAAACCGGGCTTACAGTGAAACTGGCTTCATGTGAAGGGAGCCCACGGGAAGCAGCGGTTCGACACATAAGCTAGTTCTCTAGCGAACTTGATAGGTGTCGCCCAGCCCCCAACTCTATTAACATCTGTTCAGCGAGGCACTCTGTGTCAACGCCTAGGAGGGGGCAATACTCTCACTTAGGAGGAGCTCACCACCCAGGCGGTCACATGCATCTTTGGGAAAACTTTCTCACCAAGATGAAGGCAACCACATGTAGTGGGCCAACCTCTGCTTGGAAACAGCCTTCCCTTCTGCTGGTCTCCGTAACAGACAAGAGCTGGTCTGAGGTTCAGGCTTTGCATTCTGAGCACGTATAATGGCAATGGAGAGCAAGTACTCACAGGGAGGAGCCAGGAAGGTTTGTCGAGAGGAGAGGTCTGGTTGGGCCAATAAGGGGAAACTAGCAAGACCTGCTCCATCTCCTCCCTGACTCTAGCACATGTGTGTGTTGGAAGGCTCACTGGGGGATGCATTTCTGCAGGGGCCAGCTGTGGCCAGAGTCTTTCTGTGTCGAGGGATGTCCGCTCAGACAGGAGAAAAAAGACCCGAAGCAGGGTCTGAGTGTGGTGCACAACACTTACCTGTCTCCACGTGATGGCAAGGGGTGCGGGAGAAGGCGTGACCGGGTCCTCGAACCACACCCAACTGCCGGCTGATACAAGAGGGGGCTGAGGGGTGCAAGTCTTTACAGGGTCGCACACTGCCAGTCTGGCCCTCTTGGGACCCAGGAACAGAGGAATTTGCTCTTTCTTTTGAGTCGGGTACCGCTGGACTCCGGGGAGTCAGCGGCGAAACAGTAACCATCTGAAGAGCTCGTTCCCCCATCCCTGGGTGGCTTGTGTCAGGGATGCTTGGCCTTACGCTTGCCACCTGGATTGGCAGCGTCTGACACAGGCTGGGCGGCCTGCATGCGGCTGGCTCCACGCTGAGGCCTGGGTGGAGGCTCCTGCGGCGGCCGGGGGACACCCTCGGCGACGAGCAGGCGGAGGAACTATCCGCGGCGGGGTGGAGCTAGCAGCGGGCCACTGGGGCACGAAGAAAGGTGCCGTCCACAACCTGGTAAGCTCTCCATGCACTTTGGGAAAGAAAGGCACTAGGACGGCGAGCTGAGAACGAGCACGGGCCGACCCAAGATACCAATCATCCAACCGAGACTGTTCGGGACACGCTGGAGGATTCCACTCGAGCCCGACAGCCTCTGCGTTTCAGCATAGCATATATATATATTTATCTTTTTTTTTTCAACACGTGATGTGACCATCACAGGGGGACAGGGAACGACCGCATCCAGAAACGCACGGATGGAATGACATCGTGAAAAAGATGCAAACGCACCCGTGTTGCTCTTTCAGGAAATGGGACCCGTCACCAGTGCCGGAGCACACAGGAGAATGACCGCGGCAACACTGAACAGTGAACTGAAACAGTGAAGCACTCACTTTTCCGCCCTCTAACCAGCCGTTAACAAACACACAGAAATGATGCAGTTAAAACAGCAGTTGAGAGCTCAGAAGCTCGCGATCACCGCTGCACTCGCGCTGTAGAAACACCAGCACTGGGAGAGACTTCCTGAAGAACACCGACACACTCGCTCGTTCAAAACTTCAACACTCCTCAGAGACATCGACACCGATCGGATCCGAAGCGAAAGACAAATGGTGCGTGCATCCACTTCCGGATTTATCCCCGCGCCGCGTGTGTGAGATGCAGATCTCGCACGCCAATGTGGAATGTGTGTCGAACGTGAAGGACTGAAAGGAAAATCATGAGATGTTTTTAATCTGATTCAGTGCTTACCGTTTCTGTTGTGGATTGAAACGCAGTTTTTTAATTTTTCTTTTTTCTCACTGAAATGTGCTAATATGTTTCCATATTTTCCAATGACATCAATTCGTCTCATGCAGGCAGGTCAATTTCCTGGAATAAAGACCTTTTTTAAAGAGACACTCAGCAAATTATTGCAGAAATTAAAGCACTTTGAAACATGTAAGTGTACAAAAGTTATTGAAGTTCAGGTTTACTGTAAAGCAAATGCACTTTTATATATGTTTTACATAATACTTTTTACCTTAAATTGTCTCTAAATTTGTTAAAGTTGTGTCCAAATTTGAAGTTGATGTCTCAAAAAAGTTTACCGCTAAAAGTTTTTAAAGTAGCATTACCATAGTAAAACAATTTTTGATTTCAAAACAGTTTCACAGGATTAATTTTTTATGTTTTTCTAATGATACCTAAAATATTAAAATATATGTGCAAAAGTATCGATTTGAAATTAAAAGAAAAAGTGACTGACTCCAACAGTAATTTGATTTATGACATTGTTGCATTTGAGAGCTTTATGTTTTTATGTTTGTTGTTTGTTCAGAGTTACACAGCTTCATCACCACATACACTGAAATAAATGGACAGACGACTGCAGGAACTCCAGAGATTTCTGCTGTAACGACACTGGATGGACAACAGATTGATTATTATGACGGTAATATAAAGAAGCTGATTCCCAAAAAGGACTGGATGAAGGAGTTTGCATCTACAGAACTGTGGAAGAAATACACTGAGATCAGAGAAAAACTACAGAAGATCTACAAAATCAACATTCATGTTATAATGGAGCGATTCAGTCAGACACATGGTGAGAGAAAAAAAAACTTTATACTACATTTTAAAATGTGTCATCTTGTACATTAAAAAGAGCAGATGTTATGGTATCCCCTTCTTCAGGTGTTCATACGTATCAGAGGATGTATGGCTGTGAATATGATGACAAGACTGGAGACTCACAAGGGTTAGATCAGCAAGGTTATGATGGAGAAGATTTCATCTCACTGGACCTGAGGGACCTCAGATACATCTCATCTGTACTACAGGGAATACCCACAGAGCAGAAGTGGAATAATGACAGAGAACTGCTTACATCTCTGAAACAATACTATAATAATGAGTGTGTTGAGTGGCTGAAGGAGCTCTTGAAGTTAAGGAAAGACGCTAACAGGATAACAGGTATCTTGTTGTTTAGAAATTTACTTTGTTCACCAACTAGATCATTTATATATATATATATATATATGGTGGGGATGCACCAATAAGATTTATCTGCAACATCAAATCATTTTCATTGAATATGTATAGGATCATTTTTTTACGGAAAAAAATGAGATGGCAGGAAACAAATATATGTCAATGCTCTTGCGCTCTCTCACAAAACTTTTGCATCTTTTTATATCTGCATTTTTTATGCTATAGCCGATTAGCTGGCTGAAACATCAGTGCATCTCTAATAATGGGTCATTGTTTGTATCTGTTTTATCTTATTGGCTTCATTAAACCAAATATACTTTTATTCATACATTTATATGATCTGAAATAATACACTTTTTTCTCACATTTTTCTCAATCTCTTTCAGCTCCTGAAGTGTCTCTGTTACAGAAGAATCCCTCTTCTCCAGTAGTAGTGTGTCATGCCACAGGTTTCTACCCATCAAGAGTGAGGATTTACTGGTTCAAAAATGGACAGGAGCACGATGAGGATGTGGATCTTGGAGAACTTCTGCCAAATGAGGACGAGACCTTCCAGAAGACATCTACCATTCGTGTTTCTCCAGACGACTGGAAGAACAACCGGTTCACTTGTGAGGTGGAGCACCAGGGAAAAACCATCCGGATGACTGACCATGAGATCAAGAGTAACTACCGTAAGTTGTTAATAACTTACAAGTTGTTAAATGGTTATGCCTCTTTAATTCATAGTTTTCACCTGATATCACACTCAGGTCTGAGTTCAGGTCAGGTCTACACCTCAGGTATGCCCACCTGTTGGACAACACAAGGCTTTCCTTCCGCCGCCAGTCATTTGACCAAGTATGTACCAACTTCAAATGTAGGAAAACAGCAATATTTAAAATTACATTCAATACACACATTATATATGATGCATATCATATACAGGTGAGCAGATGAACCCAGAATATAAAGGCAATGCAACGCTTGAATGTTTCTCGTTAATTATTTTCCATAGAAAACCATGATAGAGAAAACCATTTAGCGTGTTTCTGCTCACTTGTATACACATCAATAAGATCTATACTGAATCTTTTAATATCACTGTTTTAGTACATTAAGGCACTTTATTTCAATATTAGTAGTGGTTTTCTACATTAGGTGTTTTTCACATTTTTCACAGCTGTTTTAGTGATTGAAATACTGCTGCAAGTGCTGTATATGGATGACAAGTGCACAAAACTTGCATTTTGTTTACATATTTTAGTTTTCTTTTTTTTCATGGAAAATTGACAGGCCTGTACTGCAACCCTGTAATTGTTTTGCCCAACAGCATTTTTCTAGTCTTCCAAAATCAGCTTTGTTTGAGGGACAGACCAACATTTAAGTCGTTATTCATTGCAGTGCACTAAAAACAAGTTTGCTCTTCTGGAAATATGAGAGATGATATTGGTGGATTTACTTAAACCTATTTCAGTTACTGTAGGTGCCAAGGCAACATTTACAACTTTCATTTAGTTTGTTTTTAATTTGATATTTATATTGTATTTGATTAAAGCTATATTACAATTAACACTTTTTTTATCTTGTTAAGGACCTACACAACAATACATGTACTTCTGTGTGTGATGGGAGTATTCATATTTGTACTGTAGTCCGTATGAAGCAAGTAAGTATAAGTTTAAGTGTCTTTTTTCCTGATCTTTCTCTGAACTGCTCTTATTTCTCAATCTAGTGCAGCTTCATCAGCTGTAGGATGATGGGAATGTACGGAGCCCCTAAAGGGACATGGTGATAGTAATACAAATGGGATGTGTTTAAACATATGTCAATGCTTTTGCGTTCTCTCGCAAATATTTTGTGTTCCCCGAGAAACTTGGCATTTACTCTCTTTCTTTCTCAGGGAATTCAATAATTTAGAAAGAGAACGCAAAGTTTCTCGGGTAAATTCAAACGTTTTGGGAGTGAAAAGACCGCAAAAGTTTTGCGAGAGAAGAACGCAAAGTTTCTCTGGGGAACGCAAAAGTTTTGTGAGAGAACACAAAGTTTCTCTGGGAAACACAGGCTTTTTTCCATCACAATGTCCCTTTAGGGGCTCCGTAGGAATGTCCTGACCAATGACACAAGCATTCAAAAGCCTGGATTTACAGAGACATGTTAATGCATTTGATATAAATTCCAGTAAGGGTGCATAGCGCAAGTGTCTGAGTTTTTGCAGAGCTATGCCCCCCTCTGGCAACAAGCAAAACTGCAACCAGAGTGTGTTTTCTTTGTCTTACGTGGAGTTTGCGTTGGGGTTTTGAATGGACTACACGCCGGTCTCTAATGAATCCATCTTCTACTTTTGTCGCGCGAGTTGTCTTCGCTGATACGGAGAATTGCGGCGAATACACAAATCTGCCAGACATAGCCAGGTGAGCGTGAACGCGCATGACGTCACGCCCAGTCTCAAATTCCAACCCGAATCCCTTTTATTTATTTTACTGTACAGGATTATAGAGGCAATCACAGTGATCAGAGAAAGGCTCATTCAGCCCATCAGGCAATTGTTTATGCATGTATGGGTTAGAAAAATGGGTATTTTTAACATGAACTGTTGCGCAATGCACCTTTAAATAGAGCCAACGCTTCACTGTTGAATATATACACACACATGTGCTGATTTGATGCAACTGACAATAGTTAACGAAAGTAGAGTGTACGTTTTAAAAGATATGTTTTCAAAAATAGTCAAAGCCAAAAGTTTGTCTTCGAGCAACATTTCCGATAAAGAGATTTGCATTTTACTATTTCAATGTATAATTCCATGAATTTGGGATTTGAAGTGGTCACATAATGTTTCAGTGGTCATACAAATCATGTAATTAAAAAGTCCTCATTTAATCTTTATGACGTTACTTTGCAGAAACTGAAGTTTGAGCAGACGATCTGTCAAAATAAAAGCAGAGCTAAAGTGACAAAAATCTTGTTAGAGTTTCCTCCGATCGTCTGCACTTTCTCCAGATTTCAGTCTTCAGGATGTGAGAGAACAGATGATTTCCAGCATGCTTGTGGGACCAAAACATGTTTTTATTTTAGATGAAAGGGTAAATTTCCTGTAAATGTACAATTTCAATATGTTTTTCAAGTTGTAACCACTGATTTCAAATAGTTTAAAGGCTTTTATGATTTTAAATGTTGAAACATTAAAACATTTTTAAAGAACAGTTGCCATTCTCTTTTTTCCTCAATAAAAGTATGTTCGAAGAATTTAAAATTTAAAATTAAGCATGTCTTATTTTATATAATAATAATTTAAATACTAATTGTAGGTGCAACATCAGTTTGTAAATGTAAATGATGTGTTTTGTAATATCTGCAAAAATTTGGGAATTTTAATATAAATATAAAACTATTTTTATTAACTATTTAATACCTTGCACTTGCAACGTAAAATAAAATTAATAGTTATATTTTTTGCATCTTACATCTCACAATTTAGCCTTTTTTTGTATCTTGAAAAAAAAAACTAAACATAAATGTGTATTGTTCTCATTAATATACGCAGGTGTTATACAGGCTCATATCTTCATTTCTTTGCTTTCTCATTATGAGTATGTTGGCATTTAAGTAAGTAAATACAAGTATATTTTAAGTATGTAAGTTCTTTGTTATTAGAAAGCATGGCAAGTTTTGAGTTCCCAGAATGCTCCATGACATTGGTGTATTATGCAGATAACTGTTTAAGGGTTTATATTGTTATTAATGGTGGAATGACCAGTCCTGGGTCTTTCCAATCATTTAGAGCTGTATTGATTAAAAAAATATGTTATATAAAAATATAGTGCATTTGCCTTTTACCCAGAAGGCTTTTAAACATCAAACCTGGATTGACATGAGGGTAAATATGATGACAGTTCCCTTTCGAACGGTCACTTCGTATTGCGTAGCTATACGCAGTGGGGGAAACTCCTTTTCCTCGATTTACTGAAGCCTTTATGTAAAGCGCATTTGCAGCTGCACAGCTAGAACATGAGCGTCTGGCTCGCTCATAGGCTGCGCTGCGGCAACTGCACATCCAATGGCGCAGGCGCCTCTGACGTGCAACCAATGAGATAACTCTGCGTCATACACGTCAGAGCCCGCCAAGGGGGCGTGACCTCAGTCTATAATAGCCCCCGAATTCGCCATTATAGCAGATTTTACTCCTTCAGCGACAAACTTCACGTCTCTGACCATTTATTGAGCCTTCGCCGTCGAACAAGCCTTCAGCCTGAGCCAGCTACAGTTCAGCAGACGACACATTTCACCGTGTTTCTCCTGACGCCGTCTCTCCTGTGGCTATCCGGCGATATCCTTTTCATTGCTCTTGTATATTGTATTATTTGTACGAGCGTTGTTCAAATGCATCGTGTTAAGACCTGCGCCACGTGCGGATGCAAGCTGCACGAGGCGGACGAACACGCTAGCTGCATTCCATGCCTGGGACTTCACCACGCGGAGAATGCACTATCTGCCGGCGGATGTGCGGCCTGCGAGAGCATGCCCATCTCCGTGCTGCGAAATCGGCTAGCCCTCTCCCGTGACGGCGACGCCGCCTCTCCCGCGCTTCCTTTTCCGGCCCTACTTCAGCCAAGGAAGAAGAAGCGCCGCAGCCAACGGCAGCCGGAGAACATGGATGTTAGTGAACGCACGCCGGCCTCGTCCCCGCGTGCCTCACTCTCTCCAACCCGTTCATCTCCGGTCCTGTTCGAGGGAGATCAGCGCCCCCCCCACGTGGCGGGCCTTGTCTCCTTCGGCGGGCCTAGCGAGCACGACGACAGCCTGTCTATCGCTGCGTCTGAGGAAGAATGGCCGGGCTCTTTCGACCCCGTCATGGCTTCCCAGCCAACGCCCAACGCCTCAGCTACCAGGACTAACTCCGACGCGGAAATGCTTCGGATCCTGACGCAGGCCGTAGCGGACCTCGAGCTCGAGTGGGCCGCGCCCGCTGAACCCCCTCGAAGTCGGCTGGATGGCTGGTTTCTGCCAGGGCACCAACAGGCCCCTCGTCACAAGCCAGCGCCATTTTTTCCTGAGGTACACGAGGAGCTTACCAAGGCCTGGCGCACTCCTTATTCCACACGAGGCCCCGCAGTTTTCGCGACGCTCTCCTCCGTGGACGGAGCAGCGGAAAAAGGCTATGAGTCGTTGCCGCCCCTCGAAGAGGCGTTGGCCGCTCATCTCTGCCCGAACACAGCTGCTAGCTGGCGAACTAGAGCTGTGCATCCCAACAAGCCGTGCCGTAGCACTTCAGCCCTCGCCGGACGCGCGTATTCCGCCTCCGGTCAGGCTGCATCGGCCCTGCACACGATGGCCGTGCTGCAGGTTTACCAGGCCAAACTCCTCCGGTCTATGGACGAGGCTGGCCCGGACCCTGAGGCTTTTCGGGACCTTCGGAGCGCCACAGACCTGGCCCTGAGAGCTACTAAGGCCACAGCGCAGGCTATCGGGAGGAATATGGCGAGTTTGGTCGTGCTCGAGCGCCACCTCTGGCTTACCCTCACCGACATTAAGGACGCGGAGAGAACAAAGTTCCTCGACGCCCCAGTATCCAGCACCGGCCTCTTCGGCCCGGCAGTGAAGGGGTTCTCAGAAAGATACACCGAGGCACAGAAAGCGTCCCAGGCCATGCGTCACTTCCTGCCTAAGCGCTCTAGCTCGGCGTCGAGTGCTCACAAGCTAGCCCCGCCGACGCCTCGGCCAACAAAGCCCACGAAGCAGGCCTCTCAGCCCCGCCCTGCGGCTGATGCCCAGCGCCAGCCGAGAGCAACCAAGCGCTTCCCGCTTCCCCGACGCCAAGGCCCCAGACCAAGCGCCGCGCCTCACACAGCGCCGCCAAAGTCGTCCTAGCATGCAGGGGAAAGAGAGAGGGCACGGGTCCCGCACTCGCCGGACCACCCTCGAAGAAGTCAACAAAACTTCCCACAGCCCCTTGTTCAGTTCAGGTGGCTGGGGATTTTATTACTGCAGACAGGCCCGCAACAGTAAGCGCGTTCTTGCAAACAAACGCCGTTTTCACGGCGACCCATATAAAGCACAAAAAGAGTATGTTTCACAAACACAACACGTGGGTTCACGGTCCCCCTTCATCAGGCGGCCCCTCCCCCGTTATAATACTGCCTTCCCTACACGCAAATGCTTGTACAGTCAGTCCAATACTCAATGTGTGCACAAATCACAATATAAGGGTATCAGGTCCCCCTTCACTAGGCGGCCCCTCCCCTGTTGTAACACTGACTTCCCCACACGCGAATGCCTGTACAGTCAGTCCAATACTCAATGTATGCACAAATCACATGATAAGGGTATCCGGTCCCCCTACATTAGGCGACCAGCCCCAGTCAGTGTGTCAAGCCCTAGCCACACGTGTTCTAGCCTGGCAAGCTATCCCCGGTGTGTCGAGTTGGGTCATAAACACTATAAAGCGAGGTTACTCGCTCCAATTCGCTCGCAGACCCCCGAAATTTCAGGCGGTTCTCGAGACTTCGGTGAGAAGCAACGTGGGTCACGTGCTTCGCACCGAAGTACAGAATCTATTAGCAAAAGGGGCGATAGAATTAGTCCCCCCCGCGCTAAAACACATGGGTTTTTACAGCCGCTATTTTCTGATTCCGAAAAAAGACGGCGGTCTCAGACCCATTCTAGATTTGAGACATTTGAACAAAGCTCTCATGAGACGGCCGTTCAAAATGTTAACTATCAAACATATCCTCGCGCAAGTGCGCACGGGGGATTGGTTTGTCACAATGGATCTGAAAGACGCTTACTTTCACATTCAGATAAACCCTCGTCACAGGCCATTCTTGAGATTCGCCTTCGAGGGCCAAGCTTATCAATACACCGTTCTGCCGTTCGGTCTATCGTTAGCACCCCGTACATTCACGAAGTGTGTGGATGCAGCGCTTTCTCCCCTGAGACATCAGGGAGTGCGTGTGTTAAATTATCTCGACGACTGGCTGGTGCTGGCACAGTCGAGAACCGAGCTATTAGCTCACAGGGATTTGATTCTCAGCCATCTAAAATGCCTGGGTTTCACAATCAATGTGTCAAAAAGCAAACTAACCCCCAGCCAGAGTGTGATCTTTCTGGGTACAGTTTTAGACTCGAGAGCGATGACAGCGCGACTCACACCAGAGCGCGCGCTCTCAGTGCGAGCGCTTACAGGCACTTTCAGAGCGCGCGAGCACGCGCCACTGAAGAAATTTCAGAAACTGCTTGGTCTCATGGCAGCAGCATCGCCAGTACTCCGCTTGGGATTACTGCGCATGCGCCCGCTGCAGCACTGGCTGAAACGGCGTGTGCCAACTCACGCATGGCAGTCAGGCAACCTGCGCATTATGGTAAATCACGGTTGTTTAAGAACCCTGATTCCCTGGCGAGCGCAGAACTGGTACCACGAGGGGGTGACAATGGGAACAATTTCCAGAAGGAAAATGGTTCTTACAGATGCGTCCAACCTGGGTTGGGGAGCGCTGCACGAGGGCATGCCTGCATCCGGCCTCTGGTCGAGCACGGAGCAGAGCTTACATATCAACTGCCTGGAGATGAAAGCAGTTGGATTGGCCCTGAAAGCATTTCTGTCGAACCTCAGGGGTCACCACGTTTTAGTCCGCACAGACAATATATCAGTGGTGGCCTACATAAATCGCCAGGGGGGCATCAGGTCAGGAAACCTGCATGCGATGGCGAGAGACCTCCTCTTATGGGCACAAACCAACCTGAGCTCTCTGAGAGCAGCGCATATACCGGGCATCCAGAATGTGGGCGCGGATATGCTTTCACGGGGCAACACTCCCCTCGGCGAGTGGTCCCTGAACCCACAGACGGTCAGTCTGATATGGAAGGTGTTTGGCGAGGCCGAAGTCGACCTATTCGCCTCGAGAATCAACACCCACTGCAAATTGTTCTTCTCGAAGGACAGGGACGCGCTGGCCCATGTCTGGCCCAACCGTCCCCTTTATGCCTTTCCCCCCGTCTCGATGATTCCACAAGTCATCAAACGGGTCAGAGAGAGCGGGTGCCCAGTCCTTCTGGTGGCCCCTCTCTGGAAAACCAGACCGTGGTTCCCGGAACTGGTTCAGTTATCGGACACAATCCCATGGCCTGTCCCACTGAGGAAAGACCTCCTCACACAGGCGAACGGGACATTGTGGCATCCGAGACCCGACTTATGGGCCCTCCATGTGTGGCCCCTCAACGGGTACCCAAAGACCTTCCTGAGAAGGTCTTAAGCACTATATCTGAAGCCAGGGCCCCGTCGACTCGGCGCCTTTACGCTTCGAAATGGTCGGGTTTTTCCAGCTGGTGCTCGAAAAATCAGGCTGACCCAGAGTCATGTGAGATATCTGTAGTTCTCTCATTCTTACAGGAGCTGCTGGATGCGGGTCGCTCCCCGTCCACGCTCAAAGTGTATGTGGCAGCCATAGCAGCACATCATGTTCTGGTGGCTGGCCAGTCACTAGGAAGAAACGACCTGGTCGTCAGATTCCTTAAAGGTGCTAGGAGAATGAACCCCTCCAGACCTCCATCTGTGCCATCTTGGGACCTCTCCACGGTCCTGAGGGCTCTGAAAGGTCCACCTTTCGAACCGCTCCAATCGGTTGATCTAAAACCCCTCTCGCTGAAGACCGCTCTCCTTATGGCTTTGGCATCTATCAAGCGAGTGGGAGATCTGCAGGCACTCTCTGTGAGCCCTGCATGTTTGGAGTGGGGTCCAGATGACTCCAGAGTCATCCTCAAGCCCAGACATGGTTACGTTCCTAAAGTGCTCTCAACACCGTTCAGAGCACAGGTGGTGACGTTATCAGCCCTCCCTCCTTCTGCAGAGGATGGAGAGGTTAATCTTCTCTGCCCTGTCAGAGCGCTGAGAATCTATCTGGAGCGTTCTGCGTCTTTTAGACAATCAGAACAGCTTTTTGTCTGCTTTGGTGGTAGATCCAAGGGGGATCCAGTCACTAAGCAAAGACTGTCTAGATGGATAGTGGATGCTATTTCTATGGCTTATACCGCAGCGGGTCAAGTTTGCCCTATAGGCGTCAAGGCCCATTCAACCAGAGGTATGGCCTCGTCATGGGCTTGGTCATCTGGCATTCCCATTAGTGATATTTGTGATGCGGCCGGCTGGTCCTCGCCTTCCACATTTATGAGTTTTTATAATATGGAAGTGCCTTCCCTGCAGGCGAAGGTGCTTTCGGTATGATTAAGACCCGTGGGTGGCCGGTCTTGTCATATATTACTGTGCACAATCACATTCACATATATACATGAAACCCGCTGCTGGCCGGTTGTAGTTCATACATAAACCCGCTGTGGCTGGTTATATTTATATATATATAAACCCGCTTTGGGCCGGTTATATGACATATACAAAACCCGCTTTGGCCGGTTATATGACATATATAAATTCCATACATATATAAAACCCGCTTCGGCCGGTTATATTCCATAACAGATATCAACCCGCTTTAGCTGGTTAAGATTTCATATATAAACCCACTTGACTGGGTATATGTTCGTATACTAATAACCCCGACAGAGTCTGGGTTCATTGGTGTAGTATATTGGGTATTTCTACTGATGTATACTACGGAGATCTGACGGTGTCTGGTCTATTTTTACATAAATTATGCGGTTATGGCTTGTTCTGTACGCTCAGGGGTCCTGAGTTGCAGTGACAGCCAGTTACTCAGTGCGGCGTTTTGCATGGCGTCCCCACTGCGTATAGCTACGCAATACGAAGTGACCGTTCGAAAGGGAACTACTCGGTTACTCACGTAACCTCAGTTCCCTGAGTTAGGGAACGAGTATTGCGTAGCCAGCCGCACTATGGTAACATGGCAAGTTGTCGCTTCAGTCGTTAAACCTGCTATAATGGCGAATTCGGGGGCTATTATAGACTGAGGTCACGCCCCCTTGGCGGGCTCTGACGTGTATGACGCAGAGTTATCTCATTGGTTGCACGTCAGAGGCGCCTGCGCCATTGGATGTGCAGTTGCCGCAGCGCAGCCTATGAGCGAGCCAGACGCTCATGTTCTAGCTGTGCAGCTGCAAATGCGCTTTACATAAAGGCTTCAGTAAATCGAGGAAAAGGAGTTTCCCCCACTGCGTATAGCTACGCAATACTCGTTCCCTAACTCAGGGAACTGAGGTTACGTGAGTAACCGAGTAGTTTTCATTTTCGGTGCACTGTACCTTTAAATAATACACCACACCACCTGATGCATTTTCTATCACTTTATATATTGTGGTGAATATTCAGAGATCATCTCTTTGGTTGTGTTTGTTGGTTGTCTAATATTGTGCTAAAGATATATTTAGCTATATATATATATATGTATTTAAAAAAATATCGGTATCCTACTTGCTTAGGCTATATAATATATATATAATCAAGTACCCGTATTTTTTTTTACCTGTTATATACGCATACTGTTATAGCAGTATTTGTGTTCATTATTTTAGTATTCAGTAGTGAACATAGCCATTGTCTCTTATTAAGGTCTCCCTCCATCGCATCACTGTCTCTCAGAAAATTAAACAGTGTTTCAGATGATAAAACCCTAAATCGCGTAATTTTCCACCTCATGGGGCCGGGTGTGTGAGCGGCGCTATAATATATTGTTCTTGGTTATGAAGAGATTCCAGCACGTAAGGCACTTTTTGCCTCACGAGACACACTGTGGCGCTTCAGGAGGAATATAAACAGGTTTTGGCTCACCTCCTTTGCCCTCTTGTTTCAAACAGTGAGGGTCTTTCTCTCTCCTCGTCTTTCCTCTCAGCAGGTTTATTCCTCTCAGCGGGTTTATTCCTCTCTCTCGGAGGCCTGAGTGCTTGCAGCGTGATTCCAGCGGCCATTAGCTCGACGAGAGGTAGAGAAGATAAACGCGCGGGCGAGTAAACACACACACACACACACACACTCGCACCCCGCTGCTCGCCACGGGCCAAGAGTTCCTGAAGAATCCTGAAGATTTCCCAGACCTAATCACATCTACAGTTTCTCTCATCTGGAGGTTCATATTGTCATCTCTGACCTCTAGAGAACCACTTACGTGACACACACCTGTTCTGCCTCAAACACTACAGTTTTAGGTGTTCAATTCGGTGTTATTTACTATTTTCTGCACAAGTTTTAGATAGAAACTTGATTTTATATGTAGAATGTTCCCCTTGTTGCCAGGGTGTTGCTAAGCACTTCTCTTCTATTGTGTGATGTTGCTATGCAGTTGGCAGTGTTATAATACCAGGGTCGTTGCTAGGGTGTAACTGCTACGTTGCGGTTAATATGTTGCTAGGGTGTTCATAGTTGTCAGGGCATTGATATTCAGTTGCTAGGGTGTTAAAAGTACCTGCTAAGGTGTTACTAGGTGATTTCTAAGGTGTTTGGCTTGTTGCCATGTTTTTAAATTAGTTCCTCAAAAACTTTTATGTTAGATGTGATTAAACGATTTGACAGCACTAACTTAAATGCATAAGTTTGTTAGGTTTATTAATTACATTTTTTTGTAACGTTGCAGAAAGTTATAATGTTGTCAGCACATCCTCTTGCAAGGTTTTAAAACATCTTTACCACGTCAAAATTTTCACTGTGCTTTTTATTTAATATTGTATTTAAATGCACAGATTTTATTAAAATTTCAACTGAAACGTTCATTGCGTTTGGCTTTTTGTCGTAAAAATTACGACAGTGATTTTTTTAAGCTAAATTTTTCGCTATTTTAACAATGTTTCAGAATGTTTTATATTGGTTGTAGGCTATACATTTAAGATACAACTTTTTGACCAAAAATGAACGTCTCGAGGCGTCGCGGAAAAGACCAGAAAGGAGGATAAGATGAAGGACCACTAGCTTGGATTTGATTCACTTGAGTTATCATTTTAGCATTCATTAAATGCATGTTTATTACTTAGGACCCTGTGAACAGCCATGAAAAGACATTTGTGAACCGGACGAGAGATTATACATGAAGAAGAGTGACAGAATCGTGCCAACGGCTGGTATATATAGATCTTTACCACACAACATGTATTATGAATTCACAGACAAATGGGCTTTTGCTGTCTCTGCTGTACAGATGACTGTATTTATGAGTTTTAAACATGACACACGGCCACGAGGAAAGACGTGGTGAAGAAAGACTCAGTCAATTACGTCGCAACAAGCACAAAACACTTTCAAAACACACGAGGCTGAGTGAATAAAGACTCAACATTCGTGTTTAGGAGAACTAGCCGGGAACGCGCTAACTGTGGGTTTATTTCCCGCCCGGCCAGAGGCTCCTCCATTCTTTATGATTTGCCGGCTTTCAGAAACGATTCCTTGTTCATTTGAGCTTAACTCTCGCTGACTGCTTGTGTTTGTGGAGCTCGGGTTCGTCTGGCGGGAGAGAGTAACGTATCTATCGGGTAAAGCTGCGACCTCTGTTTGATTTCTCTTCACACAGAGTTTAAGACGAATAGTCGAGCTCATCTGTGAGGGACTTTTATCTTCCGCAAGAGGATTTTTTTTTCTAAATAAGAGCGTAATGGGGAAAGGAAATACATCAACGTTCCAATAAATGTAATATGTAGATAAAGAGGTATTTGTCAAAGCAACTTAAGCGAGGGCGGCCATTTTGTTCAAACGCGCTGCTCGACTGGAATCCATTGATTTTATTTCATTTAAAGGGGTCATGAAGTGGCTTTTTTTTTAAAATTATATTGTTGTCTGAGGTCAACTTATGACGTTCGCTTGGTTTTTACATTGAAAAACATCAAAATGAATAAGTAATAGGCTATTTTCTACCCTAGTTTTGAGCCTAGCTCAAAAACGCTCGGTTTTTATGGGCGTCTCGCATTGAAGACTTGGAAGTAAACGCCCACTGCTGTGAGTGGATAACAGTTTTGCATAATAATGAGTTTCAACTCACTCGTCAGTGCACATGGGGGAAATTGTTTTGAAAACTTCCAATGTTGTAAAATGGCAACCGGAATGATTCGCCCATACATGTTCGACCCAGAGTCCGATTCCGAATCGCAGGACAATGAACCAACAACACCTCAAATACAACGGATACTTCAGCCTGTGACAGCGTGGTAAGTTATTGTTAATTGTTTATGCTACTTCTAATGTAGGCTATCTTTAATGTTTTTATAGAAATTTTACTCACATAAGTGTGTTGCACCATTCCTGTCGGATCCAATATAGAAGGCACAGCACCGTTTTTCAATCTTAATCGGTCTGCAAATCCTGTCTCGACCTGTGTCTTGTTTACAAAACAGTCCTCGGCGAAATGAAGCGAACAAACGGACAATGTTTTACCCACATCAGCTGGAAACTCATTAAAAATAAATTTTAACCATGCATTCCTATTGGAATCCAGAGGAAGCTTATGCAGCGACTGTCTTCTTCCACCACCAGGCACTGCACAATATTTAGTAAACGGCATGTTTACTGCTCGGTAGCTCGATCCGGTTTGTCATCACGAGGTAGGCCTATGTTATTTAGCTATGCCTGTAATGCGCGAATCGGTGGGCGGGGCTAAACCGGCCGTGTTGAAGTAGGCGTTGATCTTCTTCTGCGGGGATGCTGTTTTATCCTCTTTGACGTCATAGTTCCCCAGTTTGAAAAACGAGTCGTTTGCTGAGCCTGGTGTCAATAAAAGCATTTATTGGACTAACAAGGACGTTTTCAGTTCTGAAACTTACAGGATATTCTTATAATATGGTGACCTCTTAGATGTCAAAAGCTCAAGGAAAATTTTATTTCTCAGTTCATCACCCCTTTAATTCAATTGTTCTGCTCTGGAAATGAAAGATCCCAGTATCACATCTGAATAATATCTTAGTTTGGGAAACATGAGGATGAACAAAAGCGAAAGAGAGAGGAAACGGAAATGTGATTGAGGAGATCAAATGCATTTAAGCGAAATGATGAATGTGTCGTTAGAACTGTCTTGGAAACTTTTTTAATAATGTATTTAGTGTTCAGATGCCTCTGTTTTTGTTAAAATGAGGGAGGCCACGATAGTCCATCACTCATTTGGGCTTTTTACATGTAAGTTAGTTGTAGTTGTGTTTCTGCAAAAAAAACAAGTATTAGCTACTGCATTGAAACTATCGGTAGTCAGATGGGCTGAGGTTTTGGTATTCAAATATACAAAAACAAAACAAAACACAGCAAAAAATAAATAAAAAAAGGTTTTAAAACGGTATTTAATTCATGATTAAAATGGTAGTTAAATGTAACTAAGAATTATATTGATTTAATTCTATATTGCACAATTGAATATAATTTTATAAAATATAGATATAATTCAATGTTTTATTTTTTTAATTATTTGTATTATCTGTATTATTAGCTTATTTATAAAGTATTTTGCATGTAATGTAGTTAAAGGTACCAATCAATTAATATGATTTCGATCTTTAAAACTATTTAAATCATGTTGAAAATGTAATGAAGAGTATATAGGCCGATTATATAATATATTTTGTACTAATACAATTTATATATTTAATTAGTTATGCACAATTGAATGGAAAATAATAAATTTGTAATTTTACTATCTTTATTTTTTCTCTTTATTATATTGTATTTTTCATATAATGTACTGTAGTTAAAAGTACCAATCAACTAAATTAATAATTCAGTTTTCAAATTGACAAGAATAAATAACTATCTTAAAAAAATAATTACTGTTTAAAATGTTAGTTAAATGTAAGTAATACTATTATATTATATACTTTTTTGGCACATTAACAGAAAATAAAATAAAAACAAAATTAATTCATAAAATAAATAAATTATATATATAATGTATCTATTTATTTATTTTATGAAAATGTTCATATATATATATATATATATATATATATATATATATATATATATATATATATATATAATTTATTTATTCAATTAATTTTTTTAACCTGATCATGTTGTTTGTGAGGTTGTCCTGTTCTATAATAATCATTGCTTGGGCTGACATGATTTGGTGGTCGACTTTTTTCCCTGACAGTCCTTGTATCTTATTTTTAGTTTTTAATAACCATGTCGTTTCTGGTTTCCCACAGACATGATGACAAGCCGTGACAAAACTCAAAAGTTCAAAAGTCAGCGTGCCGACATCTGCTATCAAACAAACAATCTAACAAATACGCGAGTAAACAAACGCTTGCAGTGAGTGTGAGACGACTGCGTCATAGGGAAGAAGTCAGAGAGCGGGTTGAAGATGAGCAGGTTAACAGGCTTCATGTCTGTGTGGTTTAGTGTGTGAGATTAAGATTAGAGCACCTCCTGTCTTGAACTCACCCAGATAATTAGCCAATGATTCATTCACCCTCAAGTCATCCTAGGTGTATATGACATTCTTCTTTCAGACGAATACAATCAGAGTTATATTAATAAATATCTTGGCTCTTTGTAATGGCAGTGAATGCATGTATATTTTTCATGTAAGTCCATAAAAGTGCATCTATCCGTCATAAAAGTGCATCTATCCATCATAAAAGTGCTCCACACTGCTCCGGGGGGTTAAGGCCTTCTGAAGCGAAGCCATGCGTTGTTTAAAAAAAATTTGTTTGGCCGGAAGCTAGTTATTTTACTTTATAAAGTTTTTTTTTCTTACACAAACACATGGCTTCACTTCATAAGGCCTTTATTAACCCCCCGGAGCAGTGTGGAGCACTTTTATGATGGATAGATGCACTTTTATGGACTTCAAAAAATATACATCCATTCACTGCCATTACAAAGAGCCAGGACATTTATTAATATAACTCTTGTTTGTTTTTGTCTGAAAGAAGAATGTCATTTACACCTAGCATGACTTGAGGGTGAGTAAATCATGGGCTAATTTTCAGTTTTGGGTGAACTATCCCTTTAAAGATCTGTGTTTGAATCGATGTTTGTGTCGTCTGTTGTGTTGAGGTCACGGCCTGACCGATGAAGGTTTGTGTTTCGTCTGTCGTCGTCTGACCCCACGCCGCCACCAAACTCCTCATTAGGAAAACAAACTGACTAATGAGGTGAAAGAGTCTTTCTTCTAATAATGGCTGAAGTCATTAGAGCTCCGGTGAGACTCTTAGCAGGTGAAAGTCTTCGCTTCACCATTACTTTAAACATAATGCACAAACAAATATTACATCTAAATGAAAAAAAATTTGACACTTTACAATAAGGTCTCATTTGTTAACATTATTTAATGTATTAACTAACATGAACTAACAATGAGCAATGCATTGTTACAGTATTTATTCATCTTTGTTAATGTTAGTAAATGAACGTCCAGCCATTCATTGTGTTCATGTTAGTTCACTAATGAAACTAATGAAAACTTTTTGGAAAAAAAATAAAAAAATTAAACTTTATATTGTTTTTTATTGTTTTTTTATTGTTTTGTTATTTTTGACTTTTTCTTTACAGCAGTAACCTAATAATAAAAATGCATTTTATTATTTAATATATTTTTGCATTTTTCTTTACAGCAGTAGCCTATATATAATTGTATGATTGTAAAGTTGTATTATATAATATAATTTTAAAATAGTCAATATTTGCAAACCTGTGACCACGCATTAGCAGAGTTAAGATTTTGTATTTGTAATTTGAATTTGAAATATATATTTTTTTAAATCCTGTATTTCATTTTTTAAAAATAATTAAATATTTTATATTTAGTAATTTTGATAAATAATTATAATATCATAAATGTGTCTAATTATTGATACTTTTTATATTTTATCTTATTGCTGTTGTTTTTTATTAAAGCCACACTAGGCTGTTACACATAAATTAACACTGTAATTACGCCACCTAAATATGCAATAAATAAATGTAAATGATAATGCGATTTACTAAAGCTCATGTGAAACTACACTGATCTGAAATCTGTGACTAGAATATTTGCCAGATGTTTTTCTGCTACTATTTCACACTGTTTCTATGATGCGATTCACATATAAGAGGCCTTTGAATATTCATTCATCACCATTAAAAGTAATTAATCCAGCAGAAATCATAGGGGAAATATCATCAGTGTCGTCCAGATGATCCAACCAGAACACATGAACATCCTCAACATTTTGGGCTGTCAATCAATACACGTATCTGCATATCATGTAATTAATTCAGTCATATTAACCACATACTGTATATCAATATGAATGAAATCAGTGCTGTTCACTGTTTCACTTTGCAGATTTTTCCCACTTACACCGGAATGGAAAGTTTGACTGACATATTCGTTTTGTTTGTGTCATTTAGGCGTGGAGTTTATGTGAAATAGTCACTGCAATCATAGACTGGAGTGGAAAAATTCATTATCAATCCAATACTGTTAAAAGAAAAAAAAATACTCATATTTTTAATAGATGTTTTGCGACTCGTTCTGTAAATGGTGTGAAATTGCAGCCCGCATAAACACCATGAACATTTAATCAGTCATATAACAGCGTGATTATGTCTAAAGATAGGTAGCTATTCTGTCAAAACTGTATTTTAAAATCTCCTGAAATTGGGGCCTTTGAACATTTGAACCCTTAAATGCATGAATGTTTCGCCAATCATTATCACATATTCGATATTTTAACATTGATGGATCTCTAGCTGCCACAATAGTATTAAACTCTCCTGATATTTTAATAACAATTGCAAAAACATAAAAACGAAGCATATTACCCAATATTTTGATCGCTGGCTGCCTCTTCACCAAATTCATCCTCAAGTGACTGGTATATCACACCGAATGTGTATGTGACAACGAAATAAATTGCTGAGCCATTTCAATTTTCGCTGATATATATTATTTTGTGTTATGCCTGCCGCGTTGCCATTGTGACATCGTCACCTTGAGGAAAAAAGGTGAATTGCACTCAAAGATCCAATTATTGTTGCGCAGAAAAAAATACGAACACTATTACATTCCTCGGGTCATTAGCGACCCTGTACAGTTTTTATCAAAAATTTATTAGAAAACATGCATTCTTCCACATATATATTTTTTCTTGTTATATTGTTTTTATTTAGATTGAGGAATACTAAGAAGGATGAATGAATGACGTCCCGAGTCGATGAAGACCCGAGGCATGCCTTTAACTAGTCATATGTACGTCGACTTCGAATAAAATGGCTACTGTTACTGGTCCTACTTGACCTGCTCTGAGAGGGATTCAAAACAAGGACGCTAAAAAAACGCAGCCGCTAGTGTCAATCGCTAGAGTGCCTCTTGAGATTAGGGAAGTGAGGTTTTTACGCACAGCACTTACTGGCCTACTTTACACTCACCCCCTTAAACCTCAATCTCATCCGGGTCACGGCACCAACTGTAAGCGGTCCTACTCAACCTGCTCTGTAGTGTGTTTCCCGAAAGCATCGTTAGCCAACTATGGTCACAAGTTCCGTCGTTATCAGCCATTCAACGAGTCGCTGTTTCCCGAAACCATCGTTCCAACGAACATTCGCAAACAGCATCGCAGACTTGTGTGTTTGGATCGACAGCTCTCGACCTGTGGTTACAAGCAGAGTTTCTTATTTTCATGTCACGTGAACTTAATAAATCCTTATCTTGAGCAAAATGAGCATTCAGTACAATCTGTGTATTTTATTTAGAATACATATTATGTCATTTACGTCTTTTAGTTTGTCAAGAGATTTAAAGTGTCGTTTTTTGAAGAGTACAGATGTGCGAACATGCTCTGGTAAGTAAGAACGAGCCTATGATTGAACCTGGAAATAAAGCAAAATAACTGAGAAAAATGAGAAATAGTCCTCCGATGCCATGTCAGTAATTTATAGCAAAACATCTAGCATTAATTCGATCTCAAACAGTTTACTTAAAAGTAGCTATTACTCCAACTGCGTGACATCATAAACCAACGCGGTTGAACGACCAATTTACGACAATATGGTTTTGGGAACCAGTCGTGATTAGCTAGTTGATTTCTTCAACGATGCATCGTACTATACGGTAGTTAAGCAGCGAGTTACGGCGTTGTACGGGAAATGCACTCCTGAGCAGGATTCGAACCTAGGTCTCTGCCGTGGGCGCTAACAAAGATGCTAAACACCGTAACCTCTAGCCTCAATCGCTAGTGTGCCTCTTGAGGCCAGGGGAGTGAGATTTATATGCACAGCTCTTACTGGCATACGTTACTCTACTATCATAACAGGAATATCTCATCTCTGTAGGACAATGACATTAGGAGGTGCTGTTTATCACCGGGAGAGAAACCCACTCGGATGACTTTGACACACACACACACACACACACACGAGCAGGTGACTTTGGTGTTGAAATAGCTCCAGATCATCTGGCAGCGTTTCTGCAGCGGTTTGACATTGCTGGTGGTGTCCGAGTCCGAGCCAGACTGTCTTTCCTGGGGCGAGTGTTTCCTCCGGTGACTCGAGCAGCCGCTCTAAACGCTTTACTGCAGCCGCTTTTGGGATGCAGCTTTCCTCTGTTGTGGGTATTTGGTTTCAGTTGAGAAAAAGTGTCCAATTAGGGAAGCCACAGTATCGATCTGCAAAACGAGTCAATTTCAAACAAACACACACACACACACACACACACACACACACACACACACACACACACACACACACACACACACACACACACACACACACACACACACACACACACACACACACACACACACACACAGAGAGAGAGAGAGAGTTTAAAATAGCAAGTCAGTGTTGAGTTTGTCTTTATCCACATATTTACTGCTAAAGACAAAACACATACTGAAGAAAAGCCATTGTACCTTTTGGACAAGACAGTATGATTTTAAGATGTGTACCATGGTAATAGCATGTTTCTTTTTGGTTTTACCATGTTATATATCAAGGTATCGTACAGTACTTGTTTGTAAGGGTATCCACATATTTATTGTTCCTGCTCTGCCTGTAGTTTATCTGTCAGTATTTCTCAGTATTAGCTAGTTTGTTCAGTTAGCGATCATGTATAGTTTCAGCACAAGAAGTGAGGAAACATTACACAGGGTTTCCTTTGAACCCGGCTGTGCGCTGATAAATGCTTGTTGCCGCAGTTTCATTGAAAGTTTGCTGGAAAGTCTTTCAATACCCCCTTTCAAGTGCTTTGTTTGTGTGAAGTGATCCGCGTCCCCCGTTGCGAATGAAATTAAACTGGAAAAAATAATCACCAAGCCACTGTCTTTCATAATCACAATGTAGTACAAAGCAAAAACTACAAATTAACTCAAGGGTAAAATGTTAGGGAAGGAAAACATTTGTTAGAATGTATTTGCCGTTTTAGCTAGCCACCAAAATTGCTAACTCCTATGCTAGTCAATGTAGCCATCTTCAAATTTCAATGCTAATTGCATTTAGCCATAAATTATACTTGTTGTGACAGAACAATTTAGTTTTTACACACGTTCTGTTTTTAAGGTGGTTTCCCAGGCTAGTTAGCATTTCATGCTAATGTTCATCTGCGAGTCGCAGTGGGAGCTTGTTTGCTAACCCTCTACACTGTCCCTGTGAATGAATATTCTCAAGCAAGAATGTCGTTTGTTTGTTTTTAGCCACCAACGAGCCTTAACCAGGAAAACAGTGCGTTAGCAGCCAGGTGTAGCGGAAAACATCTCAATTTTAGCTTATCGCACTTGTTAAACAAACATGGCGTATCTTCATAATACGTACAATCACATTATACACATGATGAATATGAACTAGCGTTATCAGTAAATGATGTCTGAGCTGCAGCAGAGTGATAGTCATGCTAAAGTAATCAGTGATGCTAAGGTGTAGTCGTGTTAGCGCAGCGCAAAAGAATCAGACCTGTTTCTAGGAAACAAAAACCTGTTGGTTTTTATTCAGGAGCTGTGCTTTTGAATGTTGTTGTGTGTCATGATGGGATTAGCAATGATGTTGACCCATGCCGTTTCACTCCACATACAGGAAGTTAGCAGAGGCAAAAAGGAAGTTGTAGCGGTTATATGAGTCTCAAAGCTGCGATTCTGGATATTTATAAACCTTAGGATGAATTTTAAGTTTTTATTTTTATGTAATTAGCAGTGCTTGCTTAAATTAGCCTTGCTAGTGCTCATACTCAAGGTTAAGAGTTTGTGGATGATAAAACAGGGAAGTAATCAATTCATAACTACATTCAACATAGCAACATGCTAAAAATATTGTTCTGAGCACATTAGCATAGCAAAGCAATAGCAACCATTCCGAATGACCTAGCATTGTGGCGGCTTCCCAGCTAACAGGACTAATGTTATCTAAACTAATGCTGTGGCAAGGTTCTCTCAGAGTTATGAACAAACATTATATCCAGTAATATTATTAAAACATTATCTGGTCTTTAATAATGTTTTCTGAACATTATTTATACATTGTTCATGGAATGTTTCTATCAGAAACGTGTGGATGTAACTTTTTTTAAATGTTACTACAAGTTTCAGAATGTTAGAGAACATTCAAAAGTAACATTCCCATAACATCTGAAGCATGATAAAATGTAATGTTTCCCAAACATTCACGTAACTAAGAAAAAACTTT
The DNA here is from genome assembly GCF_051911475.1 of Siphateles boraxobius. NCBI lineage: Eukaryota > Metazoa > Chordata > Actinopteri > Cypriniformes > Leuciscidae > Siphateles > Siphateles boraxobius. The sequence goes on along the minus strand of NW_027508733.1, from coordinate 2,162,734 downwards.
TAAAAAATTTGTTTAAAACTAACGCAACCAATGTTTTTACACTTTCATGTCAAGATAATAGGCTAGTGGATAATGTTAGCGCATAGCTAATTAGCCAAGCAGTCATTATTTTAAAAAATCAATTCAAAATCAAGTCAACATTTCGTTTCTAATCAACAATCTGTTGAGTTACAGCAAGTGACCTAAGTTGTGAATGTCATTTCTTGTATTTTTTTTTACTTCATTAGCATGTCTCATCCATTTTTGATTTTTAGCGCAGGTTAGTCCCGGCTAGCAACTATTGTTTCCCATACCAGCTAACAAGCAATCGATGCGTTAGTTCAGTCCCCTTCCTTGCTCTCCGTCATAATGATTATATTTAGCATTAGCTTGCAAAACACAATCCCATTTCCATAATGCCAACATTTTGAGTTTCGTGTTTAGCTGCTCTTTATGTGTGCGCTAAATAGCTTACGCGATGTCTGTTTATGTTGTACTTGAGGTTTGTGTGCGGGGTTACCACTATTAAAATCCAAACACTTGTAATCCAGCTAGTCCTAAAACTATCAAACCCAACAGATGGATGACACAATGACTTTGAGTTCGCAACAGGACGGCTAGCTACTTGCTATCATGCTAAAGGTGTCTCATTAAAGTCATGATGTAGTGATCAAAACCCATTTTACTTTTGTTATGTGACAGTATTTCAGGAGGTATAATAAAAAAAAGTGTGGATGACTTAATTTTACACATCAAGATGATGTAAATGTCGTTGATTCAGAGATACTCTAAACACTAAGCTAACATGTAAATAAATTGCATCAAACTTGATGTCATCTTGACATTTGGTCCCCAAACCGTTAGCGTATGTTGTAAGTTAGCAGATGTACGTTGACTGACAACCAGAGGACGCTGCTGTGTAGCTTAACCGCGATGCCCCGACTTCTTGTTATTGAGTTATAATGAGTTCCTTAACTGTTTATCTGCTAATTTATTTATGATGAAGTTGTAGCGGCGTGTATGCCAAGACTGGAAGTCATTAAGGGACTAATTAGTGGAGTTTTGGTGGCAGCCATGTTTGGTGGCGGAGAGAGTTCATGGCTTTTGCATCGCAGACGAAGACACACTCTCGCTTTCCTTCCCCCGGTGCCAGTTGTAACATCAACGCTCTGGCGTTTTTCCAGGCCACCTGGTGTGAGGCAGAGACTAGCGTCTCGAGGGCAGGTTAAAATCTGGCGCTCGCTAGCAGCTCGAGGGGCCTTGGCTATATAGAGGCCACCAAACGCCGATGCTCTTTCCCAGATACGGTGACCGAACGCGACCTCTCTCGGATCACAGCTGCCGGGTCATCACCGGTACTGGCTGCTGTCGTTAGATTATATATTTAGAGATGGGAAGCCACTAGCATTGCTAGTTTTACTGTTCTTACAAACAAAAACAAAACAAATAAACTGTCCTTTTTCTGTTTTGGGGAAGCTTTAAAGAGAATGTGTAAAAAAAAATTGCATGTTAAAATAGTCAAGTCAAGTCTTTTTTTATATATATATAGTGATTTTTACAATTCAGATTGTATTAAAGCAGCTTTACAGGGAAAACTACTTACAAACTACTTTTAAACTAGAAGTAAGCCAATTCTAAGTTGAAGAACATACAGCATGGATTCAAAATAACTCTAATATTTGACATATTATTAATTTAAAGTTTTTAAATTTAAAGTGTAAGAAGATATATTTATTATAAATAATTGTAATGTTAATATTTGAATATTAAACTATTTAAAAAATATATTAATATAAGTTGAATTTATAACATTGAGGTTATAAACAACTGTTTATTTATTTATTTTTATTTATATTTATATTTTTAATATTTTAAGGGTAAGAACATACATTGAGGTTATAAATCATTTTAGTGTTAATATGAAAATAAATTATATTTAAAATATGTATTTATATTTCTCATTTTAATATTTTAAGTGTAAAAACATACTTTGATGTTATGAATCATTTTAACAGTCATGTTTAAATTTTAATATTTAAAATATAGTTGCATAATCATTTTAGTGTTAATATGAAAATAAATTCTATTTAAAATATGTATTTATATTTCTCGTTTTAATATTTTAAGTGTAAGAACATACTTTGATGTTATAAATAATTTAAACAGTCATGTTTAAATATTAATATTTAAAATGTAATTTTAACTATTTATTTATATTTCGAATTTGAATATATTAACTGTAAGAATATAATAAGAACATATTTAATTACATATCAAATTAAAGTTATGAACCTGCTTAGGGTTATAAACGTTTTTATTAATAATATTTTAATATTTAAAATATTGATTTATATCCCTAATTTCAATATTTTAAGTGCTGCTTGCAAACATTCATAAACTATAATCTAGTTTTTCTTTACTCTGGAGTGTTGGGAAATATAGCACATTATTTTCTGATTTAATTTTCAGTTCTCCTGGAGTCATATTTATTATATACATTTGTGCAGTAACTCCTGAATCTTACAGGATTTGTGTGAGGAGATTCAGTCGTGTTTACAGTACCTGTGTGACGCGATTGAAACGCTGGTCACGCGCACAACACACACACATTCATGCGGCTCCAGGGTTCAAGCTTTAAAGCCAGACTTTCACTAAGTACTTTATCCTTTATTTTCCACCATCTTAGTTCTTACAAACAGTCAGCATAATAATCTCTCCTCCGAAACAAACCAAACAAGAGCTGGATCTTCCCCGAGGACGTCACATGACCTTGTTAGCCGGGCTAAATTGGCCTAAGTATTAAAGGCTTGTTAGATCTCGGCTCCATTAGTGAGAGTCAGTGCAAAAAACAAGATGTCCTCTATCTGTGAGACGGTCAGTGGAAAACACACTGTTGTAAAGCCAGTGTGTCCGGTGGTAATGGACGGCTGTTTCACACTCGTTTACCTCGTCTCGACATTAAAAGCATAATCAGTTTGATGCTGTCTGAGTCGAGACGTCGTGGGAAAAACACAATCTTACCAAGGAAACCATGATGAAAAGTATAATATACTTCAAATTACTGACCAGCAGCAATATATATATATATATATATATATAGTGCTGCTCAAAAGTTTACACACCCCTTGCAGGATCTGTGAATACTTTTAACAAAAAGGATCATACAATATGCATGTAATTTTTTATTGAGTACTGTCCTGAATAAGATATTTTACATGAAAGATGTTTACATATAGTACACAAGACAAAAAAATTGCTGAATTTATAAAAAATGACCCTGTTCAAAAGTTTATGAACCCCGTTCTTAATAATGTTGTTACCTAGATGATCCATGACTGTTTTTTTTTTTTTTTTAGTCCCTTGTTTGTCCTGAGCAGTTAAACTTTCTTCAGAAAAATCCTCCAGGTCCTAAATAATTTTCAGTTTTCCAGCATATTTTGCTTATATGAACCCTTTCCAGCAGTGACTTTATGATTTTCAGATCCATCTTTTCACACTGAGAACAATTGAGGGACTTAAACACAACTATTACAAAAGGTTCAAACATTCACTGATGCTGCTGAAGGAAACACAACACATTAAGTGAAAAATTTGAACAGGAAGAAGATTAATATCAAGCAACAGAAGATACTTGCATATTTCATGGAAAACAAATACGATTCCTTGATCTTTGAGTTAAAAAATCTTTCACCTCCCGGTGAAAATAACATGCATTTTGCATGATCTCTCTTATTTAGTTAAAATTAGTCACATTTTCACATATTCTGCAAGGGGTTCACAAACTTTTAAGCAGCATTGTGTGTATGTGTGTGTGTATATATATATACAACTCTGGAAGAAATTAAGACCACTGCAAAATTATCAGTTTCTCTGGTTTTTCTATTTATAGATATGTGTTTGGGTAAAAATTACCATTTTTGTTTTATTCTATAAACTACTGACAACATTTCTCCCAAATTCCAAATAGAAATATTGTCATTTAGAGCATTTATTTGCAGAAAACGACAACTGGTCAAAATAAGAAAAAAGATGCAGTGTTGTCAGACCTCGAAAAAATAAGTTCATATTCATTTTCTAAACAACACGATACTAATGTTTTAACTGAGGAAGTTAATTAGCAGAAATCAGTATTTGGTGGAATAACCCTGATTTTCATTGGTGTCTTGGCACGCTCTCCACCAGTCTCTCACAGTGATGTTGGGGGACAAAAACTCAAGCGGCTCGGCTGTGTTTGATGCTTGTGACCATCCATCTTCCTCTTGATCACATTCCAGAGGTTTTCAACGGGGTTCAGGTCTGGAGATTGGGCTGGCCAGGACAGGGTCTTGATCTGGTGGTCCTCCATCAGGTCCTTGATTGCCCTGGCTGTGTGGAGCGTTGTCCTGCTGGAAAAAACAATCCTCAGAGTTGGGGAACATTGTCAGGTCAAGTCACCTTCATTTATACAGCGCTTTTAACAATAGAGATTGTTTCAAAGCAGCTTTACAATAGGCGCCTTTTCATTACAGATTTGTGCAAAACTTTTTGTTTTTTTCTAAATGTCGCCAAAAAACTATAGCGAAGTGTCGGCATTTCCATAACTGATGCTATGCGACTAAAGCGTCATTTTATTTCTCTTGCGAAGTCATTCCAAAAATCACGGTGACGGATGTTGGTAGGTTTACGTATATCCCAGCTGCCGCACTGGCCATTATTAATAATCGAAGGAGACGTGTGTGTGTGTTATCCAAGCATTAATGACAAGGAAAGACTCTTATACTGTGAGCGGCTCATATGAGGAGTTTCTGGTGTTTCTCCCTTGGTTCTGCTTCCAGGTCTTGATTGTGGCATTTCTTTGAGGTTAATGCCGAGTTCAGACTGCATGATTTTAGCCCCGATTTTGGCTCGCCGACAGGTTTTTAGAAATCGCAGACAAAATCACAGGCAAATCGGTGCTCGTTCACGCGAGTGACAATCACGCAGTGTGAATGAGCAAAGACGCGATCTGAGAGAATCGCCGACGAGTCGCCGACGCCCGTGAGATATTTGGCATGCTAAATATCTGGACCTGTCGGGGATTCACAATCCTGCTGTGTGAAAAGTGTTCTGACTGAAAACTACATCGGCGATGACCGACAGCCAATGAGAGAGCAAGATACAGGGCAGCAGGATGTTCAGGGAGGAGTCAGAATATCAGTATTTTAATAGATAGGCCTATATTTACAATTATATCAATCAGAAACAAAGCACAAACATTTGCATGACCAGCAGCAACAGCAGGACATTTGCTAAATTATTTATTTACCCCCATCTCTCTATGCAAAACACAGTCCTTGCTCCCCTCATCTTCCCAACCATTTCCTCCTGCATAAACTGTTTATTTTTCTCATTTTCGCTACAAATCGGCACACAGACAATTTGGATCGCAATCTTCTTGTAGGCTATCATTTTTAATAACAAATTCAGTGTCGCGCGAGAACTCCGGTCTCACGCACGCGTGATCTTCCGTTATTTCCTTATCACTTCTCGCGTTTGTTAGGTTGTGAAACGTAGTTTTGCGGACCAGGCAGAAGTTGTCGGCGATTCTTTCTTTTGTAAAGTCATGCAGTGTGAAACCTCCTGTCGCCGATCCATCGTGCGGTGTGAACACACCAGCAACTGAATGTTACCCCAGATAGTCACGCAGTGTGAAAACAACAGTGACACGATTATTTTGAAAATCGTGCAGTCTGAACTCGGCATAAGAATCCAGTATTCCTGTAATTCTTTCGTCTTTTATTAATTTAATAAAGAGCTCTGTCTCGTATTCTGTCCAAACACACCGCGTCATCTACGTCAGGTGACTGTAAAAACTGTTTCCATTGCAGTTTTATGAAATATTTATTTTTCGAATTGCCTGAAAAACCACCTCATGCAAGCGTAAAAACTTTTTTGCGATAAATTGGAGTTTTTGCAAAATTGACGTGTTTCCATTGGGCGTATCTTCAATTCGCAATTTCAATTTGCCCTAACACGACGCCACTCTAACAGAAAACCTTTAATGTGATCTGGCTGCTCATTTGCCTGGTGGCTCGAGAAAACGCAAACCATGATATAGGTTCCAAGGTACAAACTTTGAAAAATTTATAATACAGATTTTTTTATCGCTTCCGCGTAGCCACGTGAACCGGAATTATCCCGACAAGGTTTTATCAGTACAGATGTAAAGGGAAGGAGGCCTTTACAAAGGGAGAGACTAGTGACCCTTCAGGTCTGCATTGTTGACGTGTGCAGGCGCAGGTCCTTCATCAGATCTGGATACGGCCTGGATCCGGCGGACTGCGGTAAACCTTCCTTCTGCTCATTATCAGAGCAAAAGGAAGCAAGTGTTCTTCCAGGACAACCTTGTACGTGGCTTGATTCATGCGTCATTCAAAAAGACTGCCCGATTCAAAAATCTGCCCGATTGCAGCCTTGTTGAAGCCCCAGATCATCACCAATCCTCCACCAAATATCACAGTGTGTGCGAGACACTGTGGCTTGTATGTCTCTCCAGGTCTCCATCAACCATTAGACGACCAGGTGTTGGACAAAGCTGAAAATTGGTGATCCATTGATTTTTCCAGCAGGACAATGCTCCGTGCCAGATGGACGGTCACAAGCCATCAAACACAGCCGAGCTGCTTGAGTTTTTGAATTCATAAAGTCCCCCATCACTGTGAGAGAGCATGCCAAGACACAGGAAAGCTATGAATGAAAATCAGGGTTATTCCACCAAATACTGATTTCTGATCTCTTTCGAAGTTAAAACATTATATGCATATGCAAACATATGTTCATTCCATTACTCGAGGTCTGACAACACTGCATCTTTATTGTTATTTTGACCTGTTGTCGTTTTCTGCAAATAAATGCTCTAAATGACAATATTTTTATTTGGATTTTGGGAGAAATGTTGTCAGTAGTTTATAGAATAAAACAAAAACGTTAATTTTACCAAAACACATACCTATAAATAGAAAAACCAGAGATGCAAATTTTGCAGTGGTCTCCTAAGTTTTTCCAGAGCTATATATATATATATATATATATTCAGCGGGTGAAATAAGTATTGAACACGTCACCATTTTTCTCAGTAAATATATTTCCAAAGGTGCTATTGACATGAAATTTTCACCAGATGTTGGTAACAACCCAAGTAACCCATGCATACAAATAAACAAAGAAACCAAAACAAATAAGTTCAGAAATTAAGTTATGTGTAATAATGTGAAATGACACAGGGAAAAAGTATTGAACACGCTTACTGATATTTATTTAATACTTTGTACAAACGCCTTTGTTGGTAATGCCAGCTTCAATACGCCTCCTGTATGGAGAAACTAGTCGCATTCATTGCTCTGGTGTGATTTTGGCCCATTCTTCCACACAAACAGTGAATTCACACTATGAATCTTGATCTTCAGTTCTTTCCATAGGTTTTCAATGGGATTTAAATCCAGTTATTGGTTATCTCGCAGCTTTATTTACTTTCTTTGAAACCAATTGCGAGTTTCCTTGGCTGTGTGTTTGGGATTATTGTCTTGCTGAAATGTCCACCCTCGTTTCATCTTCATCATCCTGGTACATGGTAGCAGATTTTTGTCAAGAATGTCTCGGTAAATTTGCCCATTCATCCTTCCTTCAATTATGTGAAGTTTACATAATTATGTGCAGTGCCATTTCTCCTTCAAACATGGTGCGTATTATGGCATCCAGTTCAATTTTGCTCTCATCTGACCACACTATATTCTCCCAGTATTTCACTGGCTTTTCCAAATGTTGTGCAGCAAACTTTAAACGAGCTTCAACATGCTTTTTTTTCCAGCAATGGAGTCTTGCGTGGTGAGCGTGCATCAGGCCATGGCGGTGGAGTGCATTACTTACTGTTTTCTTTGAGACAACAGTATCTGCTAATTGCAGGTGTTTTTGAAGCTCTCTACAAGTGGTCCTTGGCTCTTGGACAACTCTTCTGATTATTCTTTTCACTCCTCTGTCAGAAATCCTGCGAGGAGCACCTGGTCGAGGCAAATTTATGGTGAAATGATTATCTTTCCACTTCCGTATTACGGCCCCAACAGGAACTGGAGCATTCAGAAGCTTAGAAATATGCCTGTAACCAATTCCATCATTATGTTTTGAAACAATTAGGTTGTGAAGGTCTTGAGACATGCAGCTCTTTGCTTTTACCCATCATGAGATGTGTCTTGTGTGCCACCTTGGCAATGAGACCTTTTTGTAGACCTTCAGTTGGGACTGAACCAGCTGATATTAATTTGCACGGACAAGGGGCTGGATTGATTTTTAATTACTGATAGTTTTCAGCTGTTGTTTTGGCTTTTTGCACCTCCCTATCTTCATGTGTTCAATACTTTTTCCCTGTGTCATTTCACATTATTACACAACTTAATTTCTGAAATTATTTGTGTTTGTTTCTTTGTATGCATGGGTTACTTGGGATGTTACCAACATCTGGTGAAAATTTCATGTCAATAGCACCTTTGGAAATATATTTACTGAGAAAAAATGGTGACGTGTTCAATACTTATTTCACCCGCTGTATATGCTGGGGTAGCTTTTCATATTAAATATTTGATGGTGATATATTTCTTTTTTAATATATATTATTACTATATTTATAATAATATACTATATTTAAATTTAGAGGATTTATTTATTAATCTGTAAAATTAATAAATATGTATTTATTTATTTATTAATTTGTAACATTTTATAATTAAACACCATTATTTTATTATTTTATTTTAATAATATATAGATCTATAAAATATGTATATAAAATAAGAATAAAACAATACATATACATTTTGAATATAGGTTATAAATATATACTTAATATTTTGGATTTATTTTTTATAATTATATACTATTTTATATTATGAATAATAATATATTAAAATATTATAATATTTTTAATATATCATAATTTATTTTTTAATTTAAATAGATTGTTTTTAATATTGTATATTTATATATATTTAATATTTGTATTCATTTATATAAAAATTTTATAAAAAATGTAATACATATAAATGTTGAATATATTTTATATAAAAAGATTCTTATTTTGTTTATATTTTTTATCATATATTATTATATTATTGTTATTAATTTATTTAGATTTTAATATATTTATAAATGTATATACATTGTTTTTATTATTTTATATTTATATATTATATTTTATATTTGTGTATATTTCATAATATATATATATATATATATAATATATATATATATATATATATATATATATATATATATATATATATATATATATATATATATATATAATTAAATCTACTTTAGAGAGAGCGAGCTGCAGTAATATGTGTGTTATTGATGGGATCATGTGAGTCCTGTAGACTGGATTCATCAGTATACTGGTGACGATGACACACACGAGCGATTGATAAAGGATGCTGTGCTGTTATTGCTCTGCTGATGAACTGAAAACAGCGGATGTTATCGTTCAGTCGCTTGACCTGTACTCTGCACTTATTGCCTCATATATTAAAAGCACAGACATGTATTGTACGGCTGTTTCAGGCAGCGCTGAGTAAATCTAGACTGGAACAGTAGAAAACCCTATACTGATGCCTCATCATCATATATATCACATATTACATGATGGTTTTCAGTCAATTTAATGTATTAGAAGCTCAATCCTACATGTTTTGGAAGTGAAGTATGTAATTTCTGCAGAACTGAAAAAACTGAATTGCTGATCAACATATGTTTTGCTTTCTTTCTCTTTTTTTCCAAATATTTATTATAATTTCTTCTTTGCTTTTTTTATCTTATGGTTATTGTATAAAAGTTTATTTTTATTTTTAACATTTTATTCTGTATTCTGTATTTATTCTTTTATTTTCATTTTATTGTTTATTTTTGTAATTGAATTATATATATATATATGTGTATATATATATATATATATATATATATATAATTTTTATTTTATTATTTTAATTTTATTTCTTTACTTCTATTTACATTTTTATATTATTTTTATTCTATCGTCTTCATTTTTATATTTTATTGTGTTCTGTATTTTTATTTTATTTTTATTATCTTCTCTATTATTTTTATTGTATTTTTATTTAAATTTTATTTAAATATTGTACTTCTACTTTTGTTTTAATGTTGTTATTATTTCATTATTTCTGTAGTTGTATTTTAATGTTTATGTTTTTATTTTAATCGAATAATTTTCGATTAAATTTCATTACTGGCATTTGAATTTAAATTTTATTTTTTATCTTATTTCTTGTATTTTAGTTTATTTGTACTGTATATTTTTTATTATCTGTATTTAGTTTTATTGTTTTCTCTTTATTTCATTACTTGTATTTTATTTTATGTTATTTTTTATTTTATCGTTTTGTTTTATTTTTATATTTTATTTTATTGTATTTATTTATTTTCATTTTATTTTAATTTGACTTATTTTATCATTTGTATCTATCTTTTTTTATTTATTATAATTTTTTTAGAAGACTCTCTGCTGCAAGAAAGCATAGTAAGCACACTGATAACTAGTAAACATAACAGTCAAAAGTAAAATGGGAAAAAGAAAGTTTTAAAGGATGTGCATTTACTTTCTTTCAAAAGTAAGTATGCATCCAATCCAATAAACATATGTATTTTCTCATATGTACAAACACATCTGTTTTCAAAAGCACTGACCCCCTACTGCTACTTTCTTGAACTGCAAACGCACTCAGTTCTCCTGTGGCGATCGTCCCACATCCCTGCTCAAATCCTCCCCATTAAACACTAATGACCCGACATTATCGGTTGCGTGCGTGCGTGTGTGTGTGTGTGTGTGTAGGGGTGAATATTAATAGTTTCATCCAGACAATCGCTGCAAGGAGAAGATGACCTGAACGACCCTCCAGAGACAGTTGAGACTCAAACCCAGACCTGATCAGTGAGATATTTAACATGCTGTTAGTTAAACATAAAGAAACACTGTTTTTGGCCGAACTTTAGTGTGTTTGAGCAGGTTCTGTCATTAATCCGAGTCTAGCTTTAGTATAAGCTCACTCTTACTGCACCCTGGCGCATGATTACAGAGATCATTACAGCAGATTAAGTGTCTCTTCCACCATGTGGCTGTGAGAATACAAACGCTAGAGAGGAAGACGCCGTGTGTTGGGTAAATCTAAATCAACATCTGACATCCTGCTCTTTCAGATCACAGATCATTCCCTGTGCATTTACACGGACTCGTTAGTCACAGAACACAATGTGCTGGATGAAATTGGCTGTATTTTTACAGCACCTTTTTTTTTGTTTTTTACAGCAAGCTGTTTTCCTCAGATACGCTTAACGACAATCAAATTTGGCCATTCTTATGGTAATTTGTTTCTAAATCTATATTATTTTTTATATTATTTTAACTGTATTTTATTACTTTTTTGTAAAAATCAAAACATACCAATTTCAAACATATTCACTTCGTTAATACAGCTGTAGCAGCGCTAAATCGCTGTTTTAACGTATCGCAATCCAATGGTGTTTCCCAAATCCATTTTATCGCAGTAAATATATATTTTTTTCACTAGGAAAATGTCAACATGTTGTTGCTAAGGTTACTAATTCATACTGCGGTAGTAGCGCTAGTTGCGTTAAATTGGCATATCCAATCGAGTCAAATCCTATTTTATTTCTTAGCTAATATTTATGCTAGGAAAATGTTAATATGCTGTTGCTAATATTGCTAATTCATGGTACTGTAGCAGCGCTAGTTGCGTTAAAAGGATGAATTGGCGTATCGCCGTCCAATTGAGCCCCGTTCTACGTCATTTCGCCGTAAATATCTTTTTTCACTAGGAAAGTATGTTATGTTGTATGTTGTTGCTAATGTTGTTGATTCATGCTATTGTAGCAGCGCTAGTTGCATTAAATCTGCGTATTTTTGTATTACAATGCAATTGAATCCCACCCTACACTATTTTGCAATAAATATCCTTTTTTACTAGATATATTTTTTAATGTCAATATGTTGTTGCTAATTCAAACTACGGTAGCAGCGCTAGTTGTGTTAAATCAGCGTATTCGCGTATCTCAATCCAGTCGAGTCCCACCCTATGTTACTTCTCAAGTAAATATAATTTTTTTACAAAGAAAATGTCAATATATTGTTGCTAATTCATGCTATTGTAGTAGCACTAGTTGCATTGAATCTGTGTATTTGTGCATTTCAACGCAATTGAGTCTCATCCTACGTTATTTTGCAGTAAATATTCTCTTTTACTAGGTAAATATTTTTATGTCAATAACTTGTTGCTAATTCATACTGTGGTAGCAGCGCTAGTTGCGTATTCGCGTATCTCAATCCAGTCGAGTCCCAACCTTCGTTACTTTTTTTCAAGGAAAATATCAATATGTTGTTGCTAATGCTGCTTTAGCATCGCTAGTTGTTAAATTAGCGTCTACTAGGAAATTGTCAGTCATTTTCACTGTTTCCCTAAATCGGTTGCAATATATTTCTTTCTTTCTGTTCATTCCGTACTATTTTTAGTAGCTAGCTAGCTGGCTAATTCCCCACCCAGCAGAAGTATTCACCCCCGTGCATCAAATGCTAACTTGCGTTTAGATTCATGTAGCGGAAGACAAGCACATGAACAATTTGGGACTGTACACAGCGATTAGCTGGCAACAGGACGGCGTCTGAACTGGGGCTACATGGCAGTTAGCCTGTAAATACACCATGACTAATGTGCACGTAATGGAAAGCAAATCTGTTGTTGCACGAGATTATCCCACAACCTGGGTTCAGCGGGACGCCAGGCCAACCTCACACTGAGAGGAGAATATCTGTGACCAATCCACAGAGTATCTGTGACTTGTTGTCTTTAGCCACAATTACGAGCGTTTGCCAGACATTTTCAATATTCATTTCCCACTCGTTGCGCGGCGGGTGCAGTCGTCATGGAGTCGTTCCTCTGGAGAGCGAAACAGGAGGCGAGACGCAGATGGTGCCATCTTATCTCCTCTCACTACCCAAACACCATCTTGAGAAACATCCACTTTATTTCTCCTTCCTTTCTGTCGGCGGCACAAGAGGAAGACTTCGCGTATCTGTGTTTTTGATTTGCACTCATTTGCAATCCTTCATGTTGACATTTGATTATGTCTTTCTTTTTGTCTTTGTGAAGTGAATTTGGAATCTTCTCAAGACTAAAGCTAAAATATTTGGGGTCTTGTAGTCCTTTTCAAATTTTATCAAGTAATCTTCAGAATATATTAATGGTGTGTAAATGTTTTTAACCAGTTGCATGCATGCTTGACTCGACTTGACTTTTATATTTATATGTGATAATGTTTGTTTTTTTTGTATGCCGTAACTTTGATGTATAACTATATATGCAAACTCTGCCTACCTTGGCCAGGGCACTCATGTAAGGGATTTTAATCTCAGTGAATCTTCTCTCCTGGTTAAATAAAGGATCTTCTAATTTGCAGTGTGTTTTGTCCACTCTCATTGGGATTTTCCAGAGTGCAAATAGAGATCCGCTCTGTGATGAATGGAGTCGTCTGGATAATGAACCCAGGTGTCTTGACAACTTCCATTGTCCTGTTCGGAGGAAAGAGAAGGTTTCAGTTACGTACCACATGACTTTGTTGTTGTCAACTAAAACCACAACAATAGAGCTTAAATGAATAGCTTTCACTTAAACTGACTTTCATTTACTACCGTTTATTCGCCGCCTACCTGACAATTAAAGAACAAAAAGAGACGTTCAGCTTCTGAACAATATCGTATCAGCTCAAAACCTGCTAGGGAATTTAAACAAAGCTTATTCTTTCTAAGTGCCATTTTTTGTTGGGTTCTTGAGTCGCTATGTGGTTCTTGTCGAGTGTTTAAGGCTCATTAAAGGTTCTTTAGATCAGAATTTGGGTTTCTGGGTTCTTAAGGAGCAGGGGGAAAAAAGAAGGTATTTTTGACTTAAATCTCATTTATGTCCAATCAAATATGATGTGCCAAGAGACACAATAGGACCAATATCATCTACTTTATTTCTCAGTGAATATTAATTATTTTTGTCAAGCTGCTGAAATAGCACTAGTAGCGGTAAATCTGCATATTAACATCACAATCCAGTTGATTCCCATCCTATGTTATTTCTCAGTGCATTTTTTTCACTATGAAAATATGTCAATACTGCCAATTCACACTGCTGTAGCAACGCTAGTTGTGTAAAATTGGCATATTAGTGTATCGTAATCTAGTCAAATCTCACCCTACGTTAATTTGCTGTAAATATTTTTGATGCTGGAAAATTTCAATATGTTGTTGCTAATTCATGCGGCTGCAGAAGTGCTGGAAGCGTCAAATTGGCATATTTTTGTATAGCATACAGAATTTGGATGTTGGGTTTCTTTAAAGAGGCCAGAACACAAAAATAAAATTGTGGAATGATTGCAATTCTTAAATCTAATTTACGTGCAATCAAATATGGCGTGCATTGACGTCAATTACGATGTGGCCAATGACATCAAACCTGGTCTAAATATTTCACAAAATTTCCCATGTCCCACTACATTAATTCTCAGTAAATATTTTTACTAACTGGAAAAATGTCAGTATTTCATGGCTAATGTTGCTAATTTAAGCTTCTCTAATAGTAGTGCGTTAAATTGGCGTATATGTTATTGCTAATTCTTATTGGCGTTTTAGCGTATAGCATACAAAATTAGTTTTTAGGTTTCTTTAAAGTGCCAGAACGCAAGTTTCAAATCTCCAATTTAATCCAATTAAATATGGCGTGCGTCGACGTCAATCATGATGGGACCAATGACATCAAACCTGGTCTAAATATTTTACAAAATTAAATCGATAATTATGCACATTTTAGCCTGTCCTTCTGCTGAAAATCTTATTCTGTGTTTCTTCCAGAAGAAAGAATGGGTTTGAAACGCCACGAAGGTGAGTAAATGATGACAAAATGTTGGTTTTCAGGCGTGTAAGCCCCTCTAAATCAGCCCAGTGGAGGTTTTCCTACAGAACGGGTGAAGGTCTCTGCGTATTTTTTCTTTCTAATTTGTAATTTGATTAAATTAAAAAAAAATTTCATGTATTAACTTGTTATTTCATCTGACTCCAGAAATGAAAAAGGTTTTAATGATATCTGTGCATCATTAAATGTGAGCGAATGTTTGACTATTCTTTTCAAGTCTTTACTGAAAATAATGTCGAAGTCAGTTAAAATAAAATAAAATGTTTACCATTTATTATGTCAATTATGCCAATTTCATAATCAGTTCAAAGATAATAGATCCAAAACATCAAATGCTCTAGAATAAAGAAAGATGTGAACCTTGACATTTATAAAATACATGGTGCAAAGTGTTTTGCATGCACTCCACATCACAGGCTAATTTAAGTTACAAATCGCCCCGAGCCTCTTGTTGCAACTCATTATATACCCAGACCAAGACAGAAACTTCTTTCACATGGAAACACTTGCTAACAATGGGAATTTGCATTCAGAGTTTACACCTTCTGAGAGCAGGAGAGCATTTGCCTGGAAGACACACCCTCCTTTCTGTGGAAGTTATCTCTAAACTCTTAAAAACTTTATTACCTTTTGTTTTACTTCTTTGGGAATGAGACATTTGTACCAGTCGCACTGAGACATTTCAAATGATACCAAACATGTATAAAACTGTGTGATGATAATTCACATTTAATCCATATAGATTTTTGGGTGAATTTCAGGTGATCTCAGAATGAGAGAGAGGGAATGGAGGAAGAGGGAAAGAGATGTAGATTAGGAGGTGAGACTTGCGTCTCGAATGGTGCACAAGAGTGATTTCAAATGTTAACTTCTAGAATGGTCTTTTGTCTTCTCTGGGAGTGGTGTTCCTCAACCACTGCCCTAATTTCTCAAGTCTTACAGGTGAATTAACCCTGTTAAACAGCACATAAAGTGTCTTTTGTTTTACTTTCAGACCAACAATGTTGGCTCAATGCTTTTTCTTCATTTCAACACGCTAGAGCTCCATCGGGAGATCCACGGAAAGACTTGCGGCGTTGGACGATTTTCTCCAGCCTGGAAGACGCAGGGTTAAGTGTTTGTGCGTGGTTTCACACTGGTGGGCGTCGAGCTGCTGCCAGCATCCCTACATCCATCTGTGCTCGCGGTACAGCGCTGACAGCTCTCCAAACACACGTCGTGCTCGACTCTCCCTGAAGACGTGGTCAGTGAAGATTCACCCGGCCTCCTCGCAACTCTCGCATGTCTTCATTACAAGTTCATTCACTGAAGATCATCACTGCTGGAAAGGGTTCTGAAAGTAACTTTATTTATTACATTTTTACTTTTAAAGTTGCTTCCTAAAACTTTATCTTGTGCAACTGGCAAATGTCACTATAGAAGAAATTTTATCATAGTAACATTTGATTTTGAGGCGAATATGCACTGTAAATATCAGTCAACAATGACATTTGCATCCCTTTTACTTACATTAATGTGACATTTTTTCCATGTGAAATACGATATTCGGGAACTGAATTCATCTTGTGATGGCCGACTAGTCTTTTTTTAACATATATATACATATGGATATTTTTAGCCACAGAGCACCGTTTTTTTTTTTTTAAGTTTCACAGAAATTTCAAAAAGGCTTGGAAAAGTCATGGGAATTTCTATAGTCAATACAAAGTTTTTGTTTATATTAAAGTTTTTTTTCCCTCAATACATTGTTTATTATTATTATTTTCACGAAATATTGCAAACTTTTTTCTTTAGAATATTGTGCATTGATATGGAGGATGAAACCTGCAAAAATATATTTAAAAAATAGATATAAGTAGATGTAAATCGTTTTTTATCCAAATGAATATGCAAATAAATAAATGAATATATTTATGCATAAATATATAAATAATTAAATGTTTAAAATATACAAATAATGAATTAAGTTTAAAAAGTAAAAATACAGTAAACAAACATAATCATGCATTTTCTAACCATTTAATTGTTTTATATTATAACATTTTATTTTATTTTTATTTTATTTTAATGATTTAAATATTTATGCACAAATATGTGGATAAATATTTTAATTTATTTATTTCCATATTTATTTGTCTTTTTTCATTATAATTAATTTCTATTTGTATTTAATGTGTTTAATTCTTCCTTTTTTGTCCTCCGTACACTGATAAATTCGCAGTAAGTCCAGGAACGGGTCCGTTTGGATTTCACATTTAAATTTGTTTTATTGCGATACAATCTGGGGCTAAACTCTCAGGATTAAAAACATTTTTAACAGGATTAAAAATGTGGTTTTCTCTCACCCTGACATGATAACAAACCATAAACAAGTCACGCACCAGTGCAGGAATCTTTTAGGGCCGTCCATAAAAATGCTAATTACGGAGTCCCAGAATGGCATGCGTCGGTGCATCAATAAATCTGTCTGTTTTTGGGGTCCCCGTCCAGATGGGGTCAGATTTACGAGCGTGCGTGTCGGATGTCATCAGTCCTGCACGGTGTTTTAGCAGTCGGTGGCACAAACTCGGAAAATCAATCGGGCGGATTACGTCTCTGTCAGGATGAAGACTCACCCTGTTGTTTTACCGCCCACATTCGTTATTAAATCTGTAACTGTGAGATTTGACCCTCCTAGAGTGTCTTTATTGTGTTGTTTTATCATAATTCCCCTTTGGATTTTATGTAACTAGGCAAGTTTGCAAATGATAGTTGTAATGTTCTTGTGTCAAGCAGCAGCTTTTTTAATGGGCCGTTGATACTGTTGCCTTGTTTTATAGCGGGTTTGATGATGCATGGTGAGATGAAGAGCAAATCTCGCTGATCGTTTATGTTTCGCCACCTCAGCTTTCAATGCATTAGTGCATATGCATGTCATTTAGTATATGAGGGGTCTCCATGACATTGGGTATGGGTCGGTCTGGAAATAGTATGTTAAACTCGGTACCTACACCTCCAGGCCTTACGTCATAACTTGTGGTGTTCCTCAAGGCTCAATTTTGGGTCCTCTATTATTTAACCTATACATGCTTCCTTTAGCTGCTGCAATTCATCAGTACAATATTTCCTTAGAATAAATCTTGGCAATTTTGTTAGAAGCCACTAGAGGTACAGTAGTCACACTTTCATGGGATTGAATTTTCATTATTTAAAAAAAAATTTCACCTAAATTGTCGTAATCAGTTCAAAACGGCAAATCACGCAAGAATGATTTTATTTCTCTAAAGATTTGACAGTAAGTCAAATCTTAATTATACATATACTTAATTTATACTCCACAGCTCCAGTCCCCATTCACTTTTATTGTCAGGATGACAGCAGCGTGAACATTGTGCTAAACGTCTCATTTTGAGTCATACAAGTTTGGAATTATAAGAAAACCTTTAAAAACCTTAATTTGTAAGTTGTTGTTTTTGTCCTGTTTGAGCTTCTCTTATCATGTCGGTGAGAGTTTATCTCTAGCTATAATCCACCAAAAGTGGTGCATTCTCAGTCAACATGAAAAAGTCTAAATCTAAATCTAAACGCACAAAGTGTTTTCCATTAAACTGGTCTTTAGCAAACAACTCTGTGGCTATTATCATTATCGTGAGTGATGCCGGTCTGTGAATGCGGACCGATATCCTCATTAGAGCAGGTATTTCTGGATGTTCGGCCCTGCTGGGAGACGCTGAGCTCAGGAACATTCGGCTCCACGGGACACGCTAATAAAATCCAGCAGGAGGGGCTTTAATGGAAACAAAAACCAATTCTGCCGTCCAACTGGAGACGGGAAGTTGAAGGAAGGAAGGAAGAGAAAGTCACTTTGTGTCTTCTGGCCAACATTGTGTAGAATTAAATTCTAATAATTCTAAATAAATGATACCTAATTTTAATGATCATAATGAAATTAGAATCAAGAATCATTATAAAAATTAATGTGTTGATACTTGAAAAAATCTAAATATATATCATATGAAACTAACTATAAAAATTAGACTATAATTTTGATTTAAATGATAATGAATAGTAAAAAAAGTTTATATTTCCTTAGAACAATTCTTGGCAATTTTGTTAGAAGCCACAAGAGTTACATTATAACACCCAAATTTTCGTAATCAATTCAAGGCGAAAAAATTACGCAAGAATGATTTTACAACATGTTTTGTAAATTGACTGTTGTGCAAATTGTTGACTAACAATTAACACAGGAATTCATTCTGCTTGTGTTTCATCAATGAGACACTTTAGAATGTTTTCCTAATGTTTACACAACCTTTACAAACGATTTTAGAATGTTGTGTTAGTTGTGTTAATGTACAGCAGGTACTACATTTGGTTTGGTTTAAAACTTACTTCGCAACTGTTAAAAAAGTACGTATGAAAATGTGTAGTATGAATGTAATTTGGACGTATTACATCCGCCATGTTGTCATTATCATGTGACCTTCCAGCGATTATAAATCACTGTCGATTATAAATCCTCTCCTGTGGCCTCATGGGATAGTAAAGTGTCCATCGTATACACTTCAGAATCCCGCCGGGAAAAAATATGTCATGCGGGGACTTTTCACCTACTGTTTTTGAATACTGTCCAAACTCGCATACTTCCCAACTATATACTAGGCGAAAAACAGTATGTGACAAAAGTAGTATGTCTGAATTCAAGTTATTCATAAAAAAGTAGGGAAAAGTGACATACTTCTTCCGGCGGGATTCTGAAGTGTGCATACAATGGACACTTTACTATCCCATGAGGCCACAGGAGAGGATTTATAATTGACAGTGAAGCGACACAACTGAGGTCACATAATAATGACAACATGGCGGATGTAATATAGTACATTCAAATTTCATTCATGCTATATAGAACATACTTTTTTAGTGCTTGCAAAACAAGTACCTACTCAAGAGAGTATACGATTTCGGACGCAGCCAACATCAACTCACCTTTATTTATACAGCGCTTTTTACAATACTGATTGTTTCAAAGCAGCTTTACAGTGATAACAGGAAAATAATGCAACAATTTTGTTCCAGGAAGAAAATAGCGTCACAGTCCAGCTTAAGTAAGTTCAATGATGGTTAATTTTTTGTTGTTCATTTATATATAGTGATGTCATCGTCCAGCTCAGTTCAGTTCAACTATAATATGTATCCAGACATAAAACTCAATTGACGGTCTGGTTTTCACATACTATATAATAGGTAAGTATTAGATTTCAGACGCAGCATTAGTTCATAAGGGAAAAGCCACTAGAGAAACACCGAACTCATCCGTTTCAGAGCCGCTTTCGTCTCAAGAGTTGCTTAAACGACATGTTCCCTTCCTTTTATCTGTCCACAGGACAAAACTCCCCCGTGACCGAGAGACGTCCCGCCCCTGTGGTGTGAAAAGCCTCAGTTTAGGGTCGTGTCTGAAAGCGTGTCCTTTTTTAGTGCATTGAAGTGAGTTTTCTCTCTCTCTTTGTGAATGCAGACAGGGGACGCCCACTCCAGAAGCCCTTTTAATGTTCACCTCGGGGAGAGCGGCTCGAACAGACCTGTCCATCAATCCAGCCGGTGCCAGGAGAACGAAGAGGAGGATGACGAGGAAGTGCTCCTGCCAAATAAAAGCTTTTGCTTCACTGCTTTTATATTATGACATGTTGTTCGGGTAGGTGGTTTGGCACTAAACACCGGCGACAACTAAACAATGGCCTCTTCAGTGCTCACTGAGATTCAACACTTAATTGGACGTTTGGAAATGGGAACAATCTCACTTACAGATTTACACAGTTGTGCATTGGCTTCTGTACATGATCGTTCTTGTGTGTTTCGCTTGGTAGATGATAAAATGATTGAAAAAAATTCACTTCATATATGATGACTCAATATAAATATTAGATTTTTTTTTTTTGCCAATTTATGAATCACGTAGGTCATACATATGTGAAATAAATCATAAATATTCTCTCATATTTATTATGAGTATTAAATTAACATTTCTCCTTAACACTTTATATTACAGTGTCCTTGTTACATATGTTACATGTACTTACCAACAGTATATAATAACAGTAAATTATGCATTATTAAATTATGCATGCAACTAACCCTAAACCAAATCCTAATCCCACCCTAACCCTATAGTAAGTGCATGTAGTTGCTTAATATTACTCAGTACTTAAATATATAATTACACTGTAACAATGACACCTTAAAATAAAGTGTAACCCATTTCTCCAATTTATTGGCTTTTTCTTTTTTTTTTTTTTTCTTTAATCACTTTTGTGTTGAATCATGTAAGATAACTTGCTTAAGCAAACATAGCATGTCACAAAATGTTAGCATGTGAAATTGAAATCATATGGATTAGTTTTAAAAATCTCGTATGACCTTTTTGGAGCAACAAAGTGGTAGTTGTGTAGACTGTCAATGGTCGGAAAGAAATCTTTCGGATTTCATTAAAAATGTCTTCATTTGTGTTTCGAAGATTAACGAAAGGGTTTGATATGATATAAGGGTGAGTAATTGATTACACTTTCTTTTTTTTTTTCCTTTTAACGGCCCTTCTTTTGAGGAATTTCATAAAGTCTTGTTTTTCTTTGGAAGCCTTTGATCAGCGTTACATTTCAGGTGATAGTATATATATTTTTATTTTTAATGAAGAAATTTTCACCTATATTATAAGTATTTAATTTAACAATTTATCTTTTTTGCCATTTTATTTGACTTGTGACATGTGTTGCATTTTGTGTATGTTAACTTTGTAAAGCTCTCTTCCCAGAAGTGAAATGTTGAATTTTTCTGTCGAATTTGAACCACTGAAATTGTGGAAGCGAATTTGTAAAGCGAAATAAAATGGACCGGAAATTGCCTGCCAAATTATAATGTATTTTTTAAACAGAATGAATATTTTGGAAGTGAAATCTGAAAGGTGAATATGGATTATTGAAATTTTAATAATAAAAGAATGTGCGTGAAAATGTTTGGAATTGAAATATTTACAGCTTAAATATACAACGTTGAAGTCCATTAAAATACAAGCCCTAAAAATATAATATATTAAAATGCAAGCACAGCTAATGCAATTTTTCAATTAGTGAAATTCAACCAGCTCTTTTACGACAAAAATAGTGCGATTAAAACAAACTCTCTCTTTGGAATAAAATATATAAATGAATTTTGCACAATAAGACCAAGAACATGAAATTAACACATCAAGTAAAGACAATCTGATTTCACATTGCCGTAATACTTTGTTAAAATCATTGTTCCTATTCAATATTTCACACAGAGTAGCGTTTCTTTTGACTCAACGTACAAATGTGTCACTTTGTCGGCTCTAGGAAGTGGGATTAACACTCATTACTACTCCCTCTTTCTCTCTCTGTCTCTCTCTCTCTCAGTCTCTCTCTCTCTCTGATCTCTGTCTCTCTCTCAGTCTCTGTCTCTCAGTCTCTCTCTCTCCCTCTTTCTCTCTCTCTCAGTCTCTCTCTCTCCCTCTTTCTCTCAGTCTCTCTCTCTCTCTCTCAGTCTCTCTCTCTCCCTCTTTCTCTCTCAGTCTCTCTCTCTCTCTCTCTGTCTCTCTCTCTCTCTCTCTCAGTCTCTCTCTGTCTCTCTCTCTCTCAGTCTCTCTCTCTCTCTGATCTCTGTCTCTCTCTGTCTCTCTCTCTCTCAGTCTCTCTCTCTCTCTGATCTCTGTCTCTCTCTCAGTCTCTGTCTCTCTCTCTCAGTCTCTCTCTCTCTCTCTCAGTCTCTCTCTCTCTCTCTCAGTCTCTCTCTCTCTCTCTCTCTCTCAGTCTCTCTCTCTCTCTGATCTCTGTCTCTCTCTCTCTCAGTCTCTCTCTCTCTCTCTCAGTCTCTCTCTCTCTCTCTCTCTCAGTCTCTCTCTGTCTCTCTCTCTCTCAGTCTCTCTCTCTCTCTGATCTCTGTCTCTCTCTCAGTCTCTGTCTCTCAGTCTCTCTCTCTCCCTCTTTCTCTCTCTCTCAGTCTCTCTCTCTCCCTCTTTCTCTCAGTCTCTCTCTCTCTCTCTCTCAGTCTCTCTCTCTCCCTCTTTCTCTCTCAGTCTCTCTCTCTCTCTCTCTGTCTCTCTCTCTCTCTCTCTCTCTGTCTCTCTCTCTGTCTCTCTGTCTCTCTCTGTCTCTCTCAGTCTCTCTCTCAGTCTCTCTCAGTCTCTCTCTCTGTCTCTCTCTCTCTCTCAGTCTCTCTCTCTCTCTCTCAGTCTCTCTCTCTCCCTCTTTCTCTCTCGCTCTCACTCTCTCAGTCTCTCCCTCTCTCTCTCAGTCTCTCTCTCAGTCTCTCTCTGTCTCTCTCTCTCAGTCTCTCTCTGTCTCTCTCTCTCAGTCTCTCTCTCTCTCTCTCTCTCTCTCTCTCTCTCTCTCTCTCTCTCTCTCTCTCTCTCTCTCTCTCTCTCTCTCTTTCTCTCTCTCTCTCTTGATTTTCCACCGTTCTCTTTCGACGTCTCTTTGTACTCGAGACCCGAAGATCAAAGACGAGCGCCGTGAAGCTCCCAGGCCTAAATTACATTCATACTTCCTTGAAAGTACAGAGAAATTGGTAGGATGGAAACTGAAGGTCAGTGTCAGCTCGCTCTCCACGCAACGGGATTAGGCCTGAGCGGGGGAACGAGGAGCGAGAGGAGAACGGGTGTCGGGGCTCTTATCACCCGCGGACACATCTGAACCGGTTACACGTGCTCAAAGAAACATTACACACGGCAGAACAGCAAATAAGAGCTCAGGGCGCTATAATAGATTTAAGAAATCAATGTGGTACGTCAATGAAATATTTACAGAGGCATGTTATCTGTGTTTTTCTTTTGCAAACGTGCCATAAAAATTCACATCTATTTTACAACCGTTCAACAAGCTCTAATACATTTCAAACGTTATTAAAAACACACCAATAACATCTTGAGCATTTGCGGTTGCGACATTGCACTAGTTTTTCAAAAGGATGTAATTATTACCTCCACCCTTGGATATTATGTCTAGCATAACGCGTATGGGCAAATATTAAATTGCTATTCATGCTAACCATAAATTATCATAGCATCCTGACACAGATTGTCGGTGACACTGAGCGCTAGCATACTTCCAATTGGCGCATCTGTATGTATTTTTCCATGGATACAAAGTAATTAAAAAGAATAAGTGGTGGCCAATAAGCAGGGAAGCATGTAATTACGATGTGTCTGCAGCTGACTGGGTGGCAATAGCTTTAGCGCTTTAGCCTGTGACCTGTGATGGCTCAACACACGAATTAATTAACGAGCGCGATCCTCTGCATTTCATTACTGGAGCTTCACAACCCATCATTTTATTCTGCTATTAATTTGTAAGATCTGTTTCACCACAACTGAGCTCTCTCTGTAATGTATGCTAACTTTTGCACATGCTAATCATACCGCATGTTGTCTTTTTATATTTATTTATATTTTTTATATGTCTTTTTATATTGTGTACATCAACAAACATAGTTTAGTAGTAAACTAACATCAACTAGACTGATTAGTTAGCCTTTATAGTACTACCAAGTCATATAGGTTAGCTGTTAATGCTAACACGTGCCAAGCTGACAGCACACCATATTCAATAATGTGTGAGGAAGTTAGCTTATATCTCATCACTTGATATAAAATGTGTTGAAAGAAATGTCTCATTAACTGTGTTAACTTATTAGATTAGTATTATTGAAGTGCCCTGCTGTTTAGCTGCTAATGCTAACAACAATGAGCCGATTTAATGAAGCTGCCAGAGCACTAGCCAATAATGTGTGGTTAACTTATAGCTCATCTATTGATATGAAATATTCTGAAAGCAATGTCTCATCAACTGTGCTGAGTTATTAGCTGAGCATTATAGTATCAAAGTGCCCTACTGGTTAGCTGCTAATGCTAACAACAATGAGCCGATTTAATGAAGCTGCCAGTGCACTAGACAGTGTGAAGAAGTAATTTATATCCCATCTCTTGGTATAAAATGCCATAAAAGCAATGTCTCATCAACTATGATAACTTATTAGCTTAGCATTATAGCATTTGAGAGCACTATTGGTTAGCTGCTAACAACAATGAGCTGATTTAATGAAGCTGCCAGCGCACTAGCCAAGGTGTGAGGGAATTAAATGTCTCATTTCTCAATATAAAATATTCTGAAAGCAAAGGTGCATAATAGTATTAAAATACACTGTTGGTTAGGTGTTAATGCTAACAACAATTAGCCGATTTCATGAAGCTTCCACCGCATTAGCCAAGGTGTGAGGAAGTTAGCATATATCTCATTTCTCAATATGAAATATTCTGAAAGCAATGTCTCATCCACTGTGTTAACTTATTAGTGTTATAGTATTACAGTTTCCTACTGGTTTGCTGCTGATGCTAACAACAATGAGCAAATTTAATGAAGCTGCCAGCACATTAGCCAAGGTGTGAAGAAGTTAGCTTTAGCAAATCATCCATGCCGTGTCATTTCCGTGTGAACTGTGATGTTGGGATTCTCTATCAGTGCCAGTGCGAGGTTGAAATACTGTGCTTTTACTGTGTCAGTGTTACAGTCTGGAGGAAGTGCTCTGAAAAACTGACCATCTGCAGCTTTTACATAAAGTTCTGTGCCGCCACAGTTCTGCGCTGTGTTAATGAGACATGACAGACCAACAGAAGAATCAAGCAAAACGATGGATGCACAATCGCAATCCACAGTTAACTTTAAAATGAAACCTTATTTCTGGGCTTATTTTGCATTGTGACACTATTTTCATGACGATTAACAACATTTTCACCTACATTTTACTCAACATGCACCAATGCTACATTTTTCTAAATGTCATAATCATTTGTTAACAAACAAGTATTCATTACTTCAATAAGCTCATTGTTTCTGCCTTAAATTAGGCTATTACAATGTTTAAAAGAATACAATTTTCGCTAACTGTGATTTTGTATATGTACATTTCTGAAATGCATAACCTCTGATAGCAGATCACTGTAAATTGTAATGTGGACTCATACACTTTTTTTGTAAAGCTGCTAAAGAGCGCTAAACGAGTAAATGTGAATTTAATTGAATTAATCTTTTGGACATGCATTTCAGTTTTTAATGCATATCCAAAATGCATATACATTTGTTTTGTGCTGTCGTGAGATTGCATGAAGCTTTACACTGCAGTGGCTGATGGGTAAAATCACACAACATGCATGCATGCATCTGTCAGAAGGGGTGTTTTATCAGCATGTATCCCACTGTATCTTTCTCTGTTTGCACTTCTCCCAGAGTCGCTGCTGGATGGCCGAACGCCAGCTTCTTCTGCATGATGCCAGCGGGAGACTGAAGGATCTGGCCGGCAAAGACCCCTGCAATCGGCCCTTATTAGCCACGCTTGTCTGAGGACGTCACCCAGGAGCCCGAGTGGAAGAGGACGGTCCATCATCTCAGGACACACAGGAAGATCGATGGTTAGCACAGTTATTATCGGTTTGAGATTTACACGAGTTTGATTTTATCAGTTTGACACACCAGCTTAGTTTTCAGTCTACCTGTGTACATTTCATTATTGAAAGTATATACTTTTTTTTTTTTTTTTTTTTTAAAGGTTGCCAAAGAGACTGAGAAATTTTAAATACATTTTACAGGATTCACATTTCATAATAACATACCATATATCAACTGATGATTATTATTATTATTATTAATTCATTTTATAATTTTATATTCACGTTTCAATTCAATTCACGTTTATTTGTACAGCGCTTTTTACAATGCACATCATTTCACAGCAGCTTTACAGAAAGTGTATGAGTCCATATTACAATTTACAGTGATCTGCTATCAGAGGTTATGCATTTCAGAAATATACATATACAAAATCACAGTTAGCGAAAAATGTATTATTTTAAACAGTGTAAGAATTCAATGCAGATACAATGATCTCATTGAAGTAATGAACACTTGTTTGTTAACAAATGATTATGACATTTAGAAAATAATGGTGCTGCGTGTTGATTTTTATATATTTTACAACTATAACTATAAATATATATATTAAGTTTTAATATTGTAAATATATATACAGTAGTATGTACTGTATATATATATATATATATATATATATATATATATATATATACATACATACATACATACAAACATATATATTAAGTTTTAATATTGTAAATATTAAATGAAGGCTGTGATATTAAAATGAAATATTAAATATATACAGTTGTATGTACTGTGTGTATATATATATGTGTGTGTTGGCAAGTTCACTGAGATATTTATTAAATTTACCTTGCATTTATTCATTTAAATTGACATTTTCTGTTTCACTGAATATATAATTTAATTTCTTTTATATTTAAAGTTATAAATTTTTAGTTATATTTATATATACATACATTCATACATACATACATATATATTTGTCCAATCTATTATTTTAAGTTTTAATACCGTAAGTATGTAAATATATAAAACTTATTAAGGTTGCCAAAACTTAAAAAATGTACTTGGTCAATTTATTATTAATTTTACTTGTATTATTATTTAGTTTTATATTTTATATATTATATATCCAATTAAATAATAATGAAAAATGTTTTTAGTGTTTAGTGAAATGTGTTAACAGTAAGAATATACACCAGACAGATGTATGTTGAGGTATTAGCAGAACATGGAAGGATGTGTGGAGTAAAACACACACGTTACGTGAGAAACAGATGGCAGGTACAGGTTTCGTCCGATGGGAACGCTCTTACCGACTCGCTGTGTTGCGCTTTTTACCAGAGAGGCTTTTTGAAGAAACATTGGCGATAATTAAGTTTACAAATATTTGTTTGCACGCAGCCAGAGTTACGTAACATGCAATATAATCAAATTGCTTTTGGAAACCTGTAATTTAGAGCAATTTAACCCAAAATCGTTACACAAATGCCCAGAAAAGAGCTTGGATTGCATGCGAGGCCTTTTTTCCCTCTTGTCGAGCGCTTCCCAAGCCTCCCAAAAGCGCCACCCTGATTGTCAGAGCAATTATGTTTCTTGTGATTGGGGTAGCGATTACACAGCCTTCATTTGGCATGATGATTCTTGTCGCTGGATTCGGTGTGTAATTATGCCAGTACACCCAGGTACAGATGATAACGGCAATGTTCCTCCGTATCACAACAATTATTCAATCTATTTCCCCCCCATCCATCTCCAATGCAGTGTTTCAGATGTTGAAATGATAATGCAGGTGCTGAACTAACCCTGATTGCCACAATTATCTGTAATTACTGAACTTGCACAGACAAGAAACTTTCACAGATGCATTGGGGAAAGTTTCACAACGCAGCAACTATTCTAATAATTGGCAACTTGAAGTCCTTCATCCTTCAGTCCCGCAGAAAATCGGTGGGGAAAAGAGGATAATAACCTTGAACGCTTAGGATATGTAATTTGAGCTCTGTTCTGATCGTTTTTCAGTTACTGTTATGCTTTTTAGCAAATCATGTGAACATGTCTACGAAAAAAGTCCTCAGTTATTTTATGAATTACAACTGATTTAATTGTAAGGCTGGAAAAATTGGAGGAGATGGCTATTCTCTGAGAAAACAAAGGACATTAACATTTGAACTCTCTTGCAATATTACCATCCCCATTCGAGACACGATCACACTTGAGTTGATCCCAATTTACACATCATTCCCTTCACCCATCCCTACCTGAATTCACCCAAGAATCGATATAGTTTAATGTGAATAATTATGATCAGGGCCGGCCCAAGCCTTTATGGGACCCTGAGCAGAATTTTATTTGGGGGTCCATGGTGCCGCCAATACGATTGACTATTGTCAATGCTTGATTATTCACAGACACACATATTATCAATGTTATTAGGCCTGGGACACACTGGCTGCGTGGCGTAAGCGTCTCAGCTGCGTGGCGTGTCCGTTTTTATTTCGGCTCCCATGTTAACAGGTTAGATCTTGAACACTGCCTGCGTGACGGCATGAGCCGCGCGGAAAACGCGTGCATGCTAGAAATAGAACCGACGCCTATTTTTCACGCGACACGCAAGCGTGTTGGAAGCGTTTCCAGGCAAAATAGAATAGGAAAAGATGTTTATATGTTATTTTGTACACGAATACATATTAATAAATTATTTTTTTGACAAATTTAGATATAAATATAGGCCTAATTTAAAAATAAATAAATAAATAGGCCTAATTATCAATTTTCTAATATTGCACCTCTCAATACAGAACGACATATTCTGTAGTCTATTTTGCTGTCAATACTGCTGTGCTGACAGTGTCTTTATCAGTAGGCTTTATATTTATGCTTAACAGGAAAGTATAGGGCTTCCACAACTCTCTCCCATATGTCGAACAAGGGTGATGCGAGTCAGCAGCGCCGCGTCAGACATGCTTCTGATGTGCAAATACACAGAAAACGCCACGCTTACGCCACGCAGCCAGTGTGTCCCAGGCCTTAGTTGTAGCTGTGTTGCTAATGTAACGGAGGCCAGCTAATAGTCGCTGTGCGAGTAAACCTAACGACAGATGCTAGGGGCTGCAGTCTTTAGCCTCCTTGTTAGAGCGCCTGACTCTCATGCCGGAGACCCGGGTTCGAGGCACGCTCGGAGCGGGTCGAGTGGGACCAGGGTGAAAGGGGTTACATTGGTGCCGTGACCCGGATGGGAGTGAGGTTTAGGGGGGTGAGTGTAACGGAGGCCAGCTAGTAGTCGCTGTGCGAGTAAACCTCACTCCTCTGATCTCAAAAGGCTCTCTAGCGACAGATGCTAGAGGCTGCAGTCTTTAGCCTCCTTGTTAGAGCGTCTGACTCTCATGCCGGAGACCCGGGTTCGAGGCCCGAGTGGGACCCGGGTGAAAGGGGGTTACACTAACATCAATGTTTTGGTATGTTTTTACCCTTATACGGTTTCAAATTGTAACAGGAGCAAACCCACACGAGTGGCCAGGCCTTATTTTGCACTTTAATATTTAAAGTCTTACAGAACTAAGTGGTATACTCAAACCTGCTTTTGGTAAAAAAAAAAGAAAGAAAACATTTGCGTGCAAATGTGCAGAACAATTATCTAAATAACTTTAGATAAACAGCATCTTATATAAAAATATAATTTAATTACAAAACGGACAATATTAAATTAAATAGTTTAAATTTAAATGCTTAAGACATAAAATGACCAGATCAGAATCAGATGGACGTGTAACAAGATAACAATAATACATGTATTAACATTAAATGTGTAGTTCACCCATGAAAATTCTGTCATTATCATTTGCAGGACTCTCCTGTGAAAGAGATTTTTAATCTCAGAGAGATTTTCCTGGTTAAATAAAGGTCCAAAAAATTTTTATTTTATTTATTAAAATTCTGTCTCCATGTATCAATTTCTTTTTTCTGCTGAACACAAAAGAAGATGTTTTGATGAATGTGTGTAACCAAACAGTTAATAGACTCCATTGATTTCCATAGTATTTTTTATCCTATATGGAAGTCAATGGGGACCTGGAACAGTTTGGTTACCCACATTCATCAAAATATACTATTTTGTGTTCAGCAGAAGGCGTAAACTCAAATCAAATTCCCTTTCTAGCCGATGTTTTATGCCTCCAGTAAGTCTGGGACGGTGATTAATGTAAAATCCCACTGTGAACTCATGTTTACATTTTGAAAAGTTTCTTGCTTGTTCTGTCTATATAATGAAATGCAACGAGAGAGCTCGGCGTGATTCTGTAACTCAGACTAGCCCGTGATGTGAAGTGTACGCAAAACACTTCGCATCAAGTATTTTATAATGTCAAGGTTCACATCTTCTCTCTGTATTCTAGAGCATTTGATGTTTGTATCTATTATCTTTGAACTGATTATGCAATTGGCGTGTGATACATTTACCTGACATAATAAATCGCAAACATTTGATTTTATTCTAATTGACTCTGACATTATTTTCATCATGTGTACGATACATGTGTATTACATTTTCAGTCTATATGCGTGTTGTGTTTCTTTACAAAGTGACATCGCCATCTACTGGCAGCAGAATACAGCGATTTTAGTCGTTAATGGATCGGTGAAAAAAAAATATCAGGAATATCAAGAATCGATTTGACCATTCACACATTACTTTTTTGAGTCATATTTTAAAGGTACACTATGTATCTTTTGGCCCACTAGTGGTTAAAAAACAAAACTGCATGCATTTAGCGGAAAAACATTGGCTGCGTCCGAAATTGCATACTCTCTTAAGTAGGTACTTACTTTGAATAAGTAATTACTTAACGACTGCTAAAAAAGTATGTTCTGTACAGTAGTGTGCAGTATGAATGTAATCTGGACGTACTATTCGCCATGTTGTCATTATCATGTGACCTTCCAGCGTCAGTTGTGTCGCTTCACTGTCATTCATAAATCCTCTCCTGTGGCCTCATGGGATAGTAAAGTGTCCATCGTATGCACACTTCAGAATCTCACTGGAAGAAGTAGGTCATCTGGGTAATTTTTGCATACTCTTTTATGAGTACAGTGAATTCAGACATACTTCTTTTGTCACACTGTTTTTCACCTACTATATAGTAGGGAAGTATGTGATTTTTCAATGCAGACATTATTTTGATTGTGCTTTTGGACTGTGCGGATGAATATGGTTCGTTCTCATAACTAAAAAAAAAAGAGAGAGATTATCATGATGCTCATAAACACATTCACTGCTAATCTTAAGAGAAATAACCAGTTTAGATCAGTGGCGGATGCAGAACGTGACAGATGGGTGGGCCTGGATTAAGTCGAGGTGGGCCTGAATCTAGGGTTTAGTATGCTATATTTATGGAGATGAGAAATAAAAACCGCACTGTACAGCTATGATCAGCTGTTCGGCCGAGCTTTCGAAGTTGTTAATACGGAAAGACCGATGCTGACCGGTTGTTTTTTGTCAAATGACCTTGCGGCACTCTCTGAAAAGTTGAGATGTTTTTCATCTCGCCGCGACATATAGGCGCGCCTGGAAAAACGAGCGCGCTGCAGCCTGCACCACATGCGTATGGCAACTGCAAGCAGTGTTGCCAGATTGGAAATGTCCAATTATCGTACCAGGAGTTCAAAATGATCTATTTGGAAGAACATTATCGTACACGACGTAAACGTGAAGAATACAGCTATTTATCCCAACATGTAGGATGGATTAGATGGAGCAGTGTTGACGTGCGGCCGGGCGACATGTGTGGTGCCTGTGTGTGTGTGTGTGTGTGTAGGCTATAGGCTACGTGCTTGCGTGCAGGCAGGTGAGCCTGCAAAATGATTCTGGGTCAGAGAGAGAAGCGGTAGGATGTGTGTTTGGACGAACGACTGAAAACTCTGAAATTATCTTACATTATGGGATTTTTTTCATTTTTGATCGTACATCGTACAGAGGTCAAAATTATCGTACAAATACGATAATTATCGTCCATCTGGCAACACTGATGACAAGCTAAAGTATTCATAAAGCATGCGGGACGCGCGATTTGCGCACTCTTAACGTGCACTTTGTGGTCACGGAAAACGCGCGCCAGAAATTTGTGGTTTTTGCATTAAAAAAATAAATAAATAATGTATGAAACTTTATTGTAAAGTGTTACCGGAATTACAACTGGAAATTTTGCGAGATGTGTCTCGAACGAAGGGATTAAGGGACTGTCCGAGGTGCTGAAATAAAAAACAGTGAACTTGAAACCGAGAGTTGTTTTTCTTTTCTTGTTACAAAAACACTTCAGAGGCATAAAACACCTGCAGACAGAAACAATATCATTTAAATAGCAGATCACACGTCGATGACGCACGTTTTGATGCAAAAAACGCGCGTTTCTGACGCGCATTTTCCGTGACCACAAAGCACACGTTAACAACGCGCGCTTTTATGACAAATCGCGAGTCCCTTGGCAGTCGAAACGCATGCGTTTGACGAGTCAATCAGATGCCTGACCATGTCTTTCACGACCGCGTCGCTTCCATTATGAGCGCGTAGGCCTGCCTAGCCTACATCTGAAATAACAAACTTGAGCGCGCAAAAGACGCGATATGTGAACGGGCCCGTCTTTGTCTTTCCAAGACACGGTGTTCATGTGAACAATGAGCCTCGTCCCCTCTCCTTGCAAGGGTGTCAAAGTCTGGACAAAATATGTACAGTGACATGACATAACTGCCAGATTCAAACTGTGCGTTCGCGCGTTGGCTGGCGCTGAGCCAGAGATGGACGCGCTCAGGCTTGTCATATCATATAAAGTGTTCGTCGGGCCGTAAATGGCCAAACTTAATTCATTATTATTATTATTATTATTATTATGCAAATTAAAAATTTCGTTTTTATTAATCTGATTGGGTGGGCCACCTGTCAATCTGGGTGGGCACGTGCCCACCCAGGCCCGCCCATAAATCCGCGCCTGGTTTAGATGAAAGGATCTCAAGCTGACTAGTTGAAGACGTTACTGTAATTTTACCCATTAATAGACATGATACTTCCTTGAAAATAAACTAATAGCACACACAGGCAGGGTTCTCAAGTTTTATCAAAAGCTTGGAGTGAGATCACATGTGGTTAGGGGAGGAGCCCTAATGGAGCCCCGCCCCCAAATTTTACCCATTGTTCATAATTAGCCAGCACAAATTGAAATTATAACAATTGGTAAACCTGATAAATGACAGAGCAATTCATCACATCAAATATACTCTTTAATGTTATATTTCAAAATTATACAAAAATTACAAAAATATAACAAATTGTAAATATGTTTTGACAGGATATAAAATATTACCCAGAGCACTCTGCTTTAATACGTGTAGCCTTAATGTAACAAGAAAGACTATTAATACAGTATAATATATAATTTAAAATAAAATGAAGATATACATCTTCATTCCTTCCCATACCCACTAACACTTCCCATAGTTTCAGAGAACGTAAGCTAGCCAAAGTAAGCCAAAGCCTCTGTCCTGGTTGCAAAGTAGTTGTAGAGTTTTTGACTGCATCAATAATAATGTATACGATGGGCTATATATTAAATGTTCAAGCCTAAAAATGTTAGATGAGCTTTCTTCCAACTTGCCTTCTCCATCACGACGTGTGTTCGCGCGATGTTGTTGGTTACCTAGTAACGAACGTACGGTGGCCGAGAATGTTCCGTCAACTTCCGTGTGTTTGCGCATCTGTTGCCTTTACAATAGATAATGCTTTACAGTGAACTCTGTTAGAGAGATACATATAACAGTTCAATGAAACACCTTACTCACCCGTTGAGTGATAAAACACCGTCATCTTTGCGTCGCTCTACAACATTTCAAATCCCTCCGTTTCCGAAAAGTCAATCCGATGTTGTTTCTTGTTTTATTACGAGCTCTGTTTCGTTCTCTCTTCTCCAGCAGACTCTCCTCCAGCTTTAACAAGCTTCATGTCAACCTTTCTTGCTGATAGTGACAACTAACCTCTGCCACAACCACAGCAATCCATCAATGACCATTACCAAACCATCTTTACCGCAGCTAGCTGCAATGACCCATGTGTCTCTTACTGTCGTTTGTCACCAAGGAACAAAAAGCTCTTTTTCCTGACTGACTCCTGTAAAGTGAAATGGTAGATTTGTGCAACACCTTTCTTGGATTGTAAATGTGAAGGCCAAACTAACAGCAACAGTGCGGTTTGTGTTTGGCCGGTGTGTCATTGCGTCTAGTGCGTATGTTTCTTTATGCACGGACAAAAAAAGAATACCCTGCTTTTGCTACATGAACAAACACCCACAAAAGCAGGTTATTTTTACCCTCAGATATGAAATTACCATTATTGTTCACAAGTTGTTTGACAAGAATTGATCCTTGAATTGGTTGCCTTGTCCTTGGATCACGTGTCCTCAAAAGCACTACTGTACACAAACTGCTCTGTCATTTCTTCACTGTATATACGCCAGCAAAATCTTTTGATGTTGAACTATTGGCAGTGATTTAGTTTGTTTAACTTCTTCAGCAACAGTTTGTTAGATATTAAAACTTTCAGAGGTTAGTGAGTCAGAACATGAGTCAGTGTGGATACAGATATCCACTGCTGGTGAGTAACTAGATGTTTTTTTATTTTTTTATTTTTTTAATGTACATATTTATTTTTTTCCTGTAGCAGAACCGCAGTTAAACAACAACTTTTTCTGGTAATTACATTAAACTGTGTTGCACCAGCTATTAAAGTGTCCCCATTAAGCTTTTTTCGAATATTACCTTTCATGTAGTGTGTAATTACGCTGTTTGTGAATGTGAAATGTCTGTAGAGCTCTAAATATCAAAGTGCACGACAAATAAAGTTATTGTCTCCTAAAAAAAAGAGTTGATTCTGAACTGCTGAAACGAGTCATCAGTAACTTCAGTCTCACTTCCCGCTGAACATACATACGTTTGAAACTAATTTGCATAATGCCCATCTATGATCTTGATTGGCTGAACAGCATCTGCTTAGCCCCGCCCTCAAACACTGTAGTGTATCTGAGACTGGAGGAGTTTGGTTTGTGTTGTTCATGTCGAGAAAACGCTATTTTCTGCTGACAAAGCAAATCCACCTTGATGGGATTGATACGGTAAAACCCTTTCCATCGTTACTGTTCAGATATGATAATGAGCGTTTGTATTCTTACATGTGCTGTAAGCACTCGACCAATCACAAAAGACTAGGCCTTCTGACCAATCAGAGAAGAGGAGGCTTACAGAAAGGCGGGGTTTAGAGACCAAATCTTCTAACTAACTGTTTCAGACACTCTGAGAAATGAGGTTATGTGCAATGTATATTAAGAAAATTACCTTTTCAACTGACCTTGGATGCATGTGAACCTGTTGTTGGAGACTCTAAAACAAAATTAGTATCCTTTAATAATATGTCTCCTACATTGTAAAAAAAAAAAATGAATAAAAATAAATAAATAAATAAAAATCCTCATTAATTAAACCTTTTTTTATGCTTTTGGAGTCAAAATGCAACTTTTTTTTTTTTACAAAGTTTGTAAATTATAGTAGAAATATAAGTAGAAGTTGACATTAACTTTTTTTCCCCTGCTAATTAGTACATCTTTCAATAACGCAACTATAGTTAAACAGTTTTCAAAAGAATGCAGCTTATACATTTATGCACGTTTTTTTCCACAATAACAACATTTTTTTAGATAGTGGAGTCAAACATGCTAGTTAAAACATCTAAAACAAGACACAGTGAGGAACCAGTATTCGTAAGTGCAGTAAATCACTAAAACTTTTGATGTTACTAAGTTTTCTGCTAATTTTCTGTATTACAACAGCGATTAAATTCTTTCCAAAACAGTGTATCTGTTACATTGAAAATATTTTTACAAGCTTTTTTCCTTATAACGACTTTTTTTAAAAGATACTGGAGTCAAACATTAGAGTCAGAACATCTAAAAATCCTGAAATCGCTGGTGTTTCTGACGTCACAAACTACCTTGTAACCAATCAGATCAACGTGTGATCGTCAACGAGTGGATCTCTGAGCTGAGTGAGTGAGTGGAGGCGGGGCTCATTTGTATGGAAGCAGAATAGTCTCAGTTATAATTCACGCAAAAAACATCATTCACACATGCGTAGACAATTTCACATGCATGAAACCTAATTCACGTACACACAAAAAAACTATTTAAAGAACAATCTCGATGGGTATTGACACCAGATTATTGTTTTGCAATCATTAGCGTGATTGTTGTAGCTGTGAAAGCTGTCTGTACCTGCAGCTAAAATATAACAAAACAAGCATCATTCCTCTTCATTTCTGACACGATATGGGACACTGATTACCACAGCACTTGCTTACATCAATTAATAGTTCATAAACTATTGCTTCAACTAATCTCGAACTTATTTAAACACACAGAAATGAACCGATCAAACATACCTCTGCTTATGAACTGTAGTCGAAAGCTGATGACGTAACATGCAGGAAGGCCCGCCCTCACGTGATACTGATTGCTCGATTGATACGCTTAAATCTGATTGGCTAAAGAGTACGACTGCTCTGTGTAGGAGGAGAGCGCTGCCAGGAAAGTCTCAAAAACACACTCACACACACACACACACACACACACACGCATCCAAGGCGATACTCGTACATTTTAAACATTCAAAGGTTTTTGTGCACAGTTGTATATCTACGAATTGTGTTTTGCATTTGTGAAATGTATTTTATGAATATATAATTTTATTTTGCGCATGTGAATTGCTTTTTGTGGTTATAATTTCTTTTCACGCACGTGATTTTTTTTTGTGTGTACGTGAATTAGGTTTCACGCATGTGAAATTGTCTACGTATGTGTGAATGATGTTTTTTTGCGTGAATTATAATTGAGACTATTCTGCTTCCATCCACCTGCATATTCATAGAACTGCGTATACTAAATGAGGCAAGGGTGTAGAGGTACATTCAAGATATTTTAAGACGCATATTATTATTTTTTTAAGAAAAATGCTTAAATATGTCATTTTGGTGATCAAAGATGATACAATTATTGACTACAGATGGACTTTAAATAGTTTTAGTGTAGTTGGCTACTTTTTACAAGCAGCTTGACGTTGACTATAGTACGATTATCTTGAAGCTTGGCAACGACCATTTCGAAACTGCAGAATTTTAGATCCAAAAAAGAGACTGTCGTGATCCCGTCATCTCTTGTTGATGTTCAGCGGGAACCGAACGAGATGCTTGGGTTCAGAAGCACCTTGAGTAGATGACAAAACAAGAGGCAGGGAAACACGATGGGGGAGGTGTGGGCTTGCATTAATCCACTGAAAGGCTTTTAGCGGTATTGCTTTCCAACGGTGCGGCGGTGCCGAGTCCACCGCCCCCATAATTCCATTTCAGCAGTAATTTAATTTAGTGCTAGAGCTTTTCATTTTGTGAATGAATCCACCCTCCACTCCACTCGGCTGCTTGCTACCGTCCTGCTACAGCTTTCGCTCACCGCGGCGCTCATTAAGCAAACTCATTTGATAGTTTCGGCAAGTGTGACGGAGAATGAAGCCCCGCCATCAGCCGAGGGTCTCTTTGGAGAATTACGCTGAGTCATTGAGCTATTCGGATAATGCATCGACATCTCCATCCAAAGGACAGCCTCTTCCCCGGCTTGATTAACATAGCCATAATTTAACTGGGCTGGACGTGTCTTTATGCATATTATGAGATCTGGAGTGAGGAGATGTTTGGGGGCTGTTTTTATTTTACAGTCTTTTTTCAAGCTGTAATATAAACCATGAAACCTTACCGTGAAAGATAACAAAAAATACCATGGTAATCAGTGTTAGGGAGTAAGTAACTGAAAATAGCTGCATTATTCAGGAGCTGTACTAATCTGAGCTGTGAATACTGAGGGCAATCATTTTTTTTTTATTAAAATTGAATAATTGAATAAGCAATATCATCTTATTCAGGGGTTCAGTCAGAAATAGAAACATTGACTCTTTTTTTCCTGGACAAACGAGTTTAAATTGACCATCATGTCCAGCTGTTGTGTTGGCTGTCTGAAAATCAAAGGCCCAGGATGTCTCCTGTTTGATTGCAGTACATTTTCTTCCAATCATTCGCTTAAAATCAACCTTTTTTTTTAATCAGGGATGAAAAATAAATGCCTGTGTAAATCTCACTGACTGTTTTTATGAATAATATATCATATATTTTTGGATTGTCTATCCCTCTCTCATATTCTACTTCAAACGTGTCCATCTGGCCCAGCGGTGACCGTCCATAACATGGCAACCCATTCTGCGCACATCAAAGCTCATGGATCTGTCGACCTGCGGGCCGCCCTGACAGCGACGTCCCTCACGCTTTGATTTTTCCTCATTCTGATGAAATGGCGAGTCCAGCTCTGCGGGAGCCCCTGGCTTCAGGGCCAAGTTACACCAAACCCAAAGATCATCTGTAGGAGGAACAAATAGCCCGAATTCACGCTTGACCTACAGTACAGACACGAAATACGCCACACTACTCATTCCCCAGGTATGTGGAGGTTTAAAGTCACCATGAAATCAAATTGAGATTTCTTTTTTCTGATGATGAGGGTGGGCAACCTGTCACTCACATGAGATCCATCAATAGCAAACCACAACCATCAAATCAATTACCCACAGACAAAATCAAGCCCCGCCCTAAATGTGTTCTTGTTCCAGAAACCGTTTCACTCAGATAGACCTCAAAATAGGGAAGAAAAAACTAGCGCAAGATCCGTTTAATGCCGACTTTAAAGCTAGAGATAAAAAAGTGCCTTATAATTGTGTTGGTTTAAGGTCAAAGACCTTTGTATTTCGAGACTGACAGTAATTGTCCAGAAATGTATTGTTGAAGGCTGTGAATTTCTGGCTGTCACTGTTAATATGCTAAATCAAAACCCCTCTACAAACAAAACTCTAAATCTATAGCCTTAGTACCACTTCTAAAAATGTTAAAGCTAAAAATTTTGAGAAAAAATATCTAATCAGTAAATTTAACTAAATAGCAAGCTTGTTGTTGACTAATAAGTCAGTCATCCTGACCAATCTCTATTTTAGCCACCAAAACAAAAAACAAAACAAAAAAAATTACTATTTTGTACAACATTTGTGTGTGGTGCATTTTTATGCTATCTTTAGCTTAGCAACATGCTAACTCTATTGCGAGTGAAGTTTTGTGTACTTCATGCAACCACACAGAGTTGCTGCCTATGAAGAGTGTCCTAAATTCCTCAGTTATGCGATTTAATCTCAGTTATGCTCCCTACTGTCTGTAGGAAGTAGGGCAATACAGCTCACTAGGTTTTAGAAAACATCCACTGTGTCCAAAGTTAAACACAAACTTGAGGAACTCTAACAAATTCCAAATCTTGGAACGACACGTCACTGATGTGGGCTTAATTTGAAGAGATGCTAGTGTCAACAAACGCTGAAGATAGCTAGTCAGATTGTTAGCTAGACAAGGGCCAATTTTACCTGGCATGTGACCTCAGGCGGCAGGAGATAAACTAGACCCGGCTCAATCATTAGAGGTTCACCAGGGCGTTTGTGTCGACAGTTGGACAGTGTGTTTCGCAATTATTTCCCAGCATCCTCTTGGGTGGGGGCGAAAAATAAAATATAAGCCATTTTGGGATGTTTATGGGCTGTAACATTTTTAGACACTTGGTCTAAAACTATATTTTCCTAGAAAGTCAGTATAATGATGCTCAATGCATGTAAAAAGAAAATAATGGTTTTTATCAGTACAATGACAGGCAAAGTCTTCTTTATTAGATCAAATGGGATAGGAGACATGTTTTAATCATTTATTTTGCAATCTATGGAAATTAAATTTAAATGAATGCGTGCTACATTATGCTAATTTGAGACGGATGGGGAACCGATGTGTTTTCTCAGCTATTAATCGACCAGCGTGAGACCCATCAGGTATTACATCGCCTGTGTTCGCTACATTTGCACCATCTCCATCTGAAATAAGGCATAATGACAGGTCATATCTTATAATCTATCTGTGTATTTGTTCCGTACTACTGTCCGGGGTGAAGTAGGTCACTCTCCGCTCTCAGCGCTACCATTAACAATCGTGCGCCTCTTTGCCTCAGCGTTCAGGGTTGTCGTGCTGCCCGTGGGCAAAGCTGCATTAAAGCTTTTTATATTTCATAGATTCGGCTGTCGGAGGGGTAATGGCACCTTGTTGACATGCTCGAGTACAGACAGAAGCGGATAAAAGAGTGTAATTTACCTACCTCAGGTTTCCTGTGTAGTGTTAACCCAGAGGAGTTCTCGATCGCGTGAGTAAGGAGAGATGATAACAACGTTAACGACAGATGATTAATATCATCTTTAGTGTTTTTCCATCTGATGAACAATAAAAACACACTGATCTATTCAGGTCCTTCTCAAAAATTAAACTTTCTAATATTTTAGATTCATTGCACACCAACTGAAATATTTCAGGTCTTTTATTGTTTTAATACTGATGATTTTGGCATACAGCTCATGAAAACCCAAAATTCCTATCTCAAAGCATTTGCATATTTCATCCGACCAATAAAATAAGTGTTTTTAATACAAAAAAAGTAAACCGTCAAATAATTATGTTCAGTTATGCACTCAATACTTGGTCGGGAATCCTTTTGCAGAAATGACTGCTTCAATGCGGCGTGGCATGGAGGCAATCAGCCTGTGGCACTGCTGAGGTGTTATGGAGGCCCAGGATGCTTCGATACCGGCCTTAAGCTCATCCAGAGTGTTGGGTCTTGCGTCTCTCAACTTTCTCTTCACAATATCCCACAGATTCTCTATGGGGTTCAGGTCAGGAGAGTTGGCAGGCCAATTGAGCACAGTAATACCATGGTCAGTAAACCATTTACCAGTGGTTTTGGCACTGTGAGCAGGTGGCAGGTCGTGCTGAAAAATGAAATCTTCATCTCCATAAAGCTTTTCAGTAGATGGAAGCATGAAGTGCTCCAAAATCTCCTGATAGCTAGCTGCATTGACCCTGCCCTTGATAAAACACAGTGGACCAACACCAGCAGCTGACATGGCACCCCAGACCATCACTGACTGTGGGTACTTGACACTGGACTTCAGGCATTTTGGCATTTCCTTCTCCCCAGTCTTCCTCCAGACTCTGGCACCTTGATTTCCGAATGACATGCAAAATTTGCTTTCATCCGGAAAAAGTACTTTGGACCACTGAGCAACAGTCCAGTGCTGCTTCTCTGTAGCCCAGGTCAGGCGCTTCTGCTGCTGTTTCTGGTTCAAAAGTGGCTTGACCTGGGGAATGCGGCACCTGTAGCCCATTTCCTGCACACGCCTGTGCACGGTGGCTCTGGATGTTTCTACTCCAGACTCAGTCCACTGCTTCCGCAGGTCCCCCAAGGTCTGGAATCGGTCCTTCTCCACAATCTTCCTCAGGGTCCGGTCACCTCTTCTCGTTGTGCAGCGTTTTTTGCCACACTTTTTCCTTCCCACAGACTTCCCACTGAGGTGCCTTGATACAGCACTCTGGGAACAGCCTATTTGTTCAGAAATTTCTTTCTGTGTCTTACCCTCTTGCTTGAGGGTGTCAATGATGGCCTTCTGGACAGCAGTCAGGTCGGCAGTCTTACCCATGATTGCGGTTTTGAGTAATGAAACAGGCTGGGAGTTTTTAAAAGCCTCAGGAATCTTTTGCAGGTGTTTAGAGTTAATTAGTTTATTCAGATGATTAGGTTAATAGCTCGTTTAGAGACCCTTTTCATGATATGCTAATTTTTTGAGATAGGAATTTTGGGTTTTCATGAGCTGTATATCATCAGTATTAAAACAATAAAAGACCTGAAATATTTCAGTTGGTGTGCAATGAATCTAAAATATATGAAAGTTTAATTTTTATCATTACATTATGGAAAATAATGAACTTTATCACAATATGCTATTTTTTGAGAAGGACCATAGGCTAATGACTTCATATAGCTCTGTGTAAAAACAACGACATCCAATCGGAATCCAACCGACTTTAAAGAGCGCGAGAATTTAAAGAGGCATATGATGTACTGCAGCCTGCGATGAACTTGTCCGTTGGAGAATAAGAAAAAAATAACTTGTCCGTTGGTGTGGACGATATCAAATTCCCTTTTATATCTAAAGTCTTTGACAGAATGGACACTTTCACAGACTGGGATTATGCGTTTTTACAGCTTACAAAGTAAATCAAGGTTGTTATATATATATATATATATATATATATATATATATATTCTCTTTTTTTTTGTATTAATTTACAATTATACTAGTGTTTCTAATACAATGGCTGAGGGAGTGACGGCAAATTTGACATCTTTCTCTCATTCTGAACCAGGTAATCAATCTTTCAGTAGGGGAGACCGGGGACAGTTGCAACATGTCATTTGCCACATATAGCAGTATATTTTTTCATCAAGTTGGAGTAAGGACAGGAGGTTTATGTTTATGTGTGTGTGCACTTGCGCGCACGCGTGCAGATGTCTGTGACCATCCGTAACATATTGTTAAAATGAAAAATGATAATATAGAATATAGTTTAAAACAATGTTTTACTTGACAATTTGCTAAATAAAAATTAATTGCCTCACAAATTGTTCCATTCTTCCAATGTCACTAAAAGCCTGAATTTTATATCAATTTGAATATTTGACATCTGCACATAAGGCATACTCATCTAGACAAATCTATAATTGTCATCTAATCAAAGTCAAGTCAAGTCACCTTTATTTATATAGCGCTTTTTACAATACAAATTGTTTCAAAGCAGCTTTACAGAGATAACAGGAAAGTAAAGTTGTAATAGTATTGTTGAATGCAAAATTAAATGTTAAATGTCCCCAACTAAGCAAGCCAAAAGCCAATGGCGAAAAAAGTCGAAAAAGCTGATGAATTAATACCAATGTAATATTATTATAACTTACATTTTTGATAATAATAATTTTGCTAACACTGACATATATTGTGATATATTGTATTTGTAACATGTTGTAACCATCCCCGGGGACAGTTGCAACATCTGACTCCTTACATTCAAATGCAAATTGTGAAAAATGTAGATTCTTTAATTATCTTTAAATGGTTTAGGCTATTAACATACATATATAAGTTTATTGTATAAACAATTAGTTTGTCTAATCCAAACCGTCTCTGAGCAACAGAGCCAAACGCAAAAACTGTTGCAACTGTCCCCGATCTCCCCTATTTTTTCCTCTTTAGTCATATAACTGCGACTGTGGATTTTTTTATATTTTTTTTTAGGGAATTGGAGCAAATGTAAACATCAAAATGATTTATTCCCCAGTTTTTGTTTACTCAACTTTGATGATTTCTGTGAAAATCGGAAATGCGAAAAGCGTCCATTTTAGCGATTTACTGTCTGGTCGATTTCGGTATGAAGATAAGCGTTAAAATCATAATCTCTGCACCATTTGCTTTTGTGATCTGATATAGCGTTTGGACCTGGAAACAGGGATGCATGATGTCAGACTTAAAAAGTGTTAGCTACTCATTATAGCCATTTTTTTTAGCTATCTTTCTAGTTGAAAATGAACGTTTAGTGGCCTAAGACCTAAGTACATGTTCCCTCTTGCTTCTAGTATCGCCATAAATGACTCTTCAACCGTAATGACCTCAGTCAGTCGTTCCCATGGTCTTTTGCTTGACTCAGTGTGAAGGTCACTTTCATCTTCCCGTGCTTTCCAGGCTCCGTCAGAGGTGTGAAGGCCGCTGGCCACCCGACCGGCTTCAACCCACCCGGCGTGTCAGAGCGAGTTTCCCGAGAGCTAGCGAAGAGCCCGATCAGCGCGCGGAGGCACATCGGCTTGACGTGTGGTAGAAGAGCGTCGTAATTAAGTCCGTCCCGTGAGAGGGCGAATGAGGTTGAAAAGCTTCAACCTGCCAGTGACTTCTGTGCTTTTGAACTGGATGCGTTTAGCTCACCGTTAGCTCGTTATGAACAATTTTGCGTGGTGAAATGCCAGAATTCTGGAAGGTTGATGAAAACAAGATAATAGTTTAGAGCAGGGGTCTCCAACACGTCGCTCGCGAGC
The DNA here is from genome assembly GCF_051911475.1 of Siphateles boraxobius. NCBI lineage: Eukaryota > Metazoa > Chordata > Actinopteri > Cypriniformes > Leuciscidae > Siphateles > Siphateles boraxobius. The sequence continues at coordinate 2,118,208 of NW_027508733.1, read as the reverse complement.
TACCAGTAACTCGTGGTCTGATTGGAGTTAGCTCGCCAAGGGGCCGTTCACATATCACGTCTTTTGCGCGCTCAAGTTCATTATTTCAAATGTAGGAAGCTCATAATTGAAGCGACGCGCTCACTTTTTCCAGGCGCAGCGACATGAAAAAATCCATTAGCCACTAAAACTTCTTTGTCATTGTGGAGAGCGCGGTGCATGGTTGCATAACAACGAATTTTACTATTAATAATAAAAGATAAGCTAATGTGCATTGTAAACGTCAGTTATTTATCTTTTTATAAATCTTTTTTGTCAAAACTTTGTTTGAACTTGTAGGCTACATACTAGTAGATAACATGTCACAAGACACTTCTTTAAAATCTGGCCATCATTTTTAATGTTGTTATTTTAATGTTTATGTAAACAAAAAGTGCATATTAATGCTAATTATATTTGTTATTTGCTGGTTTTCGACATAACACTTGGTGAATTGATTTTATTGTGTAGTATTAGTACTTTTTGAGCAGGATTCTGTGATAACCGTGATCATTTTGGTCACTATAATCATGAAATGAAATTTTCATGGAATTTAAAATCAACTATAATTATGTGTTTTGTTTTTACAGTATAATATGCAAAGTACGATTTTCTTTAAAAAAAATAATCTCTGATTCTGTTCTTTTCTCTGACATTTAAGGGTGACATATGGGCCTACAAAAACACTTTTAGGTCTAAAACAGTTTAGATAGTTGTTAATATGAGAGTTATGAGACATTATTTAAGAGATTTAAGTAGTATATTACATGAGTAGCTCTCGGCCACTATCTTTTTTTTAAAAAGTAGCTCTCAAATGAAAAAAGGTTGGAGACCCCTGGTTTAGATGCTATGTTATATTTGACAAGTACATTTTTTTTTTAAGTTTGTTATTGGTTGAAATGTGAAAAATGCCCCAAATTGGCCGTTGTCCTTGGAAAAGCGGGTACACTGCCCTCTGGGGCTCTTTTTGACTGAAAGATTTTATGTTTCGTTTTTTTTTTTTTTTTTTTTTAATCTTTTACTTTATCGGAATGGTGCTAAATTTAGTTTTTGGCACTTGCTATGTTAACACACACACACAAACATCATTTTAAATGGTTCAATGGTCCTGAAAAAAATAGTCACATCTGTGCTCCTCGCCGTCAAAAAGGAGCGCATTGAAAATTAATGGGAGACCAAGTTAATCTAGTGGAAGCAGTGTAAATAAAATTTTGTAACAAAAAATCCGCTTAAAAATATGAAATAAAAAAACATTATCAAACTAAAATATAGTATTTCTCTTTTTTTAATTGAATCATGGGAAGATACCATTGACGTTAAAGATTCATCATGGACCCATCAATGCCAATAAAGAGCATATAAAGGGCTACTATAACCACTGAAGGACCTTTAGTGACCATTTGAATGTAAAGAATGGTTTTCAGACGTAATGGTCTTGCATATGATGAGCAGCCAAAGCGCTCTTAAATATTGATGCACCAAATGTGCTATAGTTATAGTGAACAGTTGCTATTCTATCAAGTATATCATATTCCTGTTCGGTTTCTGTTGCTGACAGTGTGATGGACGTGTGAAAACCAACATGTAGAAAGAGAGATTGTGGGATTGCATCTCTTCAATATTCAATATCTGGTCATTTTCTTCACTCTAGAGTTACACCGCTTGTTGATCTTCAGAAAACACTCTTCAAATGCACATAATGGGAAAGTTTGAATGCTTCTCTTTTTGGATTGACTCAGTTATGAATTCTTTACGTTTCTTTCGTCTTCATTTGACAGACTGCTCATCTGGCTTTTCACAACACAAGCTGTTCTGCATTCAACGGTGGTTTGGTTGAGAGAAAGTACCTCTCAGGTTTTCAAAGTAAATGGTCTCTCACGTTCTCTTTCACTCTTTTGCATTGATGGCAAGTCTGAAGTGCCTTTTTAGGCGTGGGGAACTTATGCACACCGTAATGGATTATTGAAAAGCAGCCTGAGGGTGGTTGTACGAGGCCTTTGACTTGATCGGATGAACTTTTTTTTCCCCTTTCTTTCATTCAGGGATTCAAACTGGTGACACAAAGCAGTGTAATTATTCTGTCTTATACCTCATTTTGGCTCCATTTTAAGGCCCGAAAAGTATGATCATATGTAAATGTTTCTACCTACACTAGGTCGTTTTTGTGCGTCATTGCTAACTCAGAATTCAAATCAAGTACGCAATGCATTCTCATTGTAAAAACAGCCCTAACCCCTTGAAAACTAGTCTGTAATCCCAATTTGAATAATTTAATAGGTGAATAAATTCCTCCAAAATGGCAAACAAGTTCCTAAAATGTTTTTCTTACTTAGTATTTTTGTCTTGTTTACAGTCCTAAATATCTAAAAGTTCTTAAATCAAGAAGCATTTACTAGATGAGTCAAATTAAATAAGGTATTATATTTTCTGAAGAAAAGCAAAACAAAATTAAGTGACTTTTTATTCAAATCATTCAAATGGAAAACAAGATTATTTTTCTTACCCCATTGGCAGATCATTTTGCTTGTTTTAAGAAAAAACAAGATATAATATAATTTTACTTATCTAGCAAATGCTTCTTGATTTTAAGTCCCACTGTAGTCAATCATTTTATCCCTTAAAACTCATCTTTGATCACCAAAATGATGTTTGAAAAAAATTCTTCATACCTTAAAACACTAGCGTAGCCAGAAATCGGTTTAAATGTATGCTTCATCTTTCATTTTAAATTCTTAGATTTGATCAATAAATTCAATTGAAATAATAACACACTATGCTGTTACAAACCATATTAATTAATTTACACTGAAAAATTACAACAGTGTTAAATAATGTTATGAGATTGATTTAAATTTTTTTGGAAGATACAAATATGACATATTGGAAAGAATTATAGCCTACTTTTAAACACGAAACTAAACCACCAGTAGGGGGCGGCAGGTGACCGTCTTAATGAGTGAGTTATTGAGTCATTTATTCAAATGATTCGTACAAACGGCTGAATCGTTAAGGAATGAGGTAGTTGTTTAATGGGTCATTGAATCTTTGACTCAATCGATTCATTCAAATGCAGTTATGTGTTCTGGTGAGCTGCGCTGTGGTTCTTGGGATGTTTGTTCGGAACTATTTTCGCTGCTCAAACAGAACAAAAACAGTCAATATTGTGTCTAAAATGTAAGTGACTTGATATTAATTACTTGTTTATTGAACTATCATAGGAAATCAGTGTCATATTTTCAATCGTGATGGTATTCAGCACTCTTGGTCACTGTGATGTTGCTTAACTGTATATCATATGTTATAAATATAAAAACTCCACATTAATTTTTTAACCGCTCTATGTTCATTAAGTTTCTTTGTGTGATCTGCGCTCATTTGTTTCCATTTCTCCTCGTGAGGCTCCACCGTATTACCAGTCAGCGGCTATTTGCGGATTGGTTGGCAGTCCGAATGTCGGCAGATATTTTTTTTTAACGATAATAATTTAAAAATTAAAATACTTTTTAAATGTACAAATATATTAAGTAAACAACAATAGTCCAAGTTTAGGAAACGCTTTTATTAAAACTTTAAAAAATAATTCTGCATCTATTTTAGGTGTGCCAGCTGCCACTGTGGGTGGCACCGGCACACCCGTGGCTACGCCAGTGCCTTAAAACAGCTTGAATGTAACTCGACACCCTTGCCTCATTTAGTATACGCGGTTCTATGAATATGCAAATGAGCCCCGCCTCCACTCACTCACTCAGCTCAGAGATCCACTCGTTGACGATCACACATTGATCTGATTGGTTACAAGGTAGTTTGTGATGTCAGAAACACCAGCGATTTCAAAGCGTGTTTTTGAGACAGTCTTTGGTTCACTGCCGTTTTAAGGAGGAAATACTCAGCAATGCTGTCGACTTGTGAATTTACACATGGTTTGTCTTAAAGCATATTAAAAACACCACATAGACAAATCAACAACATTAAAAGCTGGATTCTTAAAATTTTTCAGATATTTGGACTGGAATCAAGGTAAAACTACTAGGTGAGAAATGCATTTTGTGGCGCTAAATAAAAAGTTCAGAGTATTTGCCGTTAGCTTAGCAACATGCTAACACCAAACTGAATTTGTTTAGCAAACACACAGAAAAATCTTTTCGTCACCTATTACAATGTGCAAACTACTGAGGAAACCAATACTTTACAGTCTTGTACACTATCTGTCTTGTTTTCTGAAATTCAGTCTGCATTGATTCATCCACAGACAGACCGTCTCAGCTCCTATTAGACGGAAAGATGAACGTGTTCGGACAAGTTTCAGCTTGTCACAGGCCGTTACAGCACAACTCAAAGCTAAGTGTCAGAGAATTGAATGCAGACAAACTCTCTCATGCCATCTAAGATCATTCCTTACATCTATTTCCTGACTTTAGTGTGCGCAGAAGGCATGTGCTAACATTTTACACCTTTCAACAGATAAGTTGGCGTTTAATTAGCATTACAATTTAATATTTTATGCTGAAATTATTTTTGATGACTTCTAAATTGGCATGAATTTTTGGAGAAAGCGTGTCGCCATGGAAACAGCGCTGGATGTTTATTTATGAAGTGGTCCTTTGCCGTGACCTGCCCATAATATCAGTGTAACGTGGCATTCTGATTCAGAGCTGCGCGTTCATTATATTGAGCCTGAACGCGCCGACGGTCCAAATCAACTGAGCCTGGGAATTTTATGAATAGAATACAAAATATACAACTCTGATCTCTCCACCGGCAGCGTTAGACATCATTCTAGACATTAAAAAGCATTCGTTCATTATGTAACACTCAAAACACATTTATTTCATCGTAAATAAAACGATGCATTTTTTTTTTTTGCATTGTGACATTAATTTCATGACACTATAAATTAATAATTAATATTTTTTTAAATAATAGTATCATATATAATATTTTATTTAATGTATTTATTAATATTTTTATTACATTTAAAATGTATTAATATTATATTAACATAAAACATATAATCACACACATATACATGGGCTGTAATTGCATATTGTCATTCAAATTAATCAGATCAAATTATTTTAATGAATTAATATCAATGTTTATGTATATATTAATATATTATTTGTTTCATTTAATATTATAAAATGCACACATTTATTATTTTAATTATTATTTATATTAACATTAATATGTATATTGTTAAATGTATAATTTATTAGTATTTGGATTCTATTAAAAATGTATTAATATGTTTATTAACATATATAAATATTAATATATAATATTAAAATATTATTTATATAGCATACATATATAAATGATTATATAAATATATAGTTCATTAATTTACTACTTAATATTTATATTACATTTAAAATGTATTTATATGAATGTATTAATTATTTAAATTATAATTGATTGAATATATATATAATACATATATAAATACTGTAAAATACCATGACATATTGATAAAAAGACAGTTGTATATTTTGTAAAATGGCGGAATGCAAAATATTAGTAAAATATTGACATTTTGTTTGCTTCACTTTCTTTCAGCGACACTGGTGTATTTATAGTTATTTTACTATCAACATCAAATACATCCTGGACATGATTAACTAACTGTATTTTTTCTATGTACATTTCTGAAATGCACTTTCTGTAAAGCTGCTTTGAAACAATATGTATTGTGAAAAGCGCTATACAAATAAATTTGAATTGAATTGAATTGAATTGACATGTTTTTAAGAGATTTGTTCATTCATTTCTGTTTTAAAGCCAACAACCGTCCACATCTCCGTCTATCACAGTTGTGGTTCACTTGAGCTGTAAATTAACTAATTAGCTGCATAATTGGCCGAATTAAAGCTCCAATCAGTAAAGCTTTTTCTGTCAGAGGTCCTCCAGGTGCCTTAAATCAGCTGTCGTTCGGGACACTGAAAAGAAGACAAATCTGCCCAGCCGAGCGAGTAATGACTTGAACCGCATGTAAGAAGGTCTGAGTAACGCAAACAAAAGCTCCTCGATTAGCTGAAAGAGCTCTTCATATTCTGTATAGCTGTGCTTTTCAAGAAGATCTTGATTATGGTCTGTTTTTCTCCTCAGTCTGTCCGTCTAAGTTCCTGCTGGCGCTGTGCCAAATCAGGTCACCTGTTCTTCAAGACGCTCTTCAGGTTTGTTTTGTGTCTGCGTTTGTCCTCTTGAGGATTTGCCGAGACATTTTGGGGTCTCCGGGTTCGTAGTGAAGTTGTCTGGGTTGGAAAACATGCATTTGTGACCAGCACTGAAATGTCCGCTTTTAAATTTTAATAGACATGTGAGATGGTAGTCGAGGTTTGGATGTACAGACGCTCTCAATAGAGATTATGCATGTGATGTCACCATGACTGCGGTTACACAGATTGAGTGGCAGAAACACTGAGCGGCAGAAACACTGAGAGGCAGAAACACTGAGAGGCAGAAACACTGAGAGGCTGAAACACTGAGTGGCAGAAACACTGAGAGGCAGAAACACTGAGAGGCAGAAACACTGAGTGGCAGAAACACTGAGAGGCAGAAACACTGAGCGGCAGAAACACTGAGCGGCAGAAACACTGAGAGGCAGAAACACTGAGAGGCAGAAACACTGAGAGGCAGAAACACTGAGAGGCAGAAACACTGAGTGGCAGAAACACTGAGTGGCAGAAACACTGAGAGGCAGAAACACTGAGAGGCAGAAACACTGAGTGGCAGAAACACTGAGAGGCGGAAACACTGAGAGGCGGAAACACTGAGTGGCAGAAACACTGAGAGGCAGAAACACTGAGTGGCAGAAACACTGAGTGGCAGAAACACTGAGAGGCAGAAACACTGAGAGGCAGAAACACTGAGAGGCAGAAACACTGAGTGGCAGAAACACTGAGTGGCAGAAACACTGAGTGGCAGAAACACTGAGAGGCAGAAACACTGAGAGGCAGAAACACTGAGAGGCAGAAACACTGAGCGGCAGAAACACTGAGCGGCAGAAACACTGAGCGGCAGAAACACTGAGCGGCAGAAACACTGAGCGGCAGAAACACTGAGAGGCAGAAACACTGAGAGGCAGAAACACTGAGAGGCAGAAACACTGAGCGGCAGAAACACTGAGAGGCAGAAACACTGAGAGGCAGAAACACTGAGAGGCAGAAACACTGAGCGGCAGAAACACTGAGCGGCAGAAACACTGAGAGGCAGAAACACTGAGCGGCAGAAACACTGAGCGGCAGAAACACTGAGCGGCAGAAACACTGAGCGGCAGAAACACTGAGAGGCAGAAACACTGAGAGGCAGAAACACTGAGCGGCAGAAACACTGAGCGGCAGAAACACTGAGAGGCAGAAACACTGAGCGGCAGAAACACTGAGCGGCAGAAACACTGAGCGGCAGAAACACTGAGCGGCAGAAACACTGAGCGGCAGAAACACTGAGCGGCAGAAACACTGAGCGGCAGAAACACTGAGCGGCAGAAACACTGAGCGGCAGAAACACTGAGCGGCAGAAACACTGAGAGGCAGAAACACTGAGCGGCAGAAACACTGAGCGGCAGAAACACTGAGCGGCAGAAACACTGAGCGGCAGAAACACTGAGAGGCAGAAACACTGAGAGGCAGAAACACTGAGAGGCAGAAACACTGAGAGGCAGAAACACTGAGAGGCAGAAACACTGAGAGGCAGAAACACTGAGAGGCAGAAACACTGAGAGGCAGAAACACTGAGCGGCAGAAACACTGAGCGGCAGAAACACTGAGCGGCAGAAACACTGAGCGGCAGAAACACTGAGAGGCAGAAACACTGAGAGGCAGAAACACTGAGAGGCAGAAACACTGAGAGGCAGAAACACTGAGCGGCAGAAACACTGAGAGGCAGAAACACTGAGAGGCAGAAACACTGAGCGGCAGAAACACTGAGCGGCAGAAACACTGAGCGGCAGAAACACTGAGCGGCAGAAACACTGAGAGGCAGAAACACTGAGAGGCAGAAACACTGAGAGGCAGAAACACTGAGCGGCAGAAACACTGAGAGGCAGAAACACTGAGCGGCAGAAACACTGAGCGGCAGAAACACTGAGCGGCAGAAACACTGAGCGGCAGAAACACTGAGCGGCAGAAACACTGAGCGGCAGAAACACTGAGCGGCAGAAACACTGAGCGGCAGAAACACTGAGCGGCAGAAACACTGAGCGGCAGAAACACTGACCGGCAGAAACACTGAGAGGCAGAAACACTGAGCGGCAGAAACACTGAGCGGCAGAAACACTGAGCGGCAGAAACACTGAGCGGCAGAAACACTGAGAGGCAGAAACACTGAGAGGCAGAAACACTGAGAGGCAGAAACACTGAGAGGCAGAAACACTGAGAGGCAGAAACACTGAGAGGCAGAAACACTGAGAGGCAGAAACACTGAGAGGCAGAAACACTGAGCGGCAGAAACACTGAGCGGCAGAAACACTGAGAGGCAGAAACACTGAGCGGCAGAAACACTGAGCGGCAGAAACACTGAGCGGCAGAAACACTGAGCGGCAGAAACACTGAGAGGCAGAAACACTGAGAGGCAGAAACACTGAGCGGCAGAAACACTGAGAGGCAGAAACACTGAGAGGCAGAAACACTGAGAGGCAGAAACACTGAGAGGCAGAAACACTGAGAGGCAGAAACACTGAGAGGCAGAAACACTGAGAGGCAGAAACACTGAGCGGCAGAAACACTGAGCGGCAGAAACACTGAGAGGCAGAAACACTGAGCGGCAGAAACACTGAGCGGCAGAAACACTGAGAGGCAGAAACACTGAGAGGCAGAAACACTGAGAGGCAGAAACACTGAGTGGCAGAAACACTGAGTGGCAGAAACACTGAGTGGCAGAAACACTGAGTGGCAGAAACACTGAGTGGCAGAAACACTGAGAGGCAGAAACACTGAGAGGCAGAAACACTGAGAGGCAGAAACACTGAGTGGCAGAAACACTGAGAGGCAGAAACACTGAGAGGCAGAAACACTGAGTGGCAGAAACACTGAGTGGCAGAAACACTGAGTGGCAGAAACACTGAGAGGCAGAAACACTGAGAGGCAGAAACACTGAGCGGCAGAAACACTGAGAGTCAGAAACACTGAGTGGCAGAAACACTGAGAGTCAGAAACACTGAGTGGCAGAAACACTGAGAGTCAGAAACACTGAGAGTCAGAAACACTGAGAGGCAGAAACACTGAGCGGCAGAAACACTGAGCGGCAGAAACACTGAGCGGCAGAAACACTGAGAGGCAGAAACACTGAGCGGCAGAAACACTGAGAGGCAGAAACACTGAGAGTCAGAAACACTGAGTGGCAGAAACACTGAGCGGCAGAAACACTGAGCGGCAGAAACACTGAGAGGCAGAAACACTGAGCGGCAGAAACACTGAGCGGCAGAAACACTGAGCGGCAGAAACACTGAGCGGCAGAAACACTGAGAGGCAGAAACACTGAGAGGCAGAAACACTGAGAGGCAGAAACACTGAGAGGCAGAAACACTGAGAGGCAGAAACACTGAGAGGCAGAAACACTGAGAGGCAGAAACACTGAGTGGCAGAAACACTGAGTGGCAGAAACACTGAGTGGCAGAAACACTGAGTGGCAGAAACACTGAGTGGCAGAAACAATGAGTGGCAGAAACACTGAGAGGCAGAAACACTGAGAGGCAGAAACACTGAGTGGCAGAAACACTGAGTGGCAGAAACACTGAGAGGCAGAAACACTGAGTGGCAGAAACACTGAGTGGCAGAAACACTGAGAGGCAGAAACACTGAGAGGCAGAAACACTGAGTGGCAGAAACACTGAGTGGCAGAAACACTGAGTGGCAGAAACACTGAGAGGCAGAAACACTGAGAGGCAGAAACACTGAGCGGCAGAAACACTGAGAGTCAGAAACACTGAGTGGCAGAAACACTGAGAGTCAGAAACACTGAGTGGCAGAAACACTGAGAGTCAGAAACACTGAGTGGCAGAAACACTGAGAGTCAGAAACACTGAGTGGCAGAAACACTGAGAGTCAGAAACACTGAGAGTCAGAAACACTGAGCGGCAGAAACACTGAGCGGCAGAAACACTGAGAGGCAGAAACACTGAGAGGCAGAAACACTGAGCGGCAGAAACACTGAGAGTCAGAAACACTGAGTGGCAGAAACACTGAGCGGCAGAAACACTGAGAGTCAGAAACACTGAGTGGCAGAAACACTGAGAGTCAGAAACACTGAGTGGCAGAAACACTGAGTGGCAGAAACACTGAGAGTCAGAAACACTGAGCGGCAGAAACACTGAGAGTCAGAAACACTGAGTGGCAGAAACACTGAGTGGCAGAAACACTGAGTGGCAGAAACACTGAGTGGCAGAAACACTGAGAGGCAGAAACACTGAGTGGCAGAAACACTGAGTGGCAGAAACACTGAGAGTCAGAAACACTGAGTGGCAGAAACACTGAGTGGCAGAAACACTGAGAGTCAGAAACACTGAGTGGCAGAAACACTGAGTGGCAGAAACACTGAGTGGCAGAAACACTGAGTGGCAGAAACACTGAGTGGCAGAAACACTGAGTGGCAGAAACACTGAGAGTCAGAAACACTGAGTGGCAGAAACACTGAGTGGCAGAAACACTGAGAGTCAGAAACACTGAGCGGCAGAAACACTGAGAGTCAGAAACACTGAGTGGCAGAAACACTGAGAGTCAGAAACACTGAGCGGCAGAAACACTGAGTGGCAGAAACACTGACTGGCAGCATTGATTTTTTGCTTGAATGCCGCGAAAAGCACACAAAACACATCAACAACCGGAAAAGTGCTTTGAGATTGACTGTACAACTAGATTTGACAAGAAATCTGAGGTGACTGCTGAAAATTATAGAACAGAGAAGCAAATTGATCGCTGTAATTCATAGAAACAACTGAATCAAGGCAGAGAAAGGTGGATCTGCAGTTTTCATTTTGTGTCAATATGCTGAATTTAGGGATAAATCATGCCCTATGTATTGTATTGTTAAATATTGTATTGACATTGTATTGACAATATTGTATTGAATCATCAATTAAATATTTACCATCGTATAATCTGCATAATTGGATGTTTTTAAATAAACACTGACAAAAAACTTTACAAGTTTTAGGGCTGGACAATATTACTATGATATAAGTGATCACATGGATTTAGACCTATATTGTATTTATTTAAAGCGTTCACGTGCAAATGTGCTTTATATATTTCCCCGACGTCGATATCAGACACTAATAAATGTCAGGAAACACAATTCCTGGCTTCATGTCAATATGATCACTGGATCTTTGGTAAGTTGTAAGAAACACTATATTGTAACAACCTTTATTTTAAACTGGTTATCCTTCGTTTTACTGGTGTTTTCGCAGTTTCTCCAGTTAAATCCAGTCACACAGCAGTCCGGCTGAGGGAGTGTGTTCCCGCGGGGAAAGTGACGTCACTGCAAACCCTATGTTACTGACCAGAGACGATTATAAAATGTGTGGTGATATGCAAGCAGAATTACCTCAAAGCAAAGCGAAGCATAGCATACATTTCTGAACTAACATCATCTTTGTTTAATTGATAAGTGGATAGTGAAGGAAAAGCAGCAACACGTGTCCATCAGGCATGTGATTACCCACAATGCACCTCCCGTGTGTGTTCAGGGCACAATCACTCACAGCTTAACTGCATAAACTGCAGCTTCACGCCAGCTGTTTCCAGCATCTTCTGGAAACACCCCAGATGGCCGGGCGAGAAATGTGTGTCGTGTTTGATGAACTGCAGTCATAAAGCATGATTTCACACCGGTCGAGTTTCCACGACCTTCCCCTGCTGTCGGTCCATCCGACGGAGCGAATGGTTTGCCGTAACGAGACACTTTAACAAACTAGTTTGGTGTTTATAAACGCAGGGCTCCACGTTAACGCTTAACAAGTGAATTTTTTGAAAGGACAAGTGAAAGCCTGATTAAAACGCCAATAACACACACAAAAACAACTAGGGAATCACCAAAACATGAGAATAAATCTGATTTTATTATATCTAGTGTATGTGGTGATTGATAGTGGATAATAATATGTATAATGTGCTGACGGTAAAATCCGAATCAAATGAGCCTAGCACACACACAAAGAAACTCAGATAACATATTGCGGTAAATTAAGTCACTTACATTTTAGATGCAATATTAACTGTTTTTGCTTTATTTTAGCAGCGAAAATACTTCTAGGGCAAAGATCACAGCAGAACCATAGCGCAAACACTGAAGCTTTGTTTCATTACCGAATGATTCAGCGTTTTGAACAAATCAGTCGAGTGCAAGATTCAATGACTCACTCATAAACAACCGCCTCATTCTTGAATGAATCAGCAGTTTGAACGAATCGACTCAATGACTCACTCATTAAGACAGTCAATTGCTGCCGGTTCATGTTTAAAAGTGTCATTCTTTCCAACATGTATTATTTGTATATTCAAAAAAACATTTAAAACAATCTCAAAACATTATTTTAAATGCAATAGTAATTTTTCAGTTTAAATTATTTAATTTGATTGGTAACAGTGTCTCCTTATTCTAATTGAATTTATTGATCAAATTTAAGAATTTGAAATGAGAGATTAAGCATACATTTAATTTATTTTAAGGTTAAATACCCTTTAAAAATGTTTTAAAAATGCCAATCACAAATATGCAGATTAAAATTACTCAAGCATCTCACATGAACACTCAACCATGTTTCATTTCTGAATGATTCAGCTTTTTAAACAGATCGGTTGTGTGCACGATTCAATGGCTCATTCATAAACAACGGCCTCATTCTTGAACGAATCAGCTGTTTAAACGAATCGACTCAATGACTCACTCATTAAGACTGTTTAGTTTCTTCATGTTTATTTAACATTATTTAAGCCAGTTGTCATTTTTCAGTGTGATGATTTAATTTGCTTGGTTACAGTGTCTCATTATTCTAACTTAATTTGATCAAATTTAAAAATTTGAAATAAAAAAATACATTCAATTAGATTACATTTTTTTTAAGGTTAAACAAAAATGCCCTCGGGGTAAATATCACAAATATGCAAATATTTGTCAAAGTTGACAGAACACTTATAAGAATATTGCTGGAGAATAAATTATATTTAATACATGTATATTTATATATATATATTTATTTTTCTCAGAACCCCTGTTCCCCATCCGGGCCCTTATCTCCGGCTCTCAGGAAGTCCCCACTGTCTGTGCTGGAGACGAGATGTAACGCTAGCATTAGCATCGCTGGCCAGCCGGACCCCTGAAACAAAAGCTGTGCTCGTCCTCGGGGTCCGGAGACTCGCGGCCCGCGGCGGCCTCTGTTGGCGGAGCCTATCGGCCGGGACAGATGTGTGGAGCTTCTCCTCCGGGGCCCGAGGAACGACACGCTCCCAGGAAGATGAAGATGCTCTTGGCTGTGAAGGTAAGAGGTTGACTATTTACTCAATGAAACTCCTTTCATCAAAGCCCTAAAATCTCATTCTGCTTAATCACACTTATGAGTTATGCAACTCGCTTCACATTTGACGCTATTGCTATTATGAATCTGTATGCAGATGTAAATGATTTTTCAGAACATTGCAGAAGGAAAAGATTGCCAATGAAAAATTACGTTTGTCTGTTGTTATTTTTTTTTACTGATATTCACACTTTTTAGCTTAATCTGTTCTTTAATGTTGGAGATACTTGCCACTGTTTGGTGGGTCTCTAAAGCATAACTGTAAAATAAATGTGATGTATTGTTCTGATAAAAAAATAGTATTAGAAATAATATTCAATATTATGATTATTATTATTTTAAATGCTGTAATCTAAAATGACAAAAAGCAACCTATGCATTAGATTTTATAATAATAATATGTAATTTGTATTACTATTATTATTATTATTATTATTATTATTATTATTATTATTATTATTATTATTATAAATTTAAAATTCATATGTTGCTTTCGTAATTTTAGATTAATTGTATTGTTAAATTTACTGCTTTATTATTATTATTATTTTTATTATTATTATTATTATTATTGTTATTATTATTCTTATTATTACCGATGTAATATAAAATGACAACAAAACTACATATTTAATAATACAAAATATATAATCCAATAATAGATGTCATTTATATTATATTGCATTATTATATATTGCATTTGTTGCTTTTTAAATTTTAGCTTAATTGTAATGTTAAATGTAATGTGAAATGTTTCATTATTATTATTTTAAAATACATCAAGACAACATTCACTATTTTATAAAAATAACAATAACATATAATCCAGTAACATTATTATTATTATTATTATTATTATTATTATTATTATTATTATTATTATTATTATTATAAATTAAAATGCATATGTTGCTTTTGAAATTTTAGATTAAATTTACGGTTCATTTTTAGTGTAAAATTGTCCTTTATTATTATCATCATTATTTTATATGTAATCTAAAATGACAACAAAAAACAACAATTTCCATAATAACAATAATGCAAATGTTGCTTTAGAGACATTTTTAGAGTTTTACATTTTTTTGGTATGTTCCTTGTTTGCTATTATTTTTATTTCATAAGATTTAATCTAACATTACATGAATACAACATTTACTGTTTTATAATAATTATAATAACATATGCATATGTTGCATTTGTATTTTTAGATGAAATTGAGATTTGAAATGTTAGTTCCTCACTCGAAGCTGTTGAAACTCCAGAGGACTATTGATGGACTGCTTGGGTCGCCGAGTAAATGATTTTATGTGAATATATTCCATTAACTTGATCTCCTTCGCGCCTGGATCACATTCGGTTCCTCATATGTTCCCGGAGCGCTTCGCTGTTCTGTTCAAGTCTCCGAATATGATTGAAAATCCACCAATTGAGCAGGTGTCTCCCGAAACCACTCTTTCTTATGAATTTACTGGTTAAGTGGGTTTGCCAGGCATGACAGTAGTGGTTTTCCCGTCCTCTCCGGCGTAATGGATAATTCCGAATCTAGCGGTTTTTAATATTGCATTTCCGATATTAAACACTTTGTCAGCTCACTGCCTGGAGGAGAGACAGTACTATGACAGATGATAACATTTCCTGCTGGTTAAAAATGCAGGAGACTGTGTCTAGAAGCGAGAGGTGACGTGTTCAAGCTTGCATAGTCCATCCTCAGGGGTCTGGTGTTCAGATTAGGCCACGGTGCGCGTGTGTGTGTGTGTGTGTCCACCTCTGGGGTTTGAGATGTAGTCTTTGGGTCCCGCTGAGGTAAGCACAAGGAGGACGGGGAGATTGGATGGAGTTATTGTTGGAGTGGTTCATTGTTTAGACGGCTAATAAAAGAGTCCACTCAGCTGAAAGGAGCGGGTCATGTTGCTAATCAGGTGTGAACAGCTCCCTCTTTCTCTTTTAAGGGGTGGTATAATGCCCTTTTCACAAGATGCAAACTAAGTCTATGATGTCTGAAGGGTGTATGTGAAGTTTTAGCTCAAAATACCCCACAGATATTTTTTATAGCATGTTAAAATTGTCACTTTTTTAGGGCGAGCAAAAACGCGACATTTTTGTGTCTGTGTCCCTTTAAATGCAAATGAGCTGCAGCTCCCGGCGCAGAGGGCGCGTGTGTGTGTGTGTGTGTGTGTGTG